>NC_037672.1:123747185-124119244 GCF_003255815.1 Theropithecus gelada
AAAGAAAGGAAGGAAGGAGAGACAGAAAGAAAGAAAGAAAGAAAGAAAGAAAGAAAGAAAGAAAGAAAGAAAGAAAGAAAGAAAGAAAGAAGAAAAGAAAAGGAAAGAAAAGAAAAGAGAGAGAGAAAGAGGGAAGGAAGGAAGGAGGGAAGGAAGGAAGGAAGAAAGAAAGAAAAGAAAGAAAAAGGAAGGAAGGAAAGAAAAGAGAGAGAGAAAGAAAGAAAGAAAGAGAGAGAGAGAGAAAGAGACAGACAGAAAGAAAGAAAGAAAGAAAGAAAGAAAGAAAGAAAGAAAGAAAGAAAGAAAGAAAGAAAGAAAGAAAGAGAAAGAAAGAAAGAAGGAAAGAAACAAAGAAACAAAGAAAGAAACAAAGAAACAAAGAAAGAGAAAGAATAAATGAACAATGTAATGCATCCCAGGTATAATATTAATTGTGTGATTTATTAGTCAACTTTCATTCTATCATTTAGTATTACTTATAACATTACAAAAATAACTAGTAGAAATAGTAAATTAATAATGCTGTTTTATAATGGTATACTGATGAAAAATAGTGACAAATTTCATAACATAAATGAAGGCATTGCTTTAAAGAAAACAACTTAAACAAGTGTGAAAAAACTAAATTTATATTTTGTTTAAAAAAATAATATACCATCGGCCGGGCGCGGTGGCTCAAGCCTGTAATCCCAGCACTTTGGGAGGCCGAGATGGGCGGATCACGAGGTCAGGAGATCGAGACCATCCTGGCGAACACAGTGAAACCCCGTCTCTACTAAGAAATACAAAAAATAGCCGGGCGAGATGGCGGGCGCCTGTAGTCCCAGCTACTCGGGAGGCTGAGGCCGGAGAATGGCGTGAACCCGGGAGGCGGAGCTTGCAGTGAGCAGAGATCCGGCCACTGCACTCCAGCCTGGGCTACAGAGCGAGACTCCGTCTCAAAAAAAAAAAAAATAATAATATACCATCAAAAATTATAGTTCTTAGCCCTATCAAAAATATATAGTGATATATATCAAATATATATACTATTATGTAGTAATTATCACTATCAAAATTTATTTTATGTATGTATTTACTTTTTTTCTTTCTCCTTTCTTTATTCCTTTATATAAACATATATTTAACGTAAGGTCTATGACAGTATAGAAATATTTTGCTTCCCGCTATATTGGTTTGTTTTAAACTGTATCCTCTGAACCTAAAAATCGGGCCAGAAATACAGGTATCAATAATTACCACAAAAATTGCAAACATTGTCAAGATCGTTAGTGTGTATGTGTGTGTGTGTGTATATATATACACACACACACACGATAAATATTGACAGACTGTTTCATTTTATTAATCTTCAGTTTACAGTAATAGGCTACTTTTTTTTTTTTTTTTTTTTTTTTTTTGAGACAGAGTCTCGCTCTGTCGCCCAGGCTGGAGTGCAGTGGTGGAATCTTGGCTCACTACAAGCTCTGCCTCCCAGGTTCCCGCCATCCTCCTGCCTCAGCCTCCCAAGTAGCTGGGACTACAGGCACCCACCACCTCGCCCGGCTAGTTTTTTGTATTTTCAGTAGAGACGGGGTTTCACTGTGTTAGCCAGGATGGTCTCGATCTCCTGACCTTGTGATCTGCCCGCCTAGCCTCCCCAAAGTGCTGGGATTACAGGCTTGAGCCACCGTGCCCGGCCCAGTAATAGGCTACTTTATAGACTTCAGATCGTAAGTAAATCATTTTCCCTCTAATTCTTAGAATCACTGTGTGTTCCGTTTTCATATGTACTTGTCTTTAAACAATTTACCTTTGAATGTGTCGCTCTCTCCTTGGAATGCACAAATGTTCTGGCATTTTACATGGCTTAAAACACCTAACAAATCTATGATTTAGGCATGACTGGGAAGAAACACTTATTTCCACTCCACAATGTATCATACCTCAGTTGAGTTGACTCTAATGGCTGGTGGCTAGAATAGCTAGGGACTGGCTAAGCATCAATTTTTCTGCATGTTTTCTTAGGTCCCCTTTGTGTGCTCACTCAATATTGTCTTTATATCATGGCAGCCTCAGGGTAGCTAAATTTCTAACATGTTGTCTAGGGCTCCAAGGGCTAGCGTTTCAAGAAGCATGGAGGAAAACTGCAAAGTTTCCAACAACCTCACCTATAAATTTCCAGAAGGTCATTTTGCTTTAGATTATTGATTATATGAGTCACTACTGCTATCCTTGTTTCAAGGGGAGAAAATTAAATGCTACTGCATAACTGGTAGCAGAGCAAAATATTGAAACCCTCTTTTATCTGCCACAATGAAAGACTCTGGCTTATCCCCTATTGAGCATTCAATCCAGAATATTCTTATTTCAACCAGAAAAATAATCTATGACTGGTTTTAAAATATATTTCCTTATTTATATCATCAGATGATCTCTAATGTTAGGCATTTTTAAATTTTTTTATTATTGTTATAGCCCCTAGGAAAGAGTATTCATTTCAAAATTATGTATTTTTTGAGTGAATGATTTTCAAAGTAGCTGTTTGAGATAGCAAAATAAAAGATACCATTGGTTTCCCATGACACATAAAATGAATTTGAATTCCTAATCTTCATGGGCCTTCATAATTGGGACTCTCGTGATTTTTCCTGTCTCAATTTCCATCATCCTTTGCAGGGTCTGCAGCCTAAGTCTAATAAAAATGATTCAGCATGAAAAACTGTTAAGTTATTCTCCCCCATTAATGTAGTGAGGTCAAACTGTCCACAATCACCTGAACAGTGCATTTCCCATGTCTAATTCTTTATGTAGTTTATAACATATACCCAGGATTCCCTTTCTCCTTTGGTGAAATTTTATCATTTTTTTAACTTTAAAGTCAAATGTCATCTTTCTGTGAAGACTTCACTTAATAGCTCAGTTAACCACTCCTACCTTTTGTTCCAAAATCTCTTATCATTTATGATGCCTCTGCATTTCAGTTGCTTACTTAAGAACTTCCTTGGAGTCACACTTCACTGCAGGTGTGATTCCTTAAAGTATTCACAGGAAGCCCAAAGGCTAAATTGACTTGGCTGTAAAACCTGGCAGAGGAGCCAAGCTCACTAAGCTCTGCCTCTGGTTCTGTCTTGCTCTGGCTAAATTCCAGACTACATTTCCTTTCTAAGAAGTCTCGTGGGTTGGGATGGGATGCTCCAGAAGTACAGTAGGTGTAAGAGGAGCTAATGACCTGGCAGAAGACTGAATGTCTACAGGTACATCAAAGATTATGACAGGGAGCCCCTGTCACTCAAACTGAGAACACATCATTAGAGACTCATTTGGGAGATTAATGCAGGTGGCCTTTATCCTGTATCACCCACTGCCTTGTCCTCTTACAGTACTTTGGTCTCACTTGGTAGTAAATCCACAATCCCATCAACAAGCGGAGCACTATTTACTAATCTTCACCTTCATCGTCTGCAAAACACTTATTACTCACTCATCTAGTAAACTATATTAGGCACAGTTCTACATTCAGGGAATTTCTTAGTGAATTAGATAAAAGGATTTCTTGTCTATAGGCTTATATTTAAATAGAAGAGACAGGAAAAAAAGTATGTAAACAAATACAGTATTAAAAAGTGTTAAGTTCTGTGAATAAAGTAAACATAGAAAACGAGGGGATGGAAAATATGTTGGCAAGGTTGGTAAAGGCACTCATTGAAGAGGTGATATCTGAGGTGCAACACAGCCAAGGGACAGCCTGGAGGAATAGCATTCCCAGAAGAGGTAACAGTGAAAGACAGTGGACCAGCAATAGGAAGAAGCTTGATATGTTCTATGAATACCAGTGTGGCTGAATATTAGAAAGTGAGATGTACAGTAGTAAAGGCAATCTTCTCAGGGCACAGTAAAAATTTTGACTTTAGACAATACAGTGGGAGTCTCTGCAGGGTTAAGCAAGGGAATGATGTGATCTAACCTATATTTTTAAAATAGCTCATTGGCAGCTATGGGGAGAAGGGATCATAGAAGACAAAGTGAAAAAAAAAAAAGGTGTCATTAAAGCAATGAGTATAGACAAAATTCCTGGAAGCAGGGCCTGCAACCTAAGTCTAATAAATAAGACTCTGAATTTGGAGGGAAATATTTAGCTATAGGTTTTTTCTTAAAACCTACAAAGGAATTGATTCAATTTCAAGTAACTCTTGCCCTAGTCAATATGATTTCCTATTCCAGTGAACTCCAGGGCAATGACAATGTTATGGAGTTGCACTGTGTAGTACTCCACCTATTGCATACCATCTTGCAGAACTATACATAACTAAACCTTTATATGTCCTTAAACATCACCAGATCAACGTTGTCTTATAGTGTTTTATGGCACAGAACTATAAGGCCCCACACAAGTGCTTGTCTCCCATTTTAATAAACACTAAATCCATTTAATTTTTTGTGAAATATGTTTTCTCTTCCCATAGACATGATAGTACCTCAGGCAGAGGTAGAATAGGTTTCCTTCCAAAAAACATAAAGTGATGATTTAGGAACATACCCCTGATTAACAAGCCAAGTTTCATGAACCAATTGCATTTTCTTTCCCTGTATCCCCAGCAATAAATCCAACTGACTCTATTGTGGTTTCATCTTCATCATATCTTTTCAGCTTGAAATTGGTTTCTGTTTCTCTCTGGTAAGACCTAGGTTACTAGGCCATTATTATCAGTGAGGTTTCTTGGCATTTAGCAACAGAAAGCACTGTGTTTATATCTTAAGCAAGAAATGAAATATTGGAAAAATATCAGATTATCACAAAAATAATAGGAGCCTGAACTATCAGTTTGGAAATATTTTTTAAAAACCAAGCGCTTTTGAGAAGACCAGACAGTAATAGGCATAGCAAGGTCACACAAGTAGAAGCTGGCTACTAGAAAAAATATGACCTTGACCCATCTCCCTGTTCATGCCTTGTCATGAGATTTGGATGACTGAGTCTGTGCTACCTGTTTCATCCTGCATTTGTAGGAGTAGAGAGAATGAGTATCTGGTCTCTTTCACTTCTATATGGGAAGTGCTCATTACTTCTCACCAAGACTACTCATAATAGAGTCATCCTGAAAATATAATCAGAATACCAATGGAAAGGAGAGGTACGATGGTGTGCTGCCAAAATGTAACAAATTGTTCATCAATTCCTTATTTGTTCATTTATTCAACAGATATCCATCAAAACATGTGCTTACTAGTCACAGGGAATAGCTGGAAAATACGCTGAGAGAGATTAAAATAAGGGTAGGTAAGAAAAGTAGACATGAGAATAAATACTGTTAGAGGTTGTAAGCCTGCAAGCCCTGATAAAGAGTTTACATTTTATTCTCAGTGCAATTGTGAGATTTTATCAGAGGAGTAATATTAACTAAAAAAAGACCACTCTGAGTGTCAAGGGGATAATAGAATGCAAACAGATCAAGAATGGAAGCTGGACAATTATTAAGGTTCTAGGCTGCAAGCATCAGAAACATACTTTAAGTATGTGGAAGAAAATCAGGCAACCCACAGAAGCATTTAGAAAGCTGGAGGATCAGATACAGAAGTCCTACAGGAATCAAGAAGGGTAGACAATAAGAAACACAACTGAATTAAGATAAAGACATAATCTGGTGGGATGTCTTCCCAAATGCCACTGCCACTGGTTACAATACTCTTTGCTGATCTCAAATTTTTCCCTGGATTCTACATGTCTCCATGTAGTCATAGGCATTTTCCCAATTCTTCCTGCTTTTGCGTATCATTCCATTTATATTCATACTCCTGAGTTACCCAAAGTCTAAACCTGTGCCATATGCCCAAACTGAAACTTCCAAACAATGGGGACAAAAAGAACATGGCTCTTTTGATTTTTTTTATTATACTTTATGTTCTACAGTACATGTACACAATGTTCAGGTTTGTTACATATGTATACATGTGTCATGTTGGTGTGCTGCACCCATTAACTTGTCATTTACTTTAGGTATATCTCCTAATGCTATCCCTCCCCTCTAGCCCAACCCACGACAGGACCCAGTGTGTGATGTTCCCCTTCCTGTGTCCAAGTGATCTCATTGTTCAGTTCCCACCTGTGAGTGAGAACATGTGGTGTTTGGTTTTCTGTTCTTGCAATAGTTTGCCGAGAACAATGGTTTCCAGCTGCATTCATGTCCCTACAACGGACACAAACTCACTGCTTTGTATGGCTGCATAGTATTCCATGGTGTATATGTGCCACATTTTCTTAATCAAGTTTGTCCTGATGGACATTTCGGTTGGTTCCAAGTCTTCCCTATTGTCAATAGTGCCGCAATAAACATACGTGTGCATGTGTCTTTATAGCAGCATGATTTATAATCCTTTGGCTATATACGCAGTAATGGGATGGTGGGTCAAATGGTATTTCTAGTTCTAGATCCTTGAGGAATCGCCACACTGTCTTCCACAATGGTTGAACTAGTTTACAGTTCCACCAACAGTATAAAAGTGTTCCCATTTCTCCACATCCTCTCCAGCACCTGTTGTTTCCTGACTTTTTAATGATTGCCATTCTAACTGGTGTGAGATGGTATCTCATTGTGGTTTTGATTTGCATTTCTCTGATGGCTACTGATGCTGAGCAGTTTTTCATGTGTCTGTTGGCTGCATGAATGTCTTGAGTAGTGTCTGTTCATATCCTTTGCCCACTTTTTGATGGGGTTGTTTGTTTTTCTCTTGTAAATTTGTTTGAGTTCTTTGTAGGTTCTGGGTAGTAGCCTTTTGTCAGATGAGTAGATTGCAAAAATTTTCTCCCATTCTGTAGGTTGCCTGTTCACTCTGATGGTAGTTTCTTTTGCTGTGCAGAAGCTCTTTAGTTTAATGAGATCCCATTTGTCAAGTTTGGTTTTTGTTGTCATTTCTTATGGTGTTTTAGACATGAAGTCTTTGCCCATGCCTATGTCCTGAATGGTATTGCCTAGGTTTTCTTCTAGGGTTTTTATGGTTTTAGGTCTGATATTTAAGTCTTTAATCCATCTTGAATAGATTTTTGTGTAAGGTATAAGGAAGGGATCCAGTTTCAGCTTTCTATATATGGCTAGCCAGTTTTCCCAGCACCATTTATTAAATAGGGAATCCTTTCCCCATTTCTTGTTTTTGTCAGGTTTGTCAAAGATCAGATGGTTGTAGATGTGTGGTATTATGTCTGAGGGCTCTGTTCTGTTCCATTGGTCTATATCTCTGTTTTGGTACCAGTACCATGCTCTTTGGTTACTGTAGCCTTGCAGTACAGTTTGAAGTCAGGTAGCGGGATGCCTCCAGCTTTGTTCTTTTGACTTAGGATTGTCTTGGCAATGTGGGCTCATTTTTGGTTCCATATGAACTTTAAAGTAGTTTTTTTCCAATTTTGTGAAGAAAGTCATTGGTAGCTTGATGGGGATGACAGTGAATCTATAAATTACCTTGGGCAGTATGGCCATTTTCACAATATTGATTCTTCCTATCCATGAGCATGGAATGTTCTTCCATTTGTTTGTGTCCTCTTTTATTTCACTGAGCAGTGGTTTGTAGTCTTCCTTGAAGAGGTCCTTCACATCCCCTGTAAGTTGGATTCCTAGGTATTTTATTCTCTTTGACGCTATCGTGAATGGGAGTTCATTCATGATCTGGCTCTCTGTTTGTCTGTTATTGGTGTATAAGAATGCTTGTGATTTTTGCACATTGATTTTGCATCCTGAGACTTCGCTGAAGTTGCTTATCAGCTTGAGGAGATTTGGGGCTGAGAGGATAGGGATTTCTAAATAGACAATCATGTCATCTGCAAACAGGGACAATTTGACTTCCTCTTTTCCTAACTGAATACGCTTTATTTCTTTCTCTTGCCTGATTGCCCTAGCCAGAACTTCCAACACTATGTTGAATAGGAGTGGTGAGAGAGGGCATCCCTGTCTTGTGCCAGTTTTCAAGGGGAGTGCTTCCAGTTTTTGCCCATTCAGTATGATATTGGCTGTGGGTTTGTCATAAATAGCTCTTATTATTTTGAGATACGTTCCATCAACACCTAGTTTATTGAATAGAGTTTTTAGCACGAAGGGCTGTTGAATTTTGTCCAAGGCCTTTTCTGCATCTATGGAGATAATCATGTGGTTTTTGTCATTGGTTCTGTTTATGTGATAGATTACGTTTATTGATATCCATATGTTGAACCAGCCTTGCATCCCAGGGATGAAGCCAACTTGATCATGGTGGATAAGATTTTTGATGTGCTGCTGGATTCAGTTTGCCAGTATTTCATTTGGGATTTTTGCATCAATGTTCATCAGGGATATTGGTCTAAAATTCTCTTTTTTTGTTGTGTCTCTGCCAGGCTTTGGTATCAGGATGATGTTGGCCTCATAAAATGAGTTAGGGAGGATTCCCTCTTTTTCTATTGATTGGAATAGTTTCAGAAGGAATGGTACCAGCTCCTCCTTGTACTCTGGTAGAATTCAGCTGTGAATCCGTCTGGTCCTGTACTTTTTTTGGTTGGTAGGCTATTAATTATTGCCCCAATTTCAGAGCCTGCTATTGATCTATTCAGGGATTCAACTTCTTCCTGGTTGAGTCTTGGGAGAGTGTATGTGTCCATGAATTTATCTATTTCTTCTAAGTTTTCTAGTTTATTTGTGTAGAGGTGTTTATAGTATTCTCTGATGGTAGTTTGTATTTCTTTGGGTTCAGTAGTGGTATCCCCTTTATCATTTTTTATTGCGTCTATTTAATTCTTCTCTCTTTTCTTCTTTATTAGTCTTGCTAGTGGTCTATCAATTTTGTTGATCTTTTCAAAAAACCAGCTCCTGGATTCGATGTTTTGAATGGTTTTTGTGTCTCTATCTCCTTCAGTTCTGCTCTGATCTTAGTTATTTCTTGCCTTCTGCTAGCTTTTGAATGTGTTTGCTCTTGATTCTCTAGTTCTTTTAATTGTGATGTTAGGGTATCAATTTTAGACCTTTCCTGCTTTCTCTTGTGGGCATTTAGTGCTATAAATTTCCCCCTACACACTGCTTTAAATGTGTCCCAGAGATTCTGGTATGTTGTATCTTTGTTCTCATTGGCTTCAAAGAACATCTTTATTTCGGCCTTCATTTCGTTATGTATCCAGTAGTCATTCAGGAGTAGGTTGTTCAGTTTCCATGTAGTTGAGAGATTTTGATTGAGTATCTTAGTCCTGAGTTCCAGTTTGTTTGCACTATGGTCTGAGAGACAGTTTGTTATAACTTCTGTTCTTTCACATTTGCTGAGGAGTGCTTTACTTCCAATTATGTGGTCAATTTTGGAATAAGTGTGATGTGGTGCTGAGAAGAATGTATATTCTGTTGATTTGGGCTGGAGAGTTCTGAAGATGTCTATTAGGTCTGCTTGGTGCAGATTTGAGTTCAATTCCTTGTTAACTTTGTGTCTCATTGATCTGTCTAATGTTGACAGTGGGGTGTTAAAGTCTCCCATTATTATTGTGTGGGAGTCTAAGTCTCTTTGTAAGTCTCTAAGGACTTGCTTTATGAATCTGGGTTCTCCTGTATTGGGTGCATATATATTTAGGATAGTTAGCTCTTCTTGTTGAATTGATCCCTTTACCATTATGTAATGGCCTTCTTTGTCTCTTTTGATCTTTGCGGGTTTGAAGTCTGTTTTTCAGAGACTAGGATTGCAACCCCTGCCTCTTTTTGTTTTCCATTTGCTTGGTAGATCTTCCTCCATCCCTTTATTTTGAGGCTATGTGTGTCTCTGCATGTGAGATGGGTCTCCTGAATACAGCAAACTGATGGGTCTTGACTCTTTATCCAATTTGCCAGTCTATGTCTTTTAATTGGACCATTTAGCCCATTTACATTTAAGGTTAATATTGTTATGTGTGAACTTGATCCTGTCATTATGATGTTATTTTGCTCATTAATTGATGCAGTTTCTTCCTAGCATCGATGGGCTTTACATATTGGCATGTTTTTGCAATGGCTGGCACCGGTTGTTCTTTTCCATGTTTAGTGCTTCCTTCAGGAACTGTTCTACTGCAGGCCTGGTGGTGACAAAATCTCTCAGCATTTACTTGTCTGTAAAGGTAAAGCCTCCAGGAAATATGGGATTATGTGAAAAGACCAAATCTATGTCTGATTGGTGTACCTGAAAGTGACAGGGAGAATGGAATCAAGTTGGAAAACACTCTGCAGGATATTATCCAGGAGAACTTCCCGAATCTAGGAAGGCAGGCCAAATTCAAATTCAGGAAATACAGACAATGCCACAAAGATATTCCCCAAGAAGAGCAACTCCAAGACACATAATTGTCAGATTCACCAAAGTTGAAATGAAGGAAAAAATGTTTGTTTTTTTCTTGTAAATTTGTTTGAGTTCTTTGTAGGTTCTGGATATTAGCCCTTTGTCAGATGAGTAGATTGCAAAAATTTTCTCCCATTCTGTAGGTTGCCTGTTCACTCTGATGGTAGTTTCTTTTGCTGTGCAGAAGCTCTTTAGTTTAATTAGATCCCATTTGTCAATTTTAGCTTTTGCTGCCGTTGCTTTTGGTGTTTTAGACATGAAGTCTTTGCCCATGCCTATGTCCTGAATGGTACTACCTAGGTTTTCCTCTAGGATTTTTATGGTATTAGGTCTAACATTTAAGTCTCTAATCCATCTTGAATTAATTTTCGTATAAGGAGTAAGGAAAGGATCCAGTTTCAGCTTTCTACTTATGGCTAGCCAATTTTCCCAGCACCATTTATTAAATAGGGAATCCTTTCCCCATTTCTTGTTTTTCTCAGGTTTGTCAAAGATCAGATGGTTGTAGATGTGTGGTATTATTTCTGAGGACTCTGTTCTGTTCCATTGGTCTATATCTCTGTTTTGGTACCAGTACCATGCTGTTTTGGTTACTGTAGCCTTGTAGTATAGTTTGAAGTCAGGTAGCGTGATGCCTCCAGCTTTGTTCTTTTGACTTAGGATTGTCTTGGAGATGCGGGCTCTTTTTTGGTTCCATATGAACTTTAAAGCAGTTTTTTCCAATTCTGTGAAGAAACTCATTGGTAGCTTGATGGGGATGGCATTGAATCTATAAATTACCTTGGGCAGTATGGCCATTTTCACGATATTGATTCTTCCTATCCATGAGCATGGTATGTTCTTCCATTTGATTGTGTCCTCTTTTATTTCACTGAGCAGTGGTTTGTAGTTCTCCTTGAAGAGGTCCTTTACATCCCTTGGAAGTTGGATTCCTAGGTATTTGATTCTCTTTGAAGCAATTGTGAATGGAAGTTCATTCCTGATTTGGCTCTCTGTTTGTCTGTTACTGGTGTATAAGAATGCTTGTGATTTTTGCACATTAATTTTGTATCCTGAGACTTTGCTGAAGTTGCTTATCAGCTTAAGGAGATTTTGGGCTGAGACAATGGGGTTTTCTAAATATACAATCATGTCATCTGCAAACAGGGACAATTTTACTTCTTCTTTTCCTAACTGAATACCCCTGATTTCTTTCTCTTGCCTGATTGCCCTAGCCAGAACTTCCAACACTATGTTGAATAGGAGTGGTGAGAGAGGGCATCCCTGTCTTGTGCCAGTTTTCAAAGGGAATTTTTCCAGTTTTTGCCCATTCAGTATGATATTGGCTGTGGGTTTGTCATAAATAGCTCTTATTATTTTGAGGTACGTTCCATCAATACCGAAATTATTGAGCGTTTTTAGCATGAAGGGCTGTTGAATTTTGTCAAAAGCCTTTTCTGCATCTATTGAAATAATCATGTGGTTCTTGTCTTTGGTTCTGTTTATATGCTGGATTATGTTTATTGATTTGCGAATGTTGAACCAGCCTTGCATCCCAGGGATGAAGCCCACTTGATCATGGTGGATAAGCTTTTTGATGTGTTGTAAAAAATCAAACAACCCCATCAAAAAGTGGGCAAAGGATATGAACAGACATTTCTCAAAAGAAGACATTCATACAGCCAACAGACATATGAAAAAATGCTCATCATCACTGGCCATCAGAGAAATGCAAATCAAAACCACAATGAGATACCATCTCACACCAGTTAGAATGGCGATCATTAAAAAGTCAGGAAACAACAGGTGCTGGAGAGGATGTGGAGAAATAGGAACACTTTTACACTGTTGGTGGGATTGTAAACTAGTTCAACCATTATGGAAAACAGTATGGCGATTCCTCAAGGATCTAGAACTAGATGTACCATATGACCCAGCCATCCCATTACTGGGGATATACCCAAAGGATTATAAATTATGCTGCTATAAAGACACATGCACACGTATGTTTATTGCAGCACTATTCACAATAGCAAAGACTTGGAATCAACCCAAATGTCCATCAGTGACAGATTGGATTAAGAAAATGTGGCACATATACACCATGGAATACTATGCAGCCATAAAAAAGGATGAGTTTGCGTCCTTTGTAGGGACATGGATGCAGCTGGAAACCATCATTCTTAGCAAACTATCACAAGAACAGAAAACCAAACACCACATGTTCTCACTCATAGGTGGGAACTGAACAATGAGATCACTTGGACTCAGGAAGGGGAACATCACACACCGGGGCCTATCATGGGGAGGGGGGAGGGGGGAGGGATTGCATTGGGAGTTATACCTGATGTAAATGACGAGTTGATGGGTGCAGCAGACCAACATGGCACAAGTATACATATGTAACAAACCTGCACGTTATGCACATGTACCCTACAACTTAAAGTATAATAATAATAATAATAATAATAATAAAAAAATGTTAAGGGCAGCCAGGGAGAAAGGTCACGTTACCCACAAGGGGAAGCCCATCAGACTAACAGCAGATCTCTCAGCAGAAACTCTACAAGCCAGAAGAGAGTGGGGGCCAATATTCAACATTCTTAAAGAAAAGAATTTTCAACCTAGAATTTCATATCCAGCCAAAATAAGTTTCATAAGTTAAAGAGAAAATCTTTTTAGTTTTATTAATGAAAGTCAGGGAAGTGCCTCCAACCAATTCTTAAACAATAGATAACTCCCTAAAACTAAAACTCCATAGGCAATGATATTAAGAGGCAGCATTTTCCTAAATAAATAACCACAGATGTAAACTACTATTGAAGTGTCAATGACATGGAAGACTTTGGATCTGCAACCTGAAAAAGAATGTGTTGGAATGGTTGAGTGCAGGCTATGGAATGAGATTGTCTGAGTTGAAACACCTGCTCTTCCACTTAGTTCCTACATGATATTGAGCAAGTTACATAACCCCACATTCCAGATTCTTTATCATTTACAAAGGTATAATAACAGTAGTTATTATGAATTGTAGGAGAAATATAAGAATTAGTTTATGAATGTATTTAGTCCTGGGTCTAGCACCTAGTAGTAAGCATATTATAAATCTTAGCTATTCTTTGTTAGACTGGTAGGAACGGATATGAAGAGAAATAAATAAATGGAAGAATAAATATTAGAAACAGAGTGCATTGGAATTCCTCATTAATTGATATGCAAGGAAATTTGGATAATCACTTATCACCTCAAAATTATGGCTTATGAAAGTATTGGATTACAGTGCATTTACTGAGATAAACAAATCTCCATTTGTTTTGAAATGACTTAGTTTCATGACTTTATTCACCCGCCCTAGCATACTTATGAAATATTTAGTTCAAAATTCCTCTCCATTCTTTAGGAATATTCTAACATTTTACCTAGATTGTAAGGTCAGTTTCACATCTGCTGCAGCACACAGAGAGGACACACAATTAATTATTGATTTTATGCTTGTTCATAGTATCTCTATCCATCTAATATATATCACAAAGACTCAGATTATTGGCATTTTGCAAAATTCTGAGAGTTCTATGTTTAAATGACAGTCATTCAGCTCTTTCCAAAATATAAAGGGGTTAATTAATATTTCATAGACACAGCCTAATAGTATCTGTTTCAAGCTTTGAATCTTTCAACTTTTGCCATGTGATGTAATGTAATATATTCACAAGTTCCATAAATTAGGATGTGAACATCTTTGGGAGGACATTCTATCTACCATGCCTTCTAAAAGGCAATATAAATAAGATATAAATAGACAAATCAAAAGTTGTCCTAAAATATTTCAGAATATTATTTTAGTTTCTATAGTAATAAAGCAACATATGCAAGGTAATATTATTATTATTATTATTTAATTTTATGTATTTATTTTTTTGAGATGGAGTCTTGCTCTGTTAGCCAGGCTGGAGTGCAGTGGCGTGATCTTGGCTCAATGCAACCTCCACCTCCCGGGCTCAAGCGACTCTCCTGCCTCAGCCTCCTGAGTAGCTGAGACTACAGGCGCGTGCCACCACGCCTGGCTAATTTTTGTATTTTTAGTAGACACGGGGTTTCACCATACTGGCCAGGCTAGTCTCTAACTCTTGACCTTGTGATTCGCTCACCTTGTCCTCCAAAAGTGCTGGGATTACATAAGTGAGCCACCACGCCCGGCTGGTAATTTTTTTTTTTTTTTTTTTTGGAGTTAATCCAATTCTATCTTTAGGATCAAACCTCTTCTTTGTTCTAAAATTTAATTAAGGAGGAATACATTTCCCAAAACTAAAACAAAGTTTTTAAAAATAGTTGAACAAGTTTATAATGTGAAAAGAAACAAGAATCAAAAATCACCAGAAGAAACTTTCTTAGAGTATATCCTAGACAAATGGGTCATAAATATGTTTGTAGGAAAAAGAAAGAACATCTTTCTTAAAAAACCAAACCACTAGTAAGAGTAAAAAAAAATAAAAATTAATATATAATCCACAAAAATAGTTGAGTTTTTAAATCAAATATGAAGTCTAAACAAAGATAAAATATTATAAAACCTTTAGAACTTAGATTAGAGAAAATATTAAAATTTCAATAAAGCATCTTACACTCCTTCCACTGGCTTTTAAAATAAGACATTTTTGTCAGATGCATAAATACCTGCCAAACAAAAACAGAAAGAGCAATGGAAATCGCCCAAACATTCCTAAGCTTCATGATAGGGAAGAGAGCTGATAAAAGTTACTGTGAAAACAAGACCAACTAAGAAAACCAAAACTAATCAGGACTCCCTTTTATTTCCCAAAACTACATTTTCTTTTCAGATTTAAGATCTAATGAGGGCCGGGCGCGGTGGCTCAAGCCTGTAATCCCAGCACTTTGGGAGGCCGAGACGGGCGGATCACGAGGTCAGGAGATCGAGACCATCCTGGCTAACACGGTGAAACCCTGTCTCTACTAAACACACAAAAAACTAGCCGGGCGAGGTGGCGGGCGCCTGTAGTCCCAGCTACTCGGGAGGCTGAGGCAGGAGAATGGCGGGAACCCGGGAGGCGGAGCTTGCAGTGAGCTGAGACCCGGCCACAGCACTCCAGCCTGGGTGACAGAGCAAGACTCCGTCTCAAAAAAAAAAAAAAAAAAAAAAAAAAAAGATCTAATGAAAACTTGCATGGAACAAAATTTTGGCATCTATTTATTTCATAAGGACATTTTGTTTAAAAAACTTATATTAAATGCTTAATTCATCCACGGAAGCAGGGAAGGAAATATTGGGCCATCATTAATCATATCAAAGCATTACATTACTCCAAAGCAGAAAACAATGTTCTCATAAAAACAATATAAAGGCAATATTAAAGTTGAAGCCAAATAATTATGCTTTGAAATACAAAACCTGCAGCAAAGTAGGGTACAATGACCTTGTTGGAGACGGTTTCAAGTACTAAGCTGCACTTTAAATAAGTTAAAAATTTGCTTTGTGAATGTGTGGGTGTGAGTGTATGTGTTAGCACAGGAAGGAACAGAAAGTTCTCAACACAGTCACTTCCATTCATGCTCTGTTACTAACAGAGGAGTTCTTTGAGTGATCCCACTATACAAATTTACTACAACTTTAGTTCCCAAGAAGTGAACACCAAAAGAATAATGTCTATTCACAAAGACAGATTCATGAATGAATATGGCAATATTTGAATAGGATCCACATAGATGAAGTACCTAGTCATTGCCTTACAAAAAGAGGTCATCAAAAATGTTTGTTGAACAACAATGTAAGAAAAATCACCAACCAAAAAAGATTGTGGGTATTTTGTAGTTAATTTACCACCTTTACATAGCTATGTGACTTATCTGCATGATCAATTTGTATGTTTTCACACAAATGCACTTGCTTATATCTTAGCTTGTTATTGAAAAGGCTCCGTTATCTGGGGTATATACCCTGATTCTTTGTCACAGTCGAGAAATAATTCAGGACACAGACACACACTAGGAGTGGGTTTAGGAGTGGAAAGTTTAATAGGAAAAAAAAAAGAGAGAAAAGGCTTCCTTATGCTGAGAAAACAGGTCGCCCAAAAGAGGGTCTCCGGTTTGCGGCCGAACGCAATTGGTTTCGTACAGAGGTTTAAGGAGGCAGTGATTGATTTATATAGGGATCAGGGGATTGGTTTGACCAGGTGTGCCATTTACAAAGCCCAAGAAAAGACTGGCCCTCCCATCCTAGTCTTTTATTATGCAAAGGCAGCATCCACCTGGAGGCAGCCATGATACCTGTACAGGTGGTTTTACCTGGAGGTTGCCATGATGCTGGCACACATGATGACAAGGAAAAGAGGGCAGGAGAGGCCATACTGAATGTACCTGGTTTCCAGATACAGCTGGCTGTATTTACACATAAAAGCTTCTAGTTTGCATATCTATGCTTGACTTCTCAGGCTGCTTTCTGTTAGAGAAGAAATGGTTTGGGGTTGCTTTTTATTAAAGGAAAATTCCACCGAGAATTATTTTACCCTTTCTAGCTGCCTAAAAATAATTTCTTAATAACTCTTGTATTATTATGCCTTTCCCCTAACTTTTCATGGCTCACTCCTTGTTTTGCAGGAAAATCAGCCAAGGTCCTAGAAAGAGAGAGAAGCAAAGTCAGAGTAATTGATGAAGGGATTATTTACAAAGTCTAGACCCATCAAAGGAAAACCAAAAATGAGAGGTGACAACAATGTAAAAGTCACCACCCCAGGACTGAAAAGAACGGGGAACAATAGCTGCTCTTGGATTCAGAAAAAGCTTAGCTTAGCTAGAGCTGTAAGAGACAGCCTCCCATCAAGAGCTATGGCCTTACAGAGAGGAGCACAACTTTGGCAAACCCATGAGCCAAACTCAACTGCAAGCCTGAGGGGAGAGGAGCCCGCTTAGTACAGTCACAGACCAGGAGAGAGAGGCAATGAGAAGGTGATAGGAGAGAGGGAGGCAAACCGAATATTCAGCACATTCCTGATTCCTCTAATATCCTCTTAATGTCACCTTCTCAAAAAGTTGAGAAAAAAGCAGAGTTTTTTATGTGCACTACACCTTACCAGAAGCAACTGGCTTTTTAAAACTAACACATTGAGACTTTCCTGAAGAAACATCTAAATAACATAATCATTACCTATCATCAGTGCATTTTTCACAGGATAAGTAAAAAGAAGAAAAAACGTAGACATGGAGAAACGAACCAATCACTTTTCTGTAAGGAACTGGTAGAGCATTTTAGGACCCCTAATACAATGAGGTCAAGGTGAGAATTTGCCCTGAAATAAATCACTCTTCTCAGTGTAGGGAAGGTACCCAAGAAGTTATTGCCAGCCAGGTGCAGTGGCTCATGCCTGTAATCCCAGCACTTCGGGAGGCTGAGGCGGGTGGATCACAAGGTCAGAAGATTGAGACCATCCTGATTAACATGGTGAAACCCCATCTCTACTAAAAATACAAAAAAATTAGCCGGGCGTGGTGGTGGGCACCTGTAGTCCCAGCTACTCAGGAGGCTGAGGCAGGAGAATGGCGGGAACCCGGGAGGCGGAGCTTGCAGTGAGCCGAGATCACGCCACTGCACTCCAGCCTGGGCGACAGAGTGAGACTCCATCTCAAAAAAAAAAAAAAAAAAAGAAGAAAAAGTTATTGCCATAGGCCACACTATACAGCCAAGACATTCTCTATTGTTGCTGGTCTCTTCAACCCACAGAAATCTGGGTGAGATTTTGGGGAACATCCTTCCTTCCTCAGTGAGATCCCTCTAATTTTCTGCACTGAGAATTGACTTCTAGGCCTGCACAAACTAGGTGACACCTGCATCAATTGACTGTGGAGTCTGCGACTACCACAGAGGGTTCTGCAGGATTGTTCTTGCAGATGGAGACTCTCTAGGTTCTGGTACTGTTTCCAGGTCCCCTCTTAATCAATGACAATGAGGCAGTGTCTGATATAAGTCTATCAGGCAAGGCTGTTCTGGAAGCCAGCAGTTGTCTACATAAGCATCAAAGAGGACACTGGCATTCTCTCCCAGGAGTAGATAAACAAGATAATGAACTTCCATTTTGAATGGGACTTTAAAAGCCTGACGAAATTCATCATCAGAAGTAAGACAAAAAAAAAAAAAAAAAAATCTAGACCTTCTTCTCAGGAGAAAAGATGAGGCTTGAGAATTGCAGAAATTTGCAATGTATGGTATAATGAGAAGCCTGTCTCCATTTTCTGATGTTTGACTGCTCATAGCTTATAAGCCTTACCTCTTCCTCTTCCTCCCATGTCCCACATCTGGCCAGCCAAGAAGAACGCCTAGCTGCTCCCTCCCTTAGCACCTGAGGCTAGATTCAAACCATGCATATCCCTTCCGGTACATGGGAAGCCTCACTCAGACCTTACTCCCTTACAATTTAACCCAAGCCAAGTATGCTTTCCATGCTCTCTCAAGCTATTTAGGACCTGCTTAAGAAACTTCTCTGCTCTCCCCGGAAATGTCAGTAACACCCTGTTTTGTTCTGTCTCAGTGTGTATATGTGGTGTCACATATATGTGGCGTCATCAGTCATCACACATGAAACAAATTTTGGATGGGACCCCCTGCTTTTGCAAAGCAACAATAACATAAAGGAAAACTTCCTGCTTTTCTATTTCCAATTGGTGAAGAAGTCATACTGGTTGCCTACAATTCACAGTCTCCTCATTTTCCTAATAAGTGTAACCAACTTTATTCTCATTCAAATCCCTAACCCAGTCTACCTTCTGCTCCTTACCGGCTCCTCAAACACCTTCAACTCTTGTCAATTACACCAGGTTCTACTAGCCTTATGTGGAGAGTGCAATCACAAAACACAACTTTAAAAAAAACTGAAGTAAGGAAAATGAAGTCTCTACGCCAAATCAATGTTTCAGTGTATAGTTGTAGAACAGCAAGTTGTGAAGTTTTACTAGTTCAATTTGCAAACTTACATGCAAATATGTTCCTAGAACTCCTTTCTCCAAATCTGCCCATTCCAGTTTCTTACCTGTTTCAAGATTCCTATTATTAGCTTAACTGGACATTGCTTAACAGCTTATTCTATATATTCAGTGATCCTGTGTAATCTATGTTTTAGAATCAATTTGGATATGATAAGCTTGATATAGAATTGAATATTTAGAATATTTCTCAAATAATAGGATAACCTATTGTGATTTATATATTACTATTCACCGAAAAAATTTTCTGTGTAATTTCTTTTTTTCTTTTTCTTTTTTTTTTTTCTTTTTTTTGAGACGGAGTCTTGCTCTGTCCCCTAGGCTGGAGTGTAGTGGCAGGATCTCGGCTCACTGCAAGCTCCGCCTCCTGGGTTCACGCCATTCTCCTGCCTCAGCCTCCTGAGTAGCTGGCACCGCGCCAGCCTAACTTTTTGTATTTTTAGTAGAGACGGGGTTTCACCGTGGTCTCGATCTCCTGACCTTGTGATCTGCCAGCCTCGGCCTCCTAAAGTGCTGGAATTACAGGTGTGAGCCACCGCGCCCGGCCAGTAATTTCAATTTAATTCAAAGTCTCTTGAAGATTTATGCATCTTTAAGGAAGATGGTAATTTAAAAAATATAGGCATCACAGCAACAAGTTTTGCTTTTTTTTGTTCCAGGAATTTTGCAAATAAATGGGGTAGAAGTCTACCATAATGGAAACAAAAAATTAATTAGTTTGGGCCACTCAGTGTATTGAGACATGTATATAAAATAGAAGGGAAAGTAAGAATGTTGGTTTGATGCAATGCAATTCATTCCTTTTAAGTGAAAAGTGGGCTTTTATTTTTAAAGGATGCCTTTGTCAAATGCAACTACAGTAAGCTACACACAACTTCACTGGTTTCTCACCTCATCACTCTCTCCATAATATGCCTTCATTGTAGATTTCTTTTAGATATGAACATTTCCACTTAATTTGGTTCTGCCCCATGGCCCTTATCTGACCCAAAAAAAGCCCTTATGCACTTATGACTCAAAGACGGCATACGTTTCTGCAGAAAGCCAGACCAGCCTAGAGCCAGTAATAGGTTGTTAAGATTTAACAAGGAAAAGTAAGGTACCCATTAGGAGGTTTAAAATGGCTTGGCTGGGAGGAGATGGAATCTAAAGTTTAAAGAGATTGGAAATAGCCATGTTAAAAGTCATTTTAACAATCAAGTTTAAAAATAGACTTTATTAAAATGCTTAATAAAGCATTCTGTGAAAGCAAAAATAAAAATCCCAAAACATTAATTACATACTGTAAAAGTGAAACTGATATAAGATAATTTTATACCACTTGGTGAATGCATATTCCCCTGTATTTAGGTGTCTATGAAAAAGTTTGTGTATACATTCATGGAAAATAATTGATTGTTCATAGTATAGAAATGGGATATTTAAATAAAATGTGTAAAAATGTTCATGATAAAAGACTGGCAATATCATCTCAACTGGCTTTTTTAAAAAATGAAGGTGTATCTAGCTCTAGTTTTTTGGAGGGACATGAAAAATAAAATTCAAGGAAGTTAAATCAAAATGTTCCACTCATATTCCATGCTGTTTAACTACTTGTGTTGCTTTATTTCCATACAATTTTTAAATAGATGTTCTAGGTCTTAGCATTAATATTTAACATATATTTTACACTATTTAATTTTATAAATTATAAAATTAATATGCTGCAGTGACAGTAAACTGTTGAGATGTTCAGAACAATGACACATCTCTCTCAGCAGTGTAAAATATATATAGCATTTTTCATTAAGGTCTAATTTACTATAGTAACAGTCACACGTTTTAGAGTAGTCCTGTAAGTTTTGACAAATTCATGTAGTCATATAACCACTATCACAATCAAGACGAAGAATAGTTCCATCACTACTCCCAAACTTCCCTGTGTATAGCAATTTAATAACAGCAACTTTTGAAAAGCCTGATCCATGACAAAAATTCATTATTTTGTTTCATTTACTTTGGTTCTGAATAATATAGGACATTCAGTTATAGGATTGATAAGCATAAAATCAAATACGATTATTAAACTCAACTCTCTTGTCCTTCACAATAAGGAACATGTATTCTCTCTCTCTCTTTCTCTCCCCCACGTCTTCCCCACCTCCTATTTAACCCCTCCCCAACATATATACCCATTTCTACCTGTTTCCAATATAAATCAGGATGGTATCTTTGTATTTTTGTTTTTCTTTTCTTTATACAGAGAGCCAGCCTTCTGATTTGGATTAACAGGAAAGAAAATCTCTCCAAAACGACATTACCTCACAAGCAAGAATGTAGCACTACATTAGTTTTTCAAGATTGGATAAAACATGTTTAGGCTAAATGTGGACATCAGCAGTTTTAAAACCTAAATCTGATGCATCTGCACTCTTTATTGTCTTAGAGGTTCCATCAGTGCATGCTTAAAATCTTTCTCCTGGCAGCAAAAGTCTCCAGTGAGGTTTTTATATGATTTGCTAAGAAATGCCTGGTTTCAGAAGTCATTCTTTTCAATCCCCAGGGAAGCGTGTCTGCTGGAGTAACTCTGCCTTCATGCTACCTGCTAAATGACTTGGGAAAATCTCCTTATACAGAAGCAACATTTAAATTAAAAAAGACAGTTTGAAAACCTGCTTTTAGTTTGTTCGTGGTAAGACTTGCAACTTCCTCAGTTTTGTTAGCTTCTGTTTTTTATTTTGTTATTTTGTTTTTTTGTTAAACTATTTTTAAAATTACGGGCGAGGAAGATAAGATGGAGACCCCTGTGTGGGAGCAATAAAGCATTCCTTTTACCATATTATTCTTAGAATGTCTGCAAAGCTCATTTGCACATACCCATGATCCCTCAGTGGAAGGTGTTATTCATAAATTGATGAAGATTTAATTCAAAAAAGCTTGTCATGGATCAAATGCAGATAGAATAGGAACTGCCTAAGACTGCACTGTTGTTGGTTTCCATGAATTTTGAAAAGTACTGTAGAAGTGAACTGGCCTTTCAGGTAATTTGAGCCATATTCATGTACACACTTTATCCACTTTTATGTGGAACATGTACATAAAAACCAAAATTATTTACATTAGATCCTTACAATCCTTTTTTTTATGAGGACCAACTTATTTTTTCAGTAACTCAGGTGTCAATCTTTCCACTCTTACACTTACATTCTGCCAAATTCAAAGTTTAGCCGTTTCATTCTCTTTTAACTTCTCAGCCCCACCCAGACTCCTGAACAGACTCTCAAGTCATTATAACCTCTAGTAAGAGTTTATAGAGCCTCAAGCATTCTTTACTCTTCCTAGAAGCAAAGTAATATTCACAAAATATTCTGTTCAAGAACTTTATATCAGTAATTCTCAAAATTTCATGTGCATCGGAATTATTCGGAGAGCTTATTAAAACACAGGTTTCTAGACCCCATCCCCAGCATTTCTGATTTAGTTTGTCAGAACTTGGAGTGCGGCCCAAGATATTTCATTTCTAAAATTTCCCAGGTGATGTTGCTGCTACTGAGCCAGTGATCATACTTTAGGAACCATTGATTTGTCTTATTCTTTCTAATAATTGATTATATCAATTAGTGGCATCAGGAACACTATTTTATTTCTATTTCCCTCCCCAGTGCTGGATAGCCATTCACTGCTCAACACACTTGCCTCCTTAAAGATTTCCACTCGTTACCTCTACTAGTGCAATTGAGAAATACCTAGATATTGTTTTTTTGACACTCAGTTTTATTCCAATCCTGTTTTCTAGGTGGCAGAACCTTAGAACCCATAGATATGTTTACAGAGTCACTCACTAGCAAGTATGTTTAGAATTGGTCAATGGGATGTGATCCTGAAATATTTAAAAAGCAAAAGACAAGAAAACATGATTATTTTCTGGTGGCCTTTGTGGAAAGGCACGTTGGTAGTGGCAGATGGCAGATGGCAGATGTGGGGTTTGGCACTCACTTTTTGGATCCTCCACACATGTACTTTGGTGCTGAGAATGTGGCTTCTTTGTGATCTTTGCACTTCCAAAGGCATTATGGACAGACTTCATGACCTTTGCTCCCCAATAATTCCTAAGGTTGGGTATACTGCTACTAGTTTTGTTCTAAACTTATTCATATTAGAATACCTAGGTGACTCCTACTTTACTGAGCTAAACCAGAGTGAAACATTAAAAGTAATGAATCAAGGAGTAAGATAAAATTGTAAGAGAGATAATTCATGATGTGGCTTCTTTATTCCCTTCCATGATGGTAGAGACTAACATAAAGAGACCTTACCTTTTTTCCTATTCACAAGAAAAACACACACTTATACCTGTGATTATATTCTTCGGTACATATAGCAGGCCCTTGAAGAACTGTTTAAATTAATTACTCCAGAATTAAGGGTTAATGTTGCCTCAGTATTTTGGAAACTAAAAGCTGTATTTGTTTTTCTTGTGTATATGAAATGTATCTTTTTTTTAAGTGTTTGGAAAAAATAAGTTGCTGGCATACTAGTAGTTTCTGCTGAAAAATTTACAAACAAAAACAAAAAGCAAAAGCCAAGACCCTTCTATAGTTAAACAGATTGGGGAAATGCTCAGTACGCTCTCTCATCTTAAAAAGTTTTGTTGTATATAAAAAATCTCTGAAAAGTCCTTCAGTACTGTATTAGTCAGGGTTCTTTAGTGAAGTAAAACCAATAGAACAGACAGAGAGTTGGGGGTGGGGGGCGGCGGGGGGTAGAGGGGGAGGGGGGAGAGAGAGAGAGAGGGCAGAGAGCTACTTGATTTATTGTAAGGAATCAGTTCATGCAATTGTGGAGATGAGAAGTTCCAAGATGTGCAGTCAGCAAGCTGGAGACCCTGGAGAGCCAATGTACAGTTTCAGTCTGAATCCTGAGACCTGAGAACCAGGAGAAATGATGGTGTAAGTGTGAGTCTGATGGTTGACAGGCTTGAGATCCATGAAGAGCCAATGTTTCAGTCTAAGTCTGAAGGCTAGAAAAGACCAATGTCCAGATGAAGCAATCAGGAAGCTGGAGTTCTCTCTTACTCAGCTTTTTGTTTGACTCAGGCCTTCAGTTGATTGAATAAGGCACACCCACTTTAGGGAGGGGAATCTGCTTCACTTAGTCTATGACTTCAAAAGTTAACCTCATCCAGAAACGCTCTCTCAGACACACCTAGAATGATATTTTGCCGGATGTCTGGGTACCCCATGGCCCAGACAACTTGATACATAAAATTAACCATCACGAGTACCTATGCTGAAGCGTTTCCCAACTTGGATGCCCAAATAATCCCTATTTCATGTAACATCCTCTAATGTTTTTCAGACACATTAGTATTCAACAAAGCACCTGTGGAAAATTTTCGTCCTTAAAAAAAAAAAAAAATGGTTACTAGAGGTAGTCACGGAGGATTGGGCAATACCTCTCTGATTGAATCAAGAAAAATTCTGAGGAACACTCACTGAGATTCTCAGTAATACAGATATGATAATGGTATGAAAACTATCAGAACTTACTCATTATTGTATTAGAATAAGAAGTAGGGAGAAGGTTTACTTAATGTCTTTAAAATTTGCATTATGTATCTCCTGATGTTTCCCACAGGATAAATTATTAGAATATCTGCAAAAGACTTTGTGCTAATTTTATAATAGGAAGTATAAGGAAGAAGCTGGATTCCATCCCACAATGAATGGTGGAACAGGAAATGGGGAACTTCGGATAGTATTTAACAACATTTTTCATGGAAAAAAAGTATGGAATTTAATACTGAAGACAAAATGAAGAAAGGAAAGATACAGCCCATCAGATTACAAAAAGAAATTCCAAGCTTTAATATGAGGAAAGGGATCTGAATATTCCAAGTCCTCAATATGCCTCCACTTTTACTGCCACATAGATTCTCCAAGATTTCTCCTCAGCCTTTCTCCTCACCAGTATTTGCCCTACTGGCAATTTTATACCAAATATAATAGCTATTGGTAGTGAGTAGGAGCTAAGCAAATATGTTATTTGCTTACATATTTGTGATTACAGGATTTCTATATACAACTTAAAAAGGTCTTTTAACTCTATTCCACATTTAGATATAGCATGAATAACATCTCTCTTAAAAATAAATATTAATAATACAAATCCTTAATCTTTAATTAAATGTCTTAAATATGAACTAAACCTTATTTTTCATATCCCATCGTCATCTCACTTTTATTCCCAATTCAAGAAGTTGTGAATAAGTTTGCAAATCAACCCTGCAGACACTTTCCCAACAGTTTAAAGGGAAAATTCATAATACAAATCCTTAATCTTTAATTAAGGATTAACCTTATTTTTCATATCCCATCATCATCTCACTTTTTTCCTCAATTCAAGAAGTTGTGAATAAGTTTGCAAATCAACCCTGCAGACATTTTCCCAACAGTTTAAAGGGAGAAAAACACAGAAACAACAAAAAAGAAATTCAAGGCACTTCATAAAGGAGCTGGTTGACTTTACGTGCTGAAATATATATTCGTGGAGAATATATATTCTCTTGTTGCAGTAAATTTAGAGAACCAACACAAAAAGTAAACAGTGGTCTACAAAATGGTTGGATCATGGAAGCAATAGTTATATTATCATTTCTTAAAAATAAGATTATTCCTCTTTAGCTTTGTGCCTCTTTTGGACTAATTTAATATAGATGCTGTAACCAAAAGGCAGAGAGACATGTTTTTGTTTTTTGGTTTTTTTAAAACACGTAAGTGGACAGGTCATCTCAATTGAGACCCATCTAAGTACAAAATCAATGGTATAAGTTAGAAAAGACAAAGTATATATTAGCTACAATGAAATGTTTATGGCAGAAATGTCAAGATCATATAAATGATACTCAGTTACTTTTTTAGTTAACTTGTCAATGAGAACTCATTAGACTACAGTAAATAGCAGACTAGTAGCAGTCCTGTGCGTTGCTTAAGTTCATGAGGCAAATAGAACAACTTGACTGACGCTCCTTTGTTTACACCTTTGCATATTTTTCCTCAAGGAGGTAAGTAAGGTATACAGCCTAAGTTTTTCCCCAATTGACAGAACTTCCACATTGCAGAAGTCCTTTTTTGTCACATGCCCTGAAATTGTTTTATCTCTATCTCAAAATACTCTGTTCATTGTTACTGTCTCCATCCTCCAGTCATCTGTCTAATAAACGTTCACTGAGAATCTATAATGTGCTGAATGCTAAGTAAAAATAATAACAAAAATAATAGTAAAGAAACTCTCTCTGCCATCAATAGGACAGAAAAGTTAGATAACTATAGGATAGTGTATGAGTGCTTGGGAAAGAAGTAAGCATATGTTGGCAAGAGAGTGAGTGAGGTCAGGGAATAGTTTCTCAAAAAGGTATTTCCTGAGCTGTCTCTTAAAATTGGTATTATGCAAAGGAAGACATAATAGATAGAGTGAAAGAAAACCAGACTTTGGGAAAATATTGCAAGAGCCCCAGGTAAGTGGAAGAAAAAATCAGGAGGCTTGTGCCACTCGCATCAGTCGCCTGCCACTAGTGCCTCAGCTGCACAGAGGAGGTGACCAGATACAGAATGTGGAAACTGGTCACCACACTCTGCATATTGAACTCTTCTTGCCAGTTGCCACAGCTGAAGAAAGATGGCCTCAAACTCACTCCCATGTTCAAAGTCTCATGCTATCACCTCTCACTGACAGAACATAAATCACATGCAGAAACCTAAACACAAAGGAGTTGGGGTAATGAAATTGTATCCCTTTAATCTCTAAAATCCAAGCAAGATACAAAGAATGGATTGGGAATAGATGTCATGTTCCTAATGGGCTTCACTGACCAATGTGGTATCTATTAGCCACATGTGGCTACTGAACGCTTGAAATGCAGCTACTCCAAATTTAGACGTGCTGTAAGTGTAAAATACACACTAGAGTCCAAAGATTTAGTATGAAAAAAAGAATATATAATATCTTATTCATTATTTTATATTAATTATATATTAAAATGGTAATATTTGGCTATATCGTTCAAGTATTATTAACATTAATTTCATTGGTTTATTTTCACTGTTTTATTAATGCAGCTCCTGGAACATATAAAATTACATAGGTGGCTCACATTACATGTCTACTGGGCTGCACTGCCATAGCCATCTCCAGTATAGTGTAGATGTCTGAAGGAATGGGTTAGGGATACAGAAACAGAGCATTATGGGTGACATATGTGGCAAAACATCAATGGCCAAGGGCTTATATTTTAGACTCATGAAAACAGGGATGGGAGAAATAGTAGATCAACCATCTTAGAGGAGGGTGAACTCTGGTCCTGGTGACAGATAACTTGATTTACTCACTGATGAGGACCCAGAAGCTGGAGAACTGACAAGCTGTGATGGTTGGTCAGACCCTAGGGGCTGATTGGCAGCAGAGGCTCAGGTTTCACCTAAGAGAGGGACTTGAGTATTTTTCTTTTTAAATCAAAGTTCCTTATGCTACAAAAGAAAATTCAAATATTGTCTTTCTTTCAAGTAACCTTTAAAATAATTTTCTTTAAGAAAGCACATATTAATTTATGTACAAGATAAAATTCTGAGCTGAATCTGGGTCTGAATATCACAGCAACTTGCAAAATTGCAAAATTTTTAAATAACAAAACAGATGTCATTAGAAGACAAATGTAATCTAATTAGCATACTAAAGCTGGAATTAAGCCAGGCTCAGCAACTTACATGGTAGATTTTTCTTCCAAGAAAAGATCCAGAGTTGTCAGAGCAAGCATATTAAAAAAAGAAATGTGCACAAATGCACTTTTAATCATAATCAGGAATCCAGAAATGTAACAGTTGTTCATTTCTCAATAATGGTAAAACTGAATAATGTTTATTTGACACTTGTTTCACTCTACAATATTATTCTATTAAAGAAAATTAACCAAGGAAAAGGGAAATTGAGAAACATAAAGGTAATTTCCATTAAGGTTAACCATCCAAGCAAAGATGAATTAAAAAAAAAAAAGAAAGAAAGAAGGCTGGGCACCATGGCTCTTGCTTGTAATTCCAACACTTTGGGAGGCCAAAGTGAAAGGATTGCTTGAAGTGAGGAGTTGGAGACCAGCCTGGGCAAAAAAAGAAAGAAAGAAAGAAAAAACTCTGTCTCTACAAAAACTAGAAAAATAAAAATTGGCTGAGTATGGTGGCACATACTTATAGTCCTAGCTTCTCAGGAGGCTGAGGCGGAAAGACCCTTGAGTCCAGGCTGCAACTATGTCAACTATGATTGTGCCACTGTACTGCAGTCTGGGTGACTGAGCAAGACCCTCTCTCAAAAAACAAACAAAAAAAACAACAACAAAAAGAAACAAATATTGAGGGTGATTGAGGGTAAGTAGGACTAGATACCTGTTCCTTCAGGATTCAGAACAATAAAACTAAGCATAGCAACGAGAAGTTGCCTTTAGATTAGGAAGGCTGAACAACAGAATGTTAACAAGATGAGAGATGCTGCAGAGTATTTGAGACTAATAGCCTGAGCAACAAGAAATTGCATTTTAAAAAATTTTCTCTCTCTAGTTATGTCACTCTCACTCAACTCAATTCCCAGCTACTTTGTTGAATGGTAGAAAAATCAGAATGCATTTTGAAAAGAAGGGATTATTCACACGCTTGGGATTATACAAACTGTGCTTTACACTACATAGGCTGCAACCACTGCAGTGTTGGATAAAATATAGGTGGCCATTTACACTGGACTTAAAAGTGGCCAATTAATTAAGGAACGGTAAAACATATACCATTGATACTTGTTTAAATATGTATCTTATATTCAAATATAAATAGTAAATGCACTATTTTTTTCAAGTGGAGAGAAATATTTTTTTTTTTTTTTTTTTTTTTTTTTTTGAGACGGAGTCTCGCGCTGTGTCACCTAGGCTGGAGTGCAGTGGCGCGATCTCGGCTCACTGCAAGCTCCGCCTCCCAGGTTGAGAAATATTTTTTTAAGCCAGAATTTTATGTTGTAAAATATCAGTCTTAAAAAACACAGAATTTCTTAAATTTCTCTTGTAAGTCACTCTTCCAAAGTTGAGCTTAGGTGTAATTTGAAATCATTTATTATATTTTACTTGAAACACTATATATTTATTCCTGTCCATATAAATAACCTGCAAAATTTTCTTATTTCATCTTACCTTTCTACTTTAATGTATCTTCTCACTTTTGAATTTTATCAGTGTCCAAAGAAATATCTTTCTGTGTTAATCTTATTAATCATCACCATTTTGAGAAGTTCAGCACCTCATCTTTTCCAAGAATAATATTTCACTCACCATGGTATTTAATCATGACTCAGAGGCTGTATGACTGACATCAATGTGCTTTCCTCATCAGAATGAGTTTGTGTTGCGTAAGTTCTCAGTGGAGGCAGGGGTGAAAGTGGTCCTCCTCTCACCTACTCCTACTGTTTATGCCCCCAGGGCACACACTGTCTAGTACTTGCATCTGTGACTCTTCATTCAAGTGCTTTTTCTCAGTAAGGAGCAGGTCAATAGTGCTGAGGATGTAACTACTTCCCAACCCCAGCATCTTTAGCCATTGACAAATGAGATTCGAAGGTTCAACACGCAGCTTCCCCTTCCCTTGAGTGAGACTATACCAAGAAGGGTTGTACTTCTCAGTCGTTCTCTCGGTAGTCCCCAACAGGTCTGTCTCATTTATCTAAAGAGTTAGTGTCTAATTAATAAACCTTGTCATGAATTATTTTCCTTTTCTATCTCATTCCTCTTTCCTGCTAGGGTTCCCGGATTAGCTCTTAAACTACTTGTACTCACATTGCTGGAAAGAAAAACTGAAGGTTAAGATAAAGGTACTAAGGATGTTTCCAATAAATCTATGGTGAAGGACAGTGTGTATGAGGGAAATAGTGGGATGATATAGATTATCTCATATATATAATGACAAATATCAGAGAATATCCTATGGTGGACATAAAGCCCCAAAGAGTGAGATTTTTTTTTTTATCTTCAGCCATACTAACAGAGAAAAATATATTAAACTGTTCAAACATTTGCTTCCTTATTATTTCTCTTCTGGTTTCAAAGAACATTTTAACAAAATTGTGTTTTAATTGTTAATTTTTATGTAGTTTTCAGATAACTTTATAATCTAAAAATATGGAATGCACGGTATAGAGAGGTAAATATCTTCTATATTTACATTATGTATAAATCATTTATTATTTTTACTTTATCTCATTTTAGTTAAAACTATTTTATGTTTTACAAAAATGTTAATATTAGAACTTTGTTCAAATTTATTTTTATATTATTTATAAAAGTATAAAGAATTTTTTGGAAATGTACATTCAATTGTATTTTCAATTGTATTCTTGATTGTATTCAGTTGTATTCAGTTGTATTCTTGTAATTATGTTCAAAGTTATTGTATCACTTTGTAAATTAAAAAGTAGTTCTTGATCTAATATTTATGATGATCCTTAATAGATGGATTAAATTTATTAATTTAACTAAATTTATATTTTCAATAGAAAATGTAACTTTAAATATGTTGCCTTGTTTTATTGACTTGTCTTAGTTGTAAAAGATAATCAATTTTAATATTTAATAGATACATTTAATATTAGACACATTTAATATTAAAGATATAATTTTAATATTAAATAGATACATTTATGGATATTAAATGGATATATTTTAAGTATATTTTACATATGCAAGGTGCACAATATGATCAATTTTATTCCACATGTACTCAAATTATCAAAAATTTATTGATTTTGTTGACTACTTGCTGTGCTACACTGATAATAATGCTTAAGATTTTCTAATTAAAATTTTGCTTATATAATTTTCTGTTGATTGTTTAAGAATATTTTTTCTTGCTACTATGCTTTTTATACAAAAATAATAATAAAAATATTCATCAAATTTTAATATGTTACAATCAAATGGTTTCCTCTTTTATTTTAGCATTTTTGCATAAATTTTATATTTTAAAAGTAATACAAAAATATCCCCTTTTATTTGAATTTAATTTATATGTGGCTTTGTCATATTTAAAACAGTTTCAATCTTTACCACCTCTTATAATTAGTAGATAATTGGATTCTATATTAATATAACATTAGATTATTTTCATTTAAAAAATATAAAAGCATTTCTCATCCTAATTTACTAAACTTGATGAATACATCTTTAGCCTATCTTTGATCTAGGTTTTGGAAAATTGTGTGCTTTCATGTTTTTCACAAAGTTTGTAAAAATATTCATCTCATTTTTTTTATTTATTGATAAAAAATATTTACAATGTAAATTTAAAAAATTGTGTTGTGTATGATGCAAGATAAATATTCAGCTCTTTGCTTTTCCCACTTTGCCATATATCTTTTATGGTTATTATTCGATCTTTTACAGGTCTTTTTTATTTATTTATATTTTGAATTCTTTTATTTTCTTAGTTACAGTTATTTAGATTTATCAATGCTATCCTTTTTCCTTCCAAGGTGTAACATTTTTTATTTACCAGTCATCATAACCAGTTATTTACCAGTCATTGTAACCTTTTTCTTTTGGATTTTTTTTGTTAAGCAACTATTGCAGAAATACCCCCCCCCAACCTGTGCACTCTCTCTCTCTGTATACACACACACACATACACATATGTACACACTCTAATATAGATTTGTGTGTATATCTTCATGGAAAGGTCTAATATCATTGAAATTCCTTTTCTGCCTACAGAATTACGTAGACATATACCACTCTACTGCCTTCTGTCATGTATTATTAAGGATATAATTTTATTTACTTTTATAAATAATGTGATTTTTACCTTGAATTCTTATATAACTTACTTTTTTTCAGTAAAAGTAATTTTCTAGGGCCTCTGTTAGCATTATCTTCATTCATTTTATATGCTTGGAAATATTGACTCTAAATCGTCAATCTCGTATCTTATTTTTAAAGTCTGGCAAGTCTCCTTCTACTAAACTTTAATCATTGTTTCTGATCCATTTGCCCTATATATTGAGAAATGGTTACTGTTTGAAGGTTGGAAATCTGTAGTTTGTCTTCAATGCTTAATTTCTCCTTGTTGTTGTTGTTTGTTTGTTTGTTTTCTTTTTTTGTTGTTTCTTTTATTCATATGAAATGAATTCTTAGAGCACTTCTCCACATCTGTGCTACCTAATTGATTCAATTTCCTATATCATCAAATCTGCTTTGGCTACTCTGGTAAAGCTTTAATTTTGTACACTCAGTTTTCATGTTATTGCTCTCCCTTACTATCTGAATATGCTTTCTCCTTAACTCAGAAAAGTATTATTAATGTACATAATGTCTCCTTATGAAGAAGCAAACATTATTTTCTTAAAACGACTTGGTTCATAAAGTAAGACCTCATGAACTAATCTCCAAATCTTTTTTTTTTTTTTTTTTTTTTTTTTTTTGAGATGAAGTCTTGCTCTTGTGCCCCAGGCTGGAATGCAATGGCACGATCTCAGCTCACTGCAACCTCCGCCTCCAGGGTTCAGACGATTCTCCTGCCTCAGCCTCTGGAGTAGCTGGGATTATGGGCACCTGCCACCGTGCCCTGTTAATTTTTGTATTTTTAGTAGAGATGGGGTTTCACCATGTTGGCCAGGCTGGTCTTGAACTCCTGACCACAAGTGATCCGTCTGCTTCGGCCTCCCAAAGTGCTGGGATTACAGGCGTGAGCCACAGCGCATGGCCTCCAAAGCCTTTTTTTTTTTCTTCTTCTTCTTCTATGCATTATTTTCACAGAGCAAATTATACACTTTTCTATTTACTATTTTTCACAATAATTTAATCTTCTTTTGCTGACATTTTGATATTATGAGCCTTTCCCAAAATTTCTATATTGATTGTGAGGATAAGAAGAGAAGTGACAGTAATATTTTACCCTTAATTGTTAACCTTCTGCCTGAGTATTGGCAGATGGCTCCTCCCCAGATCTAAAGGCAAAGTTTTGTATTGTGTTAGGCAATGCAAGCCTCTTCTCATGTCTGGCATTCAACAGGTGCCAAATTCACTTGTACAACTAGTTCTCATTCAAAATCCCTGAGCACTTAACAAGAAATCCAAACCTGGCAAGATCAAAGTTCATAAAACCAAAAAGAAGTAGTTATGGGGAGATTCATATGATTGAAATTTGACTAAAATATAGACTATTAGGCCAGATGGACACCTTTTCGTTGTATATTGGAAAAGTCAGCATGACATTAACCCAAAGTGTTACAAAACCTTATCAATTATTAACATTTATATTTATGGTAGTTGGTTAATTATGGTACCTTACACATCTGTTTGGGAGAAATCAGCAAAATAATAAGGTATCAGTCTCCCAAGATAAGTGATATATTTCCTCAGAATATAGGCTATGCCTTTTCTTTCTTTTCTGTTCAAGTTACACTTAAAATCCTTGTTTTAAAGAATTTTCCTTCTCTTCCATGGTTTAAGAATGTGAGTGTCTTACATGTAAAACCATATAAGTTAGAAGCCACTATAAATGAGAAAGTAGAAATCAGTCATCAATCTCAGATTATTGTATGTTTTTAAGCTACGATGTGCAAGTTTAAAGAAAGGTAAATTGAAAAAAAAAAAGAAGAAGAAGAAGAAGAAAAAAAAAAGACGTCAGGGGCGGTGGCTCACGCCTGTAATCCCAGCACTTTGGAAGGTCGAGGCGGGCGGATCACCATGTCAGGAGATCGAGATTATCCTGGCTAACACGGTGAAACCCCATCTCTACTAAAAATACAAAACATTAGCCGGGCGTGGTGGCGGGCTCCTGTAGTCCCAGCTACTCGGGAGGCTGAGGCAGGAGAATGGCGTGAACCCAGGAGGCGGAGCTTGTAGCGAGCCGAGATCAGGCCACTGCACTCCAGCCTGGGAGACAGAGTGAGACTGCATCTCAAAAAAAAAAAAAAAAAAAAAATCTAAATTTTTACCTTTAGTTTCTACATTTTATATATATATATACACACATACACACACACACACACACACACACATATATATATATATCACTGTCCAGGCTTATTAAGCAAAAACTTCGAAAGGGAAAAGAATTCTAAGTTTTTTCACGTGTTCCTTTGCTCAATCATTTTTGGAAACCCATGTGCATGCATCATCTCTATCCTTAGGTTTGTCCAATTTTAAAATCCTCGGTGTCTGCTCAATATTTCCTACTTATAGTACACATGAAGTGTAGTCATAATGTTTACTTAACCAAAATATAAAAATAATTTTATACCAAACATACATGTAACCATCTAATAAATACAGTTTAAAATATCTATTTAAAAGTAAAATGTTTGCAGATGAGGCAATTCAATTTGAAAAGTATTTTAAGTATAAATGTCTAAAGAGGTAAAAATTAAGAAAAGATGTTAAGCTAATACTATCTTATAATTGAGTTCTTATTAGTGTATAGACAGCAGTTAATTCAGTCGAGATTAGCTAGTACTTAAAGAAAGTGAAAGCAATTTACATTTTGGTGTCAGCAACATCAATTGTCTTTGCCATTTTGCCTCTAAGGCTATTTGAGGCTGTCTGCCACTTGGGAAATGCTGCTTTTACTGTATTTCACAAAATTATTAAACAGGATACCTTCTAAATTAAATTTCTTCATGGGCAAATTTTCTTAAAATTTGAGTCTAAATCTGCCTGTCCAAGGTAGAGTAAGTATTGAGAAAGAAAATGTTCTCCACACTATCATGCCATTTGTCCACCAATAATTTGAAAAATAATTTTATCTTTTCTTTCACTCAGCCAATACTTACTGTTCCACAATGAAGACCCATGAAGAATCATTATTGATACAGTGATATATCCAGGTAAGCAGACATGTACACAGACCCAAAAATGCAAACATGAAAATCATAAAACTTCAATCTTTCAAAGTATATCTTAGATTAAAATTGCAAAATAATAGCTATTATGCATATACACCAGAAAATAATTTCAGTATTCATCTAAAAGTAAAATTTCTTCATCAGTGAATTTCTGAAACCAATGTGGTTTATGAAATATCGATGTATATTTTAGAGATAGGAAGATGGCGAGAACTCAAATTAAGCTGTTTACTCTCTGACTCACCAGCACAGCTCAAAATTGTATGCTTCCAACATACAAATCTGTATTAATCTGGTATCTTACTGAGCTCATAGTGGAGAGTCTCTATTTGAATAGTATCTATTTGAATAGCCCATTAGGATAATTCAAATAGATACTGTAACACTCTACCGTCATCAGATATCATCGCCTGTGTGGCTAAAGGACACGAACCTTAGGAAAATAAATAAATACATAAATACACAAATTCAAGAGAGTTGTTAAAGGCTTTAAAAATGTTTTAGTGCAAAATTCTTGTTTTAAAGCTTCATAAACACTCTGGACCTCTAGATGTATAATGACCCCTTTAATTTGGCTTTCCTGCTGAGCCTTCTAAATTCAGAGTAAACAATTACTGAAAAAATAATGAGGTTCAGATTAAAAGTCCACAAACAGTAGCATAATTAACTATCTTAATAATATCTTGGAAAAAGAATACTGACCCAGATGCCACAGAGCATAAGGTAAATCTAATGAAGACCCGAGGAAAATCATGCACCTTCTCATGGGAAATGCAAAACCATCCTGCCTCTCTTCTCCTATTATCCTTGTTTAATCTTCTTCAGAATTGGGTCCCTAGGGTAATTTCAAGTATGTATTCTAAAGCTAATTGCTCTTCTTTTTTTTTTGACTTAATGATTGGAGCATAGTGGGAAAAATAGAACTAACATTTAAAATGTGAAGAAAGTATTTAAATTGTCTACATTTAAAGGTTGTTTTCATACACATTTAATGGTCTTAGTAAAACTACGTTTGAAGTACTGAACTAATCTATTGAATTCAATTTTACTTGCAGAGCCATTTTCCAATACACTGGCAACATTTATTGTTATAGTATGTGCTTCATTTTATAGGATGTTCTAAATTAATACTTCTTGTTCTAAATTAATACATTAATTTTATCCATGTTAATAATGCAAAACTAGAGAAAGTCTTCACAAGTGTAATGTATATTGTAAATATTCAAATTTCATTTAAATGAATAAATAATTTAATTGCATATGGCATAGAATAATGTTACAGTACAAGTTTAGTAGCATGAAGAAATCCACTGATCTAAAATCATGGACATCAACTTCCAGTTTTCTGAATAACATTTTCCCTTACAGTTCACCATAAAATTAGCACTGAATGACTTCAAAAAAGTTTAATTCATAAGCAATACATGAGAAAACTTAGATCAGATTGCTTATTGCAACATATTACAAAGGGGACAAGCTGAACGAGAGTCAAGTATTGGGTTCTAATGCTTTTGGAAAAATCACTTATGTTCCTTAGGACTCATTTTCCTCTTCAAAACAAAGACTTGAAATAGATGATCATTAAGGTCCTTGCTAGTATTAGAAAAGTTTAAGTATTAAAGGAAAATTCCCATACTACACCTATCAGATTGCAGATAAAAAAATTCCTGCTAGGTGCTTGGAGACGATTCCAGAAAATAGATTCCTTATTCTACTTATGAAAGTATTTGTCAGACTCTTTTGGAGAAGAATTTCTCAATATCTAGTAAACTTGTTTTATGGATATATCATATATATATACACACACATTTATATGTATATATAATTATATATGTGCATAAATGTGTTATATAACTAAGACAATATTCAACTAAATAAACCAAATTAATTATTAAAACTAGATTATCTGGAATAATCGAATGTACTCTATTAACAATGAGAAAACTTCTCCTAAATGTAAAAGCATTTTCACAGTTTTCTATCACTTTGTGACCCAGTTTCCTCATATGTAAAACATATATTTGCATGCCTGATATAAAAATAACACATAAAATATCAGCGAACTAGAGTTTCTCTACAGAGAGGCAGCAACTTGGGAGAAATAAAAAGTTATTTTGTGGAAAGAATGTACATTTTAGAATCACATAAAGTTCTCAACAAAGACCTTAAAACTACCCACCCAGTCTCATCCATCCTTTTCTCTATTCCTACCTTTTATCAAGATAAGTTTTTTCTCATTCTCATCTTAAAGTAGAAATATCACAGCTCATTTTCTGCCAGTTTACACCACTCAACCTGCCATTAAACACCGGTGTCTTATCTCACAGACCAGCCCGATACACAAGAAAACAATATTGTCAGTGTCTGTTGTGATTGGCCAGTGCCTGAGCCCTACTGGCTGTTAAGGATTTAGATATTTTGAAGATCATCCATTCTTAATCATGACTCCTGTAACTTACTTTTTATCGTCTTGGGGCAGTTAATTCGTTTGTGGATAAGTCAGGTTAAAAAGAAAAAATATTAATAAACCAGTCAGTTAAATAACCATTTCTATAATTCTGTGAAAACATCTACACATTTAAAGGCTTTCGTTTGGGGGACCAAATGAAAATAACCAAATAACCAAAAGAGTTATTTGGAAATAACTATTTCCTTGTCAAAAGCTTATAATCTAAAGGATGCCCTCCCACCCTCCCTCTGTCAACCACCCCTTCTGAGAAACAGAACAGTCACTTGCTTCTTAGAAAATGTGATGGAGAGCTCATGAGACATGGGGCCTATTTGGGGAGGAGAAGGAAGAGAGGTGCCACCCAGCTTAGTATGCTACTCGACCCCATCCGTATCTTGCTCTAACAACTGTTTGAAGAACAGGGGTTTCAGACGAAGTAGGAAAAGTCAGCTTAGAACAAATAACTGTACTTATTTTTGTTTTTGTATTTTTAACTTTTTACTCAGAAATGCTCAAATTTTACCTAGAAATTTAAACTTACCAATAAGTTACAAAATAGGAAAAATGGGAAAATAAAAACTCATACACCCTTCACCCAGATTTACCTATTGTTAATGTCTTATCCCATTCACTTTTTCATTACTTTCCTATCTACCCATCTATACACATGTCTATATGTTAGGTGAGTATGTGTGGATATTCATGCAGACAATTTTTCTAGAATCACTTAAGTGCAATTACCATATATGATTGTCCTTTACCTCTGAACACTTCACTGTGTATTTCATAAGAATAATGATATTATTTTACACAACTATAGCACCAAACTGTACTTACTTTTTACAATTTAAATTTTATCTGACAACATCTGTGTAATATTTACTATGTACTAGGCATCACTTCAGCTTGGTTCCACCCATTACTGGCTGCACAGCATTGTACAAATGACTTAGCTTGCTATGCCTCAGTTTGCTCATATGTAAAATCAGAGTAACAATAGTACTAACTTTAAGTGCTATCTAGAACAGAGTAGGTATTATGTAAGTTTTGTTAAATACAATTTAAATTATAAGAATAAATACAGTTTGGACTGTTATTTGGGGTTTTTCCTGACCTTCACCTTATTGCATTCCAAATATTCTCTTTATACTTATACTCCATTGCAGTGAACATCACTGGAGAAAATACCCAAAATCCATGTTCTAAGGCTGATTCTGCTGTACTATGCTTCTTCCTCTAAATCCTGACAGTTTATTTATACTCTTCTGTCATTTATATCCATGTTATTATAATTTCATGCAATGAATCACATGCTCCTTTTTAAGTAATTTTGACACAAAATAACACCATATAAATCTGTTAAAAATGTATGTCACTATAAATAGAGAAATCATGACGACAGCAGGATAGGAGGATTGAGAGAGGCATTCTCTAACCTTCTTTTTCTAACCTCTAACATCTGTCAAAATATCACGTATCTCATTCAACATTTTTGTCATTATTACTTATGTTAATATTATCAGTGTATATTATCTTATGATAATAGTTCAAAAGTGTCCAGTAGAGAAGGATGCCTTGTTTATTGTTAAATATATGATGTACCTTTGTTCAACATTTTTTTCAGACAAAGGTGACAAAGGGATAGACACTCTGAGGAATAAACCCAGGTTGGGGGTGTCCTTGTAACAAAGGGGCAGGCTTGGATTTTTGTAGAATTCATTAATACATGGGGTAAACAGTGGAGCGAGAGATAGAATGAGATTCCTACTTCATCTGGCTAGGGTTACTGGTGATGCCACCAGTCAGGAATACAAGTCAGATGTGACATTGTTTGAATAGCTGTTGGTCCTTCCAATGGTCAAGCCCAAGGATCTGGACATAGATGGAGAAGCTAATGATTGATACATAGATTTAGGAGTCCTCAGCATGTAAGAGTAATACACATCAAGGAAGAATATAAATATATCAGGACACATCTAAAAGAAAAATATCCCTCAGATATACATATATATGAACACAAGCTAATAGAGAAATGAAATCATTGAAGAAAGAAAGGCAAATTGAAGATGAACAAAAGTAAGTGCAAAGGTAAGAAGAAAAGTAAGCCACGGAGAAAAGCTGGAGCACGGCTTGGCAGAGGACACAGTGCCAAGGCCATTGAGGAATCCATCTACCCAGACACAATGCTCCATTGAAAAAAATAATGCCACACATGAAATGTGTTTGTGTTTTTATAGTTTAGAGTGTCTGTAAAACAGTTCTCATTACATTAATTTCCAGTGGAAAAAGTAATATACCTTTCAAAACACTAGATTTGTAAATGCCCGGGAATGTCTAATTTCTGCCATCCTCATAATGTCGTGCAATAAAAGATGAAAAAGAGCCCTTTACAAGATGTTTAGAAATAGAATAAGCAGCAAGGAGAAAATTTCCTTTTCCTTTTAAACAAATTTGAAAATGGGCATTCTTCCAAACTAATAAAAGTATGCTTACTTCCACCAGGCCTACCCAGGAAACCCTGCTTGCAGCCCTCAGCAATCTTACCAAGCAAGTCCTTGTCTCAGGAGTATTTTATGTCAATCAATGTTTTTGATAAGATACATAGGAAAACAAGCAGGCAGATCAGCCCATGACACTCAAAAATAGTACCAAGCATGGATATGTGTCTCTTTTCCCAAAAAGAACCACCTCTACTTAAGAGGAAGTAAAGTAAGTAAAAGCAGCCTGATTACTATCAGCGATTAACTGACAAATACGAATAGTGATACTAGTGATACCATGAAAGAAAAGAGCCAGGGCTTACATTTAATTCATCCACACAGTTAACATCAGCCATCAATTTAGAAAATTGAGAGAGAGCAATGATGGAGTAAGCAAAACTGATTGAGTAAGCATGCCTGCTGTACTGTTGCCTAACATATTTTATTTAAGAAAAAAACAACTGTAACACCTATGTGTACTGACTGTATTGTAGGAGTGTACACTGGAGTCTGGAGTTAAAAGGGCATGGGGCTAGATAACAAGCCATACAGGTTCGAGATCTGGTCTTGCCTCTGATCTGGGTGTAACCCTAAAGCAAGAACTCAAGGCAAAATGAAAAGAATAGACTTATTCCTTTTGCTTCTTATTAAAATTGTTTTTCAAAAGTCTTTTATGGAGCCTTGATGACTAAATTAAAGACTCGTCTTCAGGTTAAGAGGTAGAGACCTGACCACGAACCTTCCTCTCACTGTCCATCCCACGCAGTGGACAGTAGTGGTCCCAAAAGCTCCTCCACAAAATGTGAAGGCTCTTCAAAAATAAATTATTTCATTTGCTCATTTACTCAAGAAATGCTTATGAGCAAGTCATTTGTTAATCATTGGGAACATAGTGATATGTGATTACTCACTCTGACCTTAGAAACTATTGGGTTATATGATCTAATTGGCTGTTGGACTCTCAATGTTACTCAATTACTGAAACAGTCAGAGGCTGGTGTAAGTGAGAGGTGCAATCTTTCTTTCATCAATAGAGTAAAATTGCTCTACAGGCAAGGAAGTTTTGCTTCTATAAGCTTTAATTATAAAATGTCTCTCATTACAGCTAATTCTAAGATATTGTCCAAATAGATGTCATGGTGTTGAAATTCTGTCGACCAAATTTGCACTTAGAATCAGTGTGGAATTCACAGTTTCAAGGTTTTCTTCCAAATGCTCTTCAATATGCTTTCAATTATTGAGAATCTAGTCCTGTCCTCTTATCCCCGGAGAGTCAGACTTCTGTTATTGCTCTGCACCTAAGCCTGCCTCCTACCTCTCTGAAATCTCCAACTTTTCTTTTCTTTTCTTTTTTTGAGACAGAATCTCGCTCTGTCGCCCAGGCTGGAGTGCAGTGGCGCAATCTTGGCTCACTGCAAGCTCCGCCTCCCGGGTTCACACCATTCTCCTGCCTCAGCCTCCCGAGTAGCTGGAACTACAGGCACCCGCCACTACACCTGGGTAATTTTTTTTTGTAATTTTAGTAGAGACGGGGTTTTATCGTGTTAGCCAGGATGGTCTTGATCTCCTGACCTCGTGATTCACCCGCCTCGGCCTCCCAAAGTGCTGAAATCTCCAACTTTTCTAAACTTGCTTTTCCCACGTAGAATATATGTGGTCTGATAGTTGTTTCCTCTCAACCTCGTAATCTCTTGGATAACAGTCAGCTAGGCCAGACTAATGCAGGATAATGAATACGTATAAATCTTTCAGAGAACTATGAAGGCATTTTAAAATGAACTTCAAAAATCAGAGCCAACTCAAAGAGGTGACTAGAAAAGTGAAAATTCTAGGAATCTTGGAAATTCAGTTGCAGAGGTACTTTGAGCCATGAAGGACTTTGGGACCTCCTTCAAGTTTTGTTCAATCATCACTTGTCCTTAAGAATATTTTTCCTCTGGGGCTAGATAATGTTTATAATATGAATTTTTCTGGATTTTTTTTGTTAGATAATTTGACCAACACCACAACAGGGTCTCCTATTTTCTTAATGCTAATAAATACATAGAACCTGAATCTTCACTCTTAAGTGGATCTTTATATGTCTATAGTGCTCTTTTATCTTCTTTAGAACAACTTACCACTGCCTAAGGTTGTCTAAATTCTTTTTTTTTTTTTTTTTTTTTTTGAGATGGAGTCTCATTCTGTCACCTAGGTTGGAGTGCAGTGGCGCGATTTCTGCTCACTGCGACCTCCGCCTCCTGGGTTCAAGGAATTCCCCTGCCTCAGCCTTCTGAGTAACTGGGACTATAGGCATGTGCCACCATGCCTGGCAAATTTTTGTATTTTCAGTAGAGACGGGTTTTTGCCATGTTGGCCAGGCTGGTCTCAAATTCCTGGCCTCAAGTGATCTGCTGGACTCGGCCTCCCAGAGTGCTAGGATTACAGGCCTGAGCTACTGTGCCCAGCCAGTTTCCCTAAATTCAATTCATATTGAACTAAGAGAGGAGGCAATTAAGAAGAGAAAAACATTAACATGAACACTGTCTATAACCAGTAATAATCATCTATAGTAAGATTAACCAGGAATTTTAAGTGATCTTCACTATCACATATTACAGAAATTTACAAAATAAGGCAAGTAGATCAGCCATATTATTACAGACCCACAGACTTTACAAAAAATGCAGTTATTAAATATTAATCACATGTTTTTAAATTTTCTGGTTGGCTATATTCTAAGATTTCCAATCTTGTTTTTGTACCATTCTCTGCTATATGTTTGAATGCAATCACCTCATTCTCCTACTTAAAGCCCATTAACATGAATTATGAGAGTCTTTGTGGCCTGGATCTTACCTATTTCTCCAGCCATATAACTTGCTACGCCCTCTGCTTCCTCCAGCCATTAGTTCTCTAGCCTCTGGGCCCTCAGATATACGGTGCTCCTTCTGTTCTGATTTACCTCCTCACCACTCACTCCGTTTGTGTAGCTAAGGAGTGACTCAGTCTCACAGGGCTCAATAGAATTTCCTCAAGGAAGTCTTCTGTGTCCCCTCAAGTGGGTGAGATTCCTCTTCCAGCATCCTCTGCTTGTCCTATCAGCAGTATTCGCAGACTATCTCAATTGCCTGTTCACCTGAGTGTAGCCTCCCCTACATTGCACTCAATCAGAAAACAAGGCCATGTTTCTGTAGGATACTTTGTAACTCAGCACTGAGCGTTATGCCTAGCATGCATTATAGCATCAAAAATAAATATTGAATAAATAAAACCTATGAGGCAAATTACATTCCACTTTTCTTTTTCTAAATGTTAGTCATTTTCAGGAACATACATACATACAGACACACATATATACACACATAGATACACAATATACATTCATACACATATGTATACATACATACATATATGCATGCATATGTGATCAATAAAAATATGTAAGCACTGATGAATATTTCATATATATGTGTGTATATATACCCACTCACATATAAAAACACACACACACATATGTATGAATGAGGAGAAATGCCAACTTATTACCCTAGGTTTTACAAAAGTTTTGGCTACTAGCTCTAGCTTTTTTCTTTAAAACCCTATGTTATAACCAAATGAAACTGAAACAGCCTTGGATATATTTTTATGGGAGGGGGGGAGTTTTAATTAAAATCCACGACTTGCCTCAGAGAAGTACAATTTTGTTAAAATTTTGCCTCATGACATATTCTAAATTAAAAATTAGTTTGCATGCATCTTTTACAAAGAGTTAGATCCCCCTAATGTAGAAAAGAGAGGGCACAAAAAGGTCTACTAGGTAGAGAAGAAAATAACCAGCAGCCTGGTCAAATTGCCTTAGTTTGGAGCTCTTCATAAGGTAGCTAGAGAAAAAGGCACTACTCATGAAGTGGGCAGAGTGAAGGTTTTCATCATGTTACCCAGTTTCCTTGTGTAGATCATCAGATCACAAGAGAGTCAGCTTTGGAAATTAGTAATCAGTGCCAAAAGAGCACTGTTCCAAAATTAATATAAATTGCTTTAATATTTCTCCCTTCTATAAATTTAAATTCATGCTGTAGGTTTGGACCTACTTTTGAAATATTCTTACAAAGGAAAGTTACCAACTCCACAAACTGTTTGTGAGAGTGTTAGAAGTGCCAACTGAAACAGGAATGTAATAACACTGTGAAATTGCATTATCTGTCAAGTTTCTAAAGCTTATTCAGGTGCTTATTTAAACCCTTGGAACCTGGAGGGAAATGAACATGGGATGACTTTTCATTCAGGTTGCCATAACATTTCAGTAGTGAAACTTCATAGTGGTCTACCAGACACCGAAAATAAGGTTTCGGCAGTAAAACAAGTGTCAACAAACCTCATGCTTCTGTGCAGAAATAGCAGCTACTAATAAGGTAACATCAGTACATTATAAATAATCCCTGAGACAGTCTCAAAAGGGGTCTACAGTATCAAACACGTGCAGCAGAAATAGAGTAAAGACACCTTCGAGGCCATCTAGAAATGCCAAAACAGAGTAGTTTATAGCACAGGCAGTCTGAAATATGCCAGTCAGCTCCAGGTGCCAACATCCACACTTTGGAGGAAATCACCAGGACCTTTCATTATTTGATGGAACAAGCAGACAACAGGAATGTCTCAGTGTCAGTGCTTTTATTAAAAGAAATTAATATTCATCAACACATCTTAACTCAGTCAACAGTTTAAAAGTTGCAATGAAGCATGTCATTCAGGCCAGGAGGCCTTTGGTCCAAGTTAAACAAACTCAGAGAGAATGTCTGGTTACAAGAATGTGTGTTCTATAACCTAATAGGACTATGCTTTCTACATTAGAAATATCCAGGTGCTAAATTAATCTTGTAATTGTATTTTGAATAACTTGATGAGTACATTTATTCAGATTAGAAACATATGGCATCAATATTTAAAGGTAAAAATATATAACTGATTATGCTATTAAGAGGTTTGTTTGTCCCACTAGACTTTGAGTTACTTAATTGTATATACTACATCTGCTAAAATATGCGACTCACATATAGTATATATTCAACCAATATTTGGTGACTAGATACAGATTGAGCAAACACATTTACAAATCTTTTCATCAGAATAGCTGATATCGCAATAGACTGTCAAAAAATATTTATCAGTTAACAAAAAAATAGGAAAATAAACTATCAATTTTTCAACCAATAAAAAGGAAGGATTTTCTGTAATAAAAATTAGCATACAGTGATAACAGTACATCAGCAAAAATGACACAGTAAGAAATTAAAAAATATGCCCCTCTATAAAATAATGAAAAAAAAAGAGCAAAAAATATCAGAATCAACTTTTCTGGAACTCTAGAAATCAACTAATGGCTTGTGGCAACCCAAAGAATATTTATCAAAAGAAAAAAACCAATTGATTTATTTGTATTCCCAGTGCTAGAGGGAGCAAAATAAACCTTATTCACAAGAAAATGTAACTAATTATTCATTCTGACTTCTCTGATGACTCCCTAAATAAACAACTCAAAAAGTGTGTCTTTATTAAAATGATTAGAACTGACTAGCCTATTTCTAAAACTTATTGCTACTTCCAGGAATAATTTGTCAAAATTATTTGCAAGTTGCTACTTCCTAAGGGGATAGATAACAATGGGGGCAAATTATAGCTTAGGCAAAAATCTTGGGAAGAAAGGCTGGGAAATAGGATATCCTTAAGAGCTATGAAAAGCTTCCACATTTTTCAGGGAATCTAAAAGGTTGTGTACATGTTCAGCATTGTGCGCATTATCAGGATAACCTGATAAAGTCCTAGCTTCCCACCTCCTAATGACCTTGAGGCTCTATAAAATCAGGAAGTACTGTCTGGAGGAGTGTTGAAGGTGCGCCCACCACACACTCAGGGCTCCTTGGCAACTAATGGAAGATACTTTGTTTCCAAGTATTTTAAAAAAAATCCCTGCTCTAACATTAGCTGACCACTAAGCTATATAATAGAGACTTCAGGGCCACATCAGAGGGTAAAGACTTAATGAGATTAGTTTAGAAAAGTCATCAAGTCAACAAACAATAGCTGCAATAAGCAGAAAGAACAACAAATCCTGGGGAAGCAAGAGAATCCAATTTCCAGAGTTGCTACATTATAATATTGAAAATGTAAAATCTTCAACAACAACAACAAAAAATGGGAATGCATGCAAAAGACAAGAAAGTGTGGCCTATATATAGGCAAGGAAATAAATAAAACTGTGCCAAGAAAGCCCAGAGATTGGACTTTCCAGACAAAGATTTTAAATCAGCTAGTTTAAATGTGTTCACCGAGTTCAGTGAAACTATGTTTAAAGAATGTTTTAAAAGTATGAGAATGATGTCTCACCACATTGAAATTACCAATAAAGAGATAAAAGTGGCTGGGTACTGTGGCTCATGCCTATAATCTCAACACTCTGGGAGGCCGAGGTGGCAGATCACTTTAGGTCAGGAGTTTGAGAATAGCCTGGCCAACATGGCAAAACTCTGTCTCTACTAAAAATGCGAAAAATTAGCCAGGCGTGGCAGTGCAAGGCTGTAACCCTAGCTACTCAGAAGACTGAGGAAAGAGAATCTCTTGAAGCCGGGAGATGGAGGTTGCAGTGAGTCAAGATCATGCCACTGCACTCCAGCCTGGGCAACAGAGACTCTGTCTCCAAAAAAAAAAAGAGAGAGAGAGAAAATTTATGAAAGAAGACTTTATAAATTTAGGGGTTCAAAAGTAAAATAACTAAAATGAAACATTCAGTCTAAAAAGCCGTAACAGCAGACTTGAGCAGTCAAAAGAAATAATCAGCAAACTTGAAGACAGGTCAATTCAGTCTGAAAAGAAGAAATAAATAAGAATAAAGAAAAATAAACAAGGTATAAAAGCCCCATGGGACACCTCAAGCATACCAACATATGCATAATGAGAGTCCCAACAGGAGGAAAAAAAGGCAAACATCGTTAAAGAAATGATGACCTAAAACTTTCTAAATTTGTTAAAAACATTATTGTTTCTATCCAAATATTTTTATAAACTCCAAGTAGAATAAACTAAAATAATCCATACCTAGACACATCACAATCAAACCGTCAAAAGTTAACAAATCTTAGAAGTGGCAATAAAGAAGCAACTTAACATATATAACAATACAATTAACAGTTAATTTCTCATCAAAACCCAGGAAGTTTCAAAGGCAATGCTACAATATACTCAAAATGCTAAAAGGAAACAAAACAAAACAAAACAAAAAATACCACCAGCCAATAATTCAATTCTGTCACTGGCAACACTATTTTTCAAAATGAAAGAAAAATTAAGACCTTCTTGGGTAAACTAAAACTGAAGAAGTTCACTGCTTACATACATTTACAGAAAGAAATGCTAGAGTCCTTCAAGCTTAAATGAAAAAGTAACTGACAGTAATTCAACTCAAGAAGAAATATAAAACGCTATTAAAAGTAACTACAAAAGTAAATATACAGAACAATATAAATGTATTTTTGTTCGTAATGCCTTTTCTCTGTCTGATTGGAAACACAAGTGTATGAAGCAACAATTATAAATCAATTTAATGGGCCCATAATATATAAAGACGTAATATGTGATAATAGCAGCATAAAGGTCTGGGATATATTGGAGCAAAGTTATTCTATACTATTTAAATTAAGTTGGTATTTATCCAAAGTAGATAGCTATAAATTAATATGTTAATTATAATCTTCAAGGAACAATAAGTCAAAATAGTATGGCAAAAGAAATGACAAGGTACACTAGAAGATATCTTTTTAATATAAAGAGAAGACTGTAATGGAGGAATTGCAGGAAAAAAATAAAACAACATATATAGAAAACAGATATCAAGTGGCAGAAGTAAATCTTTCCTTACCAATAATTATATGAAATGTAAATGGTTTAAACTCTCCAATTGAAAGGCAAAGATTGGAAGAATGGATCAAAAAACGTGATTCAAATATACATTGTCTTAGATGCAACTGGAGGCCATTATGCTAAATAAATTAACACAGGAACAGAAAACCAAATACTGCATGTTCTCACTTATAAGTGGGAGCTAACCATTGGGTACTCATGGACATAACGATGGCAACAATAGACATTAAGAAGGGGGAAAGGATTGAAAAACTAACTATTGGAGCCTGTATTCACTCGGTGAACTATTGGAGCCTGTATGTCACCTGGGTGACAAGATCAGCCACACTCCAAACCTCAGCATCATGCAATGTACCCACATAGAAAACCTGCACATGTAACCCTGAATCTAAAATAAAAGTTGAAATTATATTTAAGAAAACAAATATATGTTATCTACAAGAAACTCAATTAAGATTAAAATACACAATTTAGTTGCATGTAAAACGAGTAAAATAATGGAAACTTACATTCCATGAAAGCAGTACTCAAAAGAGAGCTAGAGTGGCATACTAGTGTTGAACAAAATATAAGACAAAAAATGTTGTTAGAATAAAGGAAGACACTACATAATAAAAGCATACATTAATCCAGAAGATGTAAAAATTATAAATATAGGTAGACCTAAAATCATAGCCCCAAGATATATGAAGCAAAAACTAAAATAATTGAAAGGAAAAATTGCCAATTCAACCATAAGGGTTAATATTTCAATACCCCATTTTCAATAATGTATAGATAAAATAACGTATACATAAAATCAGTGAGAAAAAAAAAAAAAAAAACTTAAAAACACTATCAACTGGACCTAAAACACATCTCTAGAACTCACCAAAAAAACAACAGCAGATACACAGTCTTCTCAAATACAGCATTCAGTAAGACAGACTGTTAGAATGCAAAAATAGTCTCCAAAAACCTAAAAGGGTTTAAACCATACAAGTATATCCGGTGACCACAATGGAGTAAAATTAGAAATTAAAACAGAAGAAAATTTGGAGAATTCACAAATATGTGAAAATTAAACATGAAGAAATAAAAAGGAAAATAAAAAATACTGAGGAGGATGAAAACCACACATCATATCAAAATGTGCGGGATTAAATAAAAACAATGCTCAGAGGGAAATATATACCTGCAAATGCCTTTCTTTTTTTTTTTTTTTTTTTTTTTTTTTTTGAGACGGAGTCTCGCTCTGCCGCCCAGGCTGGAGTGCAGTGGCCGGATCTCTGCTCACTGCAAGCTCCGCCTCCCGGGTTCACGCCATTCTCCTGCCTCAGCCTTCCGAGTAGCTGGGACTACAGGCGCCCGCCACCGCGCCCGGCTAGTTTTTTTTTTGTATTTTTTAGTAGAGACGGGGTTTCACCATGTTAGCCAGGATGGTCTCGATCTCCTGACCTCGTGATCCGCCCATCTCGGCCTCCCAAAGTGCTGGGATTACAGGCTTGAGCCACCGCGCCCGGCCGATGCCTTTCTTAAAAAGAAAATAATTCCAAATCAATAGCCCATTCTTCCACCTTAAGACACTTGGAAGAAAAAACTAAACCTGAAGCAAGTGTAAGGATAAAATTTAAAAAGATTAATCCATAAATGAATGAAACAGGGAACAGGAAAAAAAGCATCAATATTAAAAGTTGTATATTTGAAAATGTCAACAAAATTGACAAACATACTGGAAAAACACAAAAATATCTAGATTGACCAAGAAGACTCAAATTACTAAAATTAGGAATTAAAACATTATTACTTATGTCACAGAAATAAACATGATTATAAGAAAATACTAAGAACAATGATATTCCAAAAAATTATGTTAACCTAGATTAATTAGAGAAATTCCTAGAAATATTTCAACTACCAAATATGACTCAAGAAGAAATAGAAAGTCTTAATATGCCTAAAATAAGTAAAGAAATTGAGTTAGCATTCAAAATAATTCCTTAAGAAAAGGTTATACACACAACCAAGTCAGATTTATACCAGAAATGCAATATTGATTCAACATACAAAAATGAAACAATATATGTTATTAATATAATAATAGAACAGCATAATCATCTCAATTGATACAGAAAAAACATTGACAAAACCTAACACTTTTTCAAAAACACCAGTGCTATGAACAAAAAGGAAACTTCTCAATATGATAAACATTATCTATAGAAAACTCACAGCTAATATCTTACTTAATAGTGAAACTCACAGCTAATATCATACTTAATACTTGAAAGTGTTTTCTCCTCAAGTATCAGAAACAAACAAGTATATCCACTCTTGCCATGGTACTAGAGGTAGTAATTAAGTCAATTTGGCAAAGAAATAAATGTAGCCAGAGTAGAAAAATAGTAAATAAAACTAACTGTATATGCAGATGATTGATACCTACCTACCTACCTATTTAGATAAATAGTTATGCATATAGGTAGATATATTTATATGTATCAATCTATATCTATCTGTTGATCAGTAGATATATCCCTAAAGATTTTCCAAAAATACATATGACAGCTAATAAGATGAGTCTAACAAAATTGCAAGATACATGATCAACATAAGGAAAATTAGTAGCATTTCTATATATTAGTTATGAACAATGTGAACAGTGAAATTATGAAAACCATCCCATAGCATCAAAAATTTTAAAAAATGCATAGAAATAAAATTAACCTAAAAAGTGCAAAAATTGTGCATTAAAATTACAAAATATTGTTGACAGAAATTAAAAATCTAAATTAAAAAGATATTTTGAATTTATGGAAGACCTAATATTGTTAACATGGCAATACTCCTTAAAATTTATCTGCAGATTCAAGGAAAGTCATATCAAATTTCAGCCACTTTTATTGATAAATGAATGAGTTGATCCTAAAATTCATATGGAAATGGACACAGAATAGCCAAAACAATTCATTGAAAAGAAAAACAAAATGAAGCTCTCACACATCTTGATTTCAAAACTTACTAGTACAAAGCAAGGATAATTAAGACAATATGGTACTCACATAAACATACATCTATGAAATAGAATTGAGAGTGTATTTTTGATGACACAAAGACCATTCAACTGGAAAATAATGTCTTTTCAACAAATTGAAATTTGTTGGCAAAATAGTAAATTTAGTCCCCTACTAAACATCATATGTAAAAATTAACTGAAATGGATCAAAGATTTGGATGTAAGGGCAAAACTGTAAAACTCTTAGAAGAAAATGTAGGTAAAACTCTGTTACTCGGATTGCACAATGATTTTTTAAAGCAAAGACATCAAAAAAATGAATTGGATTGTATAAAAATTAGATTTTTTTTTTATTTTTCAAAGGGCATTATAAGAAAGTGAAAAGACAATCCACACTCTGGGAGAAAATATTTGCAAATGATATCTCTGGCAAGGACCTAGTGTCCAGGCTATATAAAGAACTATTACAACTAAACAGTAAAAAGGCAAATAACCCAATTTTAAAATGGGCAAAAGGTTTGAATACACATTTATCCAGAGAACATATACAAATGACCAGAAAGCACAAGGAAAGATGTTCCACATTGTGAGTCATTAAAGAAATGCAAATCAAACCACAATAAGCTCCCACTTCATGCTCACTGAGATGGCTATCTTTCAAAAAAGTAGTAAGTGTTGGTAAGGAAAAAAAAAATAGAGTTTTCATACATCACTGGTGAGTATGTGTAAAATGGTGTGGCCACTTTGGAAAACAATTTGGCAGTTCCTCAAAAAGCTAAACACAAAATTGCCCAGAAATGTGACCCAGAAATTCCACTCCGAAGTATATATCCATGAGAATTAAAAGTATATGTTCACATAAAAACTTGCAAGTGAATATTCTTAATGACATTAATACTAGTAGCCAAATGTGACAGAAGCCCAAATTTCTATCAGCTGATGAATGAGTACACAAAAGATGATATCTATACAATGGAATATCTTTCAGCTACAGAAAGAAATGAAATGGTGTTACATGCTACAGCATGTAATCTTGACATTGTGCTAAGTGAAAGAAGCTACACAGAGTAAAACATATTACATGATTTCATTTATATGAAATGCCCAATATAGGCAAATTCTTTCTTTCATAACTTTATCTTTCAGAGCAGTTTCAGGCCCATAGAAAAATTGAACAGAAGGTATAAATTTCCCATACACCTTCCGCCCCCACAAACACATAACTTCCCCATTATCAACACCTTCCACTAGACCCCACCTCCCAACACCTCCACGTTGAGAATCAAATTTCTTTTTTTTTTTTTTTTACTTTTTTTTGGAAACAGAGTCTTACTCTGTTGCCCAGGCTGGAGTACAGTGGTGCAATCTTAGCTCACTGCAACCTCCACCTCCTGCGTTCAAGCGATTCTCCTGTCTCAGCCTCCTGAGTAGCTGGGATTACAGGTGCATGCCACCACACCAGGCTAATTTTTGCATTTTTAGTAGAGACAGGGTTTTGCCATGTTGGTCAGGCTGGTCTTGAACTCCTGAACTTAGGTGATCTGCCTGCCTTACCCTCCCAAAGTGCTGGGATTACAGGTATGAGCCACTACGCCCAGCCGAAGATCAAATTTCAACATGAGTTTTAGTGGGGATAAACAAACTATTTCCTAACCATAGTCACTTTATATGATACTTAGCCTTGTATTGAGTGTTAAAAAATATCCTACCTGAGTCAGCTGATCATAAGAATAACATGAGATGACTAAAAAATCTTTTTCTTTTAAATGGAAAAGTGCTATGAAATTATAACCTTAAATTCTATTGTGTAAAGTTAATCAGTTCAATAATCTCATGTATCCCCTTTTTCCTTCTGTCAATACTATATTATATTGTATATATTATATATTCCTCCCCAGCATTGTGCTGATTGGTGCTGATATTTTCTTAGTTTTTCTTACAAAAAGATAGCTAACGATAGGTTATTGAGATGAACATGTAAAGAATAGTTAATTCCAATCATTAAGCTGGCCAAACTTGAAAGTAAGAATTTTAGATATCTATGTTTTCAAAATATAATTAGATACTTTTCTGTCAATTTTTTGCTTTTTTTTTTTTTCCTGTGGGAGCAAAGCAGCATGAAACATGGTTGTTTACTATGACACTAGGAAAGGTAACTGTACCTATAAAACTATTTCAATATTTAAGTATTGGTGTTTCACAACTAAATTAAAAGAAAATTACAATCATTGTGAAGCTAATGCCTATTTATTTTAAAGGTTAGGACAAGTGAGCAATACATTTTTACACTCCAATGGTGATGTCATACTACTATAGTGCAAAGGATCTTTTATAAAATTAAATGCTTAAAAGTTACGGATACCAACTATTAACTCAATGTGCCTGCATATGTTTATTTGTCCCATGGTTGGGGCCCTAAAAATCAGCTAAAAACAAGCTCAGTCCTCTGTATCCTCGCTTTTCCAGGTTGATTTTTCACAGAGCTGAGATTTTCTATCGCTCTGAACCACTCAGCTCCCATTTTGAGGAGTCATTTTGCACTACCTTTTGTATATTGTTCTCATCTAAAATAGCACATACTCTGGGAGCTGGTAATGTTTCACTGGGCATAGTTAACGTTTGTTATGCTACCAAGCTAAACACAATACATAATTATAAAATCAGGGGTTAGTAGGCAGGAATTTCTATTTTAAGCACATTATCTAAAAGCTTTCAAAATCAGCCACTTGAATACCTCTATCTGAATTCTCCATGTTTTCCCACTCCCATTCATAGACCTCCTGGCAGATGAGATGAAATGGAAATAGGGAAAACTGAGTAGTGAGAGTTAAAAAAAAATCATGTGAAAATGCATCATATTTCTGTCTTAAACTCTATTTTCTGCTCTTCCCACCACCTCCCTTCACCTCACCCTCCAACATCACTAGATTCATTTTATACAGAAGCTTCCTCTTTTTGAAGTCTGTTTTTTGTCTTCCTAATTAAATGGAATTTTGCTGAAACCTTGGAAAGTAAGTAAAATATGAATATTCTAATTACAATGTCCAGAATAATTTTCTCAAAGTTATTTATTTATTTATTTGAGAAAAGTTTTGCTCTTGTTGCCCAGGCTGGAGTGCAATGGCATAATCTCGGCTCACTGCAACCTCTGACTCCTGGGTTCAAGTGATTCTCCTGCCTCAGCCTCCCGAGTGGCTGGGATTACAGGCGCCTCACCATGGCTGGCTTTTTGTATTTTTAGTAGAGACGAGGTTTCACTATGTTGGCCAGGGTGGTCTCAAACTCATGCCCTCAGGTGATCTGCCTGCCTCAGCCTCCCAAAGTGCTGGGATTATAAGTATGAGCCACCGTGCCTGGCCTCTCAAAGTTATTTCTAATAGTCCATGATAATAGCTACAATAATTATGGAAAATTCAAATATTTATTGCATTAATTTTTGAAATAATTCTTTCAGTCTTCATTGAATCCTTTAAAACTTTTGTTTCTTCAAAAACATCTGGTGAATGAAATCAAGTGTTTTGTAGTTTTCAAATGAATTGTGCCTATTTCATACATTTACATGGCAAAGTTAGTTTTTGATGTGTTATTTTTCCCTCAAAATGTGAATACAAGCAATGGTCACATATCAATTTAACTATTAATCAACGTAACAGAGCTTTCCAACTTGTCTGCTAAGTTTAGAATATTTGTTGCCTGATTTACTCTTTCTGGAAACACAGGCCTAGGAAGCCTTGGATACATGTTTCCCAGGCAGTCCTTGACAGGATTCTGATTTAGATTCAGCAAGTGAGGAGAACATGAGCAAAGTTTTGAAAATGAGATGGAAGCCTAAGCTATTGTTAGCTGTGGTGAATCCATGCAGGTCTGCAGCAACCTCAATTCTTGCCTCCTCAGAAGGAAGAATTCGACTGAGGAGCATAAGGCAGAGTGAGAGACCACGGCACATTTTAGAGCAGGAGTGAAAGTTTATTAAAAAGCTTTAGCGCAAGAATGAAAGGAAGGAAAGTACACTCGAAAGAGGGCCAAGAGGGCGACTTGATAGATCAAGTGTGTGCTTTGATCTTTCACTAGAGGTTTTATGTGTTGGCGTGCTTCTGGGGTCTGGTGTCCCTTTTCCCCCATTGTTCCGCCAGGGTGGGCTGTCTGCATGTGCAGTGGCCTGCCAGCACTTGTGAGGGACTGCATGCGTAGTTTGTTTACTGAAGTTGTACACATGCTCACTTGAGGCGTTCTTCCCTTATGAGTGGAATATTTCTAGAAGGCCATATACCAGTTAAACTCTGTCATTTTGCCTCTTAGTGCACATGCTTGAGCCCACTTGCCCAAATTCTGAGATCTTATCAGGAAGCCACTGATCACCAGCTTCAGGTTTTTCCTATCTATTGAGAGACTGCCTTTCTCTGGTGCTGGCTGCAACCAATCACTATTTTAGAGACGGTTTAACAAATGGCCTGACCATCACCTGATGGTTGCCTGACATTCCTGGTGGGGGTAATGGGGTCTTTCCTGTACTGCTCATGTCTGACTAGTTACCTACTGTAACACTATCCTTCCTCATTTTCAGCCTGAAGCAAATCTGGCAGTCTCATGGTATCCAGCACACTTAGGGCTGTGCCTTGAGTGGCCTCTGAGTATTTCCCAACAAACCATCTACTCACTGACTTGCTTCAGAACACTGTGGGCAACAGCAGCTGTTTCCTGCAGTAACAGATTGGGGTAGCTCTGCTACCTTTCTTTTTTATTTGTTTATTTTTTATTATACTTTAAGTTCTGGGATACATGTGCAGAATGTGCAGGTTTGTTACAAAGGTATACATGTGCTATGGTGATTTGCTGCACCCATCAACCTGTCACCTAGGCCAACAAACATGAAAAAAAGCTCATCATCACTGGTCATTAGAGAAATGCTCTGCCGCCTTTCTAATCACCCAAAACCTGAGGAAGCCTGAGAGCTAACTGCTGTCCTTCCTTATATTTGGTTCTCCAGCCCTCCCATTACCTTTAGAAGCATCTAACTCCCCATACTCTTTCCTTCTTGAAATACCTAGTGTGTTTTCTGTTTTTATGATGGAACCTTGAGTAATGAAAATAGATACATGTTCTAATAATTACTATCTTGAGAGAGTTTTGCTTTTATTCTGGAGATAGCATTGCTTAAAATATTTTTTAAATAATAGCTTAAACAAATATCTCAGTCTTTGAATAATCTTGACTGAGTTGTCAGAATTCCCTCATTAGAGTGTGTTTTTGGTATATGAAAACACGTAGGAGATTCTTAACGTAAATTGCTAAATAAAGTCATTGTTGTGGGCTGAATTGAGCCACCCTACTCCCCCAAATTCAAATGATGATGTCCTAACCTCCAGTAATTCAGAAGGTGACTGTATCTGGAGATAGGTCTTTAAAGTGGTAATTAAGTTAAAATGAAGTTGCTACAGTGAGCCCAAGTCCGATATGACTGGTGCCCTTTTAAGACATTTTTACACAGACACACATAGAGGGAGACAGCTGTCTACAAGCCACAGAGAGAAACCAATCCTTAGACACCTCAGTCTCAAACTCTCAAACTTCCAGCCTCCAGAACCGTCAGAAAAAAAAGTTTCTGTTGCTTAAGCCACCCAGTCTGTGGTACTCTGTTATGACAGCCCTAGCAAGCAAATATCGTCATCAGTGGAATAATTCTATTTTGGATATAAAACTGTATGTGACTTTAAGGCATTAAACTTCATTTGTAAAATATCTCTAATGATAATTCTACAAGAGATGTATGGACATAGATTACAGAAAGACCGTTATGTAATGAAAACCTCCAAGATAAACTACGGTGGCAGAAATAACATTTATATAAATGCCATATAGAAAGGTTATTTTAAAATTTCATATAGGGACTATATCTATATTCTTTATAGATAATATGTTACATTTATATGTAGATGTAACTATATAAATACATAAACGTGTATATATAAATATATGTTACATCTATATATACGTAACATAAATTACTATATCTTCCTCCATGGAATACAGAGACCAAAAACAGAGCAATATTTAAAACTTAGTCAATCACAAGGGGATCGGATTAAAAAGAATGTCCAGAAGGCTGAGAGCTTCTGGCTCTTAAGGGTGATATCTATCTTTGCTTTGTTATTCTATGATTCAAGAAAAATGAGAGCATGGCTTTTTTATTCCATGTACTGAGTCTTGTCTCTGCCTCCATGGGGTGCCCCTCTCCTGAATTTCTAATTTTCCTTTTGTAGTTTCCCTATAAATACACAAACTGACACACATATAGAATGCTTAATACATATAAAGTAGGATATCATTACATTTTAAGGTAATTTCTTCTTAGTACATAAAAATCTGCCTTTTCATGGAGATGCTTTATAGATATACCATAACTGCTTAACTAATGAACTATTGCTGGACATTTTTACTTTTTCTAATCTTTTACTATCATCAATAAAGCTTCGATAAATAATTTTTATAATTGTCACTTTTAAAGTAAATGAGAATATCTGTAGATTAAATTCCAAAAAGATGATGGACCAATGAGTATGTATACAGAGAGAGGGTAGGGGAAAGAGAGAGAGAGAGAGAGATGATGATGATGATTGATAGACACATGATAGACATGTCTGTTTTGATAAATATAGTAAATTCCTATAAAACTATAGCATCTAAAAAATCTACTGTATGAAATACAGTATTATATTTTTACAAAAGAATAAAAATCAATATTTTTCACTTAGTCTTTATGCTAGCATAAGTAAATAAAGGCAAAAAAAAGTTCCCATGTAATTGTTTTCTACATGTGGGAAAAAAACCAATTACTGCAAAAAGCATGCATTTTTACCTCACTGTGAAAGTGCCCAGTGATCATCATCTTTTAAATTCTTAGCCTCACCCTATTCTTCATGCAGAAGATAAAATTATTTTATCCACTGTCACTTGAGAACAGAGTCACTTGTCAAAAGCATTATGTTTCATTTCGTAGAAGTTTCCACGTGTTATGGGGATGGGTTATTTCATTGCCAAATTGCTGTTTGTTGGGTTGTACAACTTTATTCTTCAAGCGGCACTATCCGAGAATTCATGTTTTCCTAGTTTTGCCAACAGAGTTGCAACTGCACTTTAACACACTCTTAGTGTTGCACCAAAGAGAAGATTAGAGAATCTTAATGAATGTACTTGTACTTAACTTTTAAGGTAACAGGTCTTCCTAGACATACACACTGATTAGCCCCTCTTTTAGATCACTGTTGGCCTACATGCAGCTCCCTTCCTTCCCTTTGTAAATCACTACTTGATGAAGTAACTATGGGACTTAAACCTCACCAGACAGAGGAATTTCCAGTGAGGAAAGCTTATGTCTCTGCTCCAATGCAGTTAATCCAAAAGTCCCTCAAGTCTTAGGTGTTAGTGATGGCAAAGCCCCATATGAGGTCATCCAGACCATCCCTTGGCAAGGTTTGTCTAAGCAGTATTTGATGTTTGCATTTCTCTAGTTAGTCCAGTCCTATTCACTGACTTAAACATTTTAAAATTTAAAAAGTTCTCTAGGGGATCCCGAAATTTTCTTCTCCAAGCAAATCAGCAGATAATAAAACCTTGAAAAATGTGAGAACCTTATTTTTCTAAAACTCAAGAGGCAAAAATATTCTGTTTTAAGAAAGGAAGAATATTTGTTTATTTTTCTCCTAGAGACTTCAACCTACTATATTTAATTTCTGTATATTTTTGGGACTAGATGAAATATTTGTTACTTGTTGCATGTATTAATTGACGTCAGTGTTCTAAGAATTGTCATGCTGAAACACTTATTTGAAATGGCTCTCTTGATGTTACATAGAGAAAATGGTCAGCATAATGGGGCATGGGAAAATAAGACCACAGCCACTGAATATAAGCCACAGAACTGCACTGCTCAGAACAGTCACACACAATAGCAGTAATGCTGTCAGAGGTCAGAGACACACCATCAGGTGGATACTGTAAACTAATCACACTTGATAAAGGTTGACTTGGAATTGCTAAGAAAGCTAAATATTCTGACCACCCTAATTTCTATTGCTGTTGATGTTATATAAGAGGCACATGTAAATAAGGGAGGATTTGAGGGTTCTGTGTTTATACATTTACAACAATAAAAGCCACTTTATTTCTGACTTTAATGATCCGATTTGACAATTTTGGTTTAGATATGTGCAATGACATACATAATATCACTTTCTGCTTCTCATAGTGGCTGAATACTGTGTTGCAAACTAGTCTCTGCCAAGAGTAACTAGGAAAGCTGGAAAATATTTTTGATCTGTTTGCAAGTATTGGAGCTCTACTTATACAGTTGCTATTTGAAGGGCTATAATTGGACAACAAAAAAAAAAGCTCAGAAAAGTGTGGCTAACAAGTGGGCTCTTCTAAACAGTTTTTATGCAGTGTTTGGTGAAACTATGTCTACAGTATTTTTTTCTTTTGTTCTTTTTGTTTGGTTTTGTTTTGGATGATACTGTTGTCCAAAGGAGTTTAATGATTTATATTCCTAGCAACGATAGAAGAATTTCTGTTGCATCACATCACCAGTACTCAGTACTCTCTATCAGGTATATATTTATTTATTTTTCCTGCTTTGTTGATGTACAATTAACAAGAATCATATGTATTTATGGTGTAGAAAGTATGTACTTAAAATAGTGAGATCTATAAGTGTAGAGAAAGAAGAACTTTATTTTTTAAAGGGTTGCAACCTGTATGCTGGGAAGTGTAGCCTCTGGTCAAAACTGAAGACAAGTACTTCAGAGACAAAACGAAGAGGCTGAGATTTATGCCTAATGACATTAGCTATACACACATGTTCAGCAGATTAAATGAGACTCTTATGAATATGAGGGAGTCCTAACTTATATATAGTGAATAAACATATATGTTACATATGATCATGTATACTTTGGGGTGAGACTTAACATTAAAATGTATTAAAATTAGGCTATGTCAAAAAGTGAAACAGATCACAAAGGCACTTTGTATGCAATCTCTGCAAACTGGACAAAACCATTTTGTGGTAAGTGGTCAGTGGTCAATTATCAGGAAGGAAAGATTATATTATAAAGTTGGTCAGCTGTCATGGTGAACCCGCTAAAAGGGATGGGAGTCTGGCCTCAGTGTCAGGTGGTCTGTTGAAATCAGTGAAGGGATCTTTCAGTGTTTGTTTCTCACGTGCTGGTTTCTGTTTATCTCTTAGAATAAGAAGTCAGTTAGCCAAAGGGAGGATGGCATTGAGGTGTGTCTAACCTGTCTCCTGAAGTCCTGGAAACTTACTTAGTAAGTTTTTCTGAAGTATTTGTAGCTAAGAGGGTTCCATTCAGTCTCTTGGGGGCATCAGATTTTACTTTTATTCCACCAAAGCAATGTTTTAATAGATGTATACGTTGTGAAATGATCACCACAATCAAGCTAATGAATGTATACATTGCCTCATATAGTTATTTTTTTTGTGCATACTGAGAACATTTAAGGTCTACTCTTTTAACAAGTTTCAAAGATACAGTGGAGTACTATTAACTATAGTCACCATGCTGTACACTTCATCTCCAGAATTTATTCATCTTGCCTAACTTGATTCATTCATTCATTCATGAACACTAGGTTGGTTCTATCTTTTGGCTATTATGAATACTGCTGTAACCAATATTGGGATGAAGATATCTCTTTGAGATACTGATTTTATTTTCTTTGGATATGTGATTTTATCTCTTTGTTCAACCTCTTACTTTGCTCAGGTATTGTTTTCTGGATTTCATTTAGTCATCTATCTGTGTTCTCTTATAGCTCACTGAGCTTCTTAAGATAATTAGAGTTATCTTTTGGGCAATTTGTAGATCGCCATTTTTTTTCAGTGTCCATTACTAGTGATTCGTTTTTTTTTCTTTGGTGGTATTTTTCCAATTTTTATAATTCTTGTGGCCTTGCTTCATTGTCTGTGCATTTAAAGAACAAAGATCTTCAACTTTATAAAAAAATTGTCTTCGGTAAGGAAAGCTCTTCATCCAACTGTCCATCTAGAATTCTGAGTGGGCCAGGTGTCAGGGTCTGTGAGCAGGTTTGCTGCTGCAGTGTTTGAGTGGGCTGGCCTGGTTCCTGGGTCAGCAGATGTGTGGACTTGAAGCTTGAGTTCACAGGGATGGGCTTGATTCTGCAACCTTAGGGGCCAGCCTGACTCCTGGGTCCACTGGGGTGGGCCTGGAGCCTATAATCCTTGAGTCTAAGTCAGCAGGAGGCAACTCAGTGTGAGGTTCTACTGGAGTAGGCCTGACCCTGGGTTTTCTGGAATGGCCCAGGATCCTGGGTTCATTGGAGCATGAGGCCATGAGCATCAGCCTAGAGCCTGGGACTGCTGACCTTGGCCCAGCACCAGGCTCTACTGGGGTAAACTTGTACCCTGGATCTTCTGGAGCAGGCCTGGACCCTATGGCTTCTGGAACCTGTGCCCATAGGGACTGGGCTGGAGCCTGGGGCTGCAGTGGGTGTCCAGGCACTGGGGTAGACCTGGAGCATGAGTCTGTGGAAACCAGTCTGGAGCCTGGGACAGAGTGGCTAGACTCGTGCTGTGGTGGTTCTGAAGGCCCTGTCTATAGGTGCTAGCCTAGAGCCTCAGGCCCTGAGAGCTGACCTGATGACAGGGCCTGTGATGGACCTGCTGCTGGGGTCCATGGTGAAGTCAGGTGTTCAGTGCACTTTCCTTCCCTCAGGAAGATGCTGTCGGGCATGGGAAAGAAATAACATGGGTAATATGACACTATTCTTCCTACCCTCTTCAGTGTGTCTTCCTTATTTCTGTTATGTAATTGCTGATATGGATTTCTTAATTGTTGTAAAGATATTTTGTGTGTGGATAGTTGTTCTACTTGATGTTTTTGTGAGGGGACGAGCACTGGAAGGTCCTATTCTGCCATCTTTCTGACATCACTCTGGTGTTTATACTTTGTATACATTTCTCTTTAGTTTACACCTAGAATAAAAAAAAAGATGCATCACAGAGCACTTATATCTTCATTTTGGAAAATACTGCCAAAGTTTTCAAGAAATGATTGAATATATTTACACTCCCCTCAGCAATGCAAGATTATGTTTGTTATATTTTAAGCTATATTACTGAATAAATGTTAAACATTGAAATAATATTCTTGAGTTATTCCTCTAATACCATTAGGTAGGATAATGTCCTTCTTCTTAGGACATGCAGGCTGAATTATTTCAGGGAGAAATGTTATGACGTCTCAAACTTAAGTTCAAATAGTTCAACAAGAAGAACAAAAAGGATGGATGGATAGAGGTATGTGTAGATAAGTAGAGACAGCAAACCTGGCAAACGTTAAAAATAGGTCAACCTAGACAAAATATATATTTCAAGCCATGTAAAGACAGGGAGGGAATTGAATGTTTATTACTAAGTGAAAGGAGAAAATTGAAAAAGCTATATACTGTATGATTCCAAGTGTATGACATTCAGGAAAAGTCAAAATACAAAAAAAAAAAAAAAAAAAAAATTCAATTGTTTCCCAGGGGTTAGGGTAGAAGGAGGGATAAATAGGTGGAGCACTGGGGGCTTTTAGGACAGTGAAATGATTTGTGTGATACTATGATGATGTTTACAAGTCACTAAATTATCCAAGCCCACAGAATAAACAGCAATAAGAATGAACCTTAATATGGACTTTGAGTTATTATGATGTGTCAATACAGATTCATCAAATGTGATAAATATACCTCTCTGGCATGGGAAGTTGATAATGGTGGAAGCTATGCATGTGTGATGTATGGGGGTGGTGAGTATGCAGGAACTCTCTATACTTTCCACTCAGTTTTACTGTGAACCTAAAACTGATTTAAAAGTTAGAGTCTATTTTTTTTTTTTTTTTTTTTTTTTTGAGACGGAGTCTCGCTCTGTCACCCAGGCTGGAGTGCAGTGGCCAGATCTCAGCTCACTGCAAGCTCCGCCTCCCGGGTTTAGCCATTCTCCTGGCTCAGCCTCCCGAGTAGCTGGGACTACAGGCGCCCGCCACTTCGCCCAGCTAGTTTTTTGTATTTTTTAGTAGAGACGGGGTTTCACCATGTTAGCCAGGATGGTCTCGATCTCCTGACCTCGTGATCCGCCCGTCTCGGCCTCCCAAAGTGCTGGGATTACAGGCTTGAGCCACCGCGCCCGGCCTAGAGTCTATTTTTTTAAAAATGAGAAAAAATTCATATAGACCACACAGGACAAATAAAAAACAAATAATTATATTTTAAACCTAAACATTTTAAATGTAAGCAAAGTAAATATTGCATATAAAAGGCAAAGATTGTCAGACTGGATAACATCAGTTTTAGGAAGTCTTATGTAGAAAACCAAAGCCTAATTTACAGACTTTTACTATAATATTCCGAATACCAGTGAGAGAAAGGAGATGAGATGGGCAGAAGAGATAGGAATCATGTCGTATTTAATATGTCTTATAATAGATTTTGCAATGACAATTGTATAATTTTATAACTTTTTGAAATAATGAATATGTTTACTTATGTGCCATAAGTTGTAATAAGCAACAGAAGGGCAATTTATTTTAATCCCTTTGTTGTATATTTGGAAATATCACACATTCCTTTTCAGGAAGTCTGAGGACTTCAGATAGGAATGTAGGCAGGATTTTTAAAGTGTGAAATAAGCAACAGGTTTCATTTGAAATGCTCAATACTTTTCACAGCTTTATACTGATAACATTCCAGTTCTGTGAAAATAGTACAAAAATGGTGAAGTTAAATAGAATATCCCCTAAAATTATACTTTCTGCCAATTATGCCAAGGAAAATTAGATACATATAACATTTTTGGAATAGGGGTTTTTATGACTATTATTAAGTCACAGCCAAAAATTCATACTTTTCTTTATATTTGTCAATAGAAAAAAATTCATATTAATAACCATGTTTCTTCCATTAAAAAATAATATTCCAGATAGACTGTTTTAAATTATAATGCCACCATGTAGAGGAAATTTTAGTATTTTTAAGTTTAATTTACAGTCATAGAAAATGCTGCCTGATTAATCCAAGAAGACCAAGAGTCCAAAGAAAACTTAAATTAGTTAAGTCTTTTTCTTAGTCAATAGCGTCTTTAACCAAATTTTACATTTTCTTCCAATTTTCTTTGTCTCCTTAGTTGCAATTTAATATGTTTTATGGGCATCATTTATCTAGAGAATTGCTGTTAGAGTAGAAAATAATATAATCTGGAGTAACATTGCTGTTTACCATAATTATACAAAAACCAAAGTTTTGAAACAGTTTTTGAAACTGTGATCATTTGGCCTGGAAAATGAAAAGTGATTTTGCTTTTCTCAAAACTTACACAATTACTCTAACATTATAAACAGTTTCAAATGTTGAAATAGTTTTATTCAAACTATTTTTGTTATACATTTTTTAACTTTAGATTTAAATTACTATAGATTAGAAGGCATCAAGAATTAAAATATATTATTTTGTCTTGTTTTCAAATTAGGCAAAGTATTACCTCGTCAGGCATTTGTGGGCCTACAGTGAATAGATATAAGCTTTTTTTAGCTTTATGCAACACTGAGCAATTTTCAAAATGTTTCTCACTATTTTATTTGGTGCTCACAACAACTTCATAATTAAGAAAGGAAAAAGGACAATTCTTACAATTTCAGAGATAAGGAAATAAAGTTCCACAAAGTTTAAGTAAACCCACATTGGATGACAAATGATGGATAAATAGATCTTTGAGAAATTACTTATTATCTAGCATGAATTAAGTTACTCCAAATTTCCAAGCTCCTTCTATACATTGTTCAGAAACACTTCCTATAGGCCTTGTGTCTCATTGTTGCAATGGTTGATAGTGATAGTGATGGTAATGATAAAGTGAGTGTATTCACACACACAAGTAGGAAGAGAAAGGAGGGCAATAGAAATTAGAGAGGAATAATAAAATTAAAGATTAGCCAAAGAAAGATTTCCAAAGAGTAGAAATAGAATTATCACAGCCAAGAATAGTTAGTTCTGTTCAAAGAAATAAAAGGAGAAAATAGAAATCTAATAAAATTAGAATGAAGTTAATTTACATTTTTGCTAACATGGTACATATAATGAATAAATACTTCACTTTGCTGAATCATGAAAAAATAATATTTGACTAATTGAGAATTTTACTATCAATAAACATATTTCTGTAGATAATCAATTACTATTAATGGGGAACACATAACTGAGAAGTTTAACATTTTAAGTGGAATGTATCCAGGACATTATGTTTTTAATTTCCTCTTACTTTCCATTGCTCTTGCAAAGTTTTCTTAATCTCCTTCTTGGAAGTTTTAAGGTAATATTCAAATTCATTTTGCTCTGTTGCAGATAATACATACACTAAGGCTATTTTTTTGCACATGTATGGACTTGTATCTAAATATTCAACAATTTTATTACTTTTTGACTCAGAAGCTGCTGATTCCAACCTTCCACATCACAAGTTCTTCATTCCTACCATCTTCCTTAAAATTCCTTAGGCTCTGCCTCCATACATCCCATATAATACACTTCAGTTTCTTCCTATTTCACAAACTGGGGTTAACATTTCCTAATTGTTCATATTTCATAAGCCCTGATTCCAAATAACCCTCTACTTCTGTCATTTTCTTATGTACTTTTTTACCTGCATTTCCTCTCTTGCTAATTATTTCCAATGTATTAGCTTGTTTTCATATGGCTATAAAGAACTGCCTAAGACTGAGTTATTTATAAAGGAAAGAGAAAAGAAGAAAGAAGAAGAAAGGAAAAGAAGAAAGAAAAGAAAAAAGAAAAGAAAAGAAAAAAAGAAAAGAAAAGAGAAAGAAAGAAAGAAAGAAAGAAAGAAAGAAAGAAAGAAAGAAAGAAAGAAAGAAAGAAAGAAAGAAAGAAGAAAGAAAAAGAGAGAAAGAAAGGAAGGAAGGAAGGAAGGGAGGAAGGAAGGAAAGGAAGGAGGGAGGGAGGGAGGAAGGAAGGAAGGAAGGGAGGGAGGGAGGGAGGAAGGAAGGAAGGAAGGAAGGAAGGAGGAAGGAAGGAAGGAGAGCAAGACCACACAGTCAAGGTGTGGCAGAGGTCAGAGGCCATGAAGGTCACCACAAAGGTAAATGTTCCACACTAAAGCTTCTTACACCAAAACCTGGTTTTAGTAATTGTAAATGAAATTAATGGGTTGTAGGCACTGATACTACATAATATTATATCTTTATACAGCCTATTGGTCATACAGCCTATTGGTTTGATTGTTTACATGTAAACTATTTAATATTTTATGCTATATAAAATGTCATCACAATTCTATGACAAGAATGCATTTGCCATGTTCTATTTCCAGAAGTACCAAAAATGAGTGACCTGTAGGAAAAATTCAATGAAAAATTCCAATGAAGAAGTTACCTTATAATTATACTTATAATTCATATTATTTATTTATGGTAGAATAAAAATTCACATATAAAAATACAGGCAGAAAAATATACATGATGTGAAATTTTTATGATAACAGTACAGAAACAGTGCTACTGTCCTGATAAAGAGCAAAGAAAATATATACTAAGTCAAAATTTAACTACTTTCTCAGGTGATTTGGTTTTACCTTTTGCTCTACTACATATGTGCTTGTGTCCCTCAAATCCTGTAGTAGTGTATTTTAAAGAAGGCTATTGTCACTAAATGTTTTATCTTAAATAAGAGGAAAAACTTGAGGTCTCCCAAGTCCAAAAATAAAATTCTCATTTGAGAAAATCTACAGATAAATATTTTAAAAGAAGTTTTTCAATTTTCTCTCTTTTCAAACTGGATCATTTTTGTTGCTCTATCTTCTATCATCAAGTTTGCTTTTCTCTTCTCATTCATCTCTATTCCACCATTAAGCCCATACAGTAAAAACATTTTTTTTCATGTGTTGCCTTTTTTTTTTTTTTTTTTTTCTGAGATGGAGTTTCACTCTTGTTACCCAGGCTGGAGTGCGATGGCATGATCTCGGCTCACCGCAACCTGCACCTTCCGGGTTCAAGTGATTCTTCTGCCTCAGCCTCCCGAGTAGCTGGGATTAGAGGATTACAGGTATGTACTACCATGTCCAGCTACTTTCGTATTTTTAGTAGAGACAGGGTTTCTCCATGTTGGCCAGGCTGGTCTCAAACTCCCGACTCCAGGTGATCCACCCACCTCAGCCTCCCAAAGTTCTGGGATTACAGGCATGAGCCACCGCGCCTGGCCATCAGGTGTTCTTTTTTGTTCTAAATGTTTCTTTCGGTTCTTATTGTAGTTTCTAGTTCTCTACTGAGATTTTCTATAATTTCAGTTATTATGAATGTACTTTTCCTTGCCATATTAAGTATAGTTATAGTAACAGCTTTAAGTTCTTCATCTGACAATTCCACTCTGTAGGACACACTGAGAAGAGACCCGTGCATCGTTTCTGTGATATTCTTTCCAAGAATGGAAAGCCTGGATGTGGTCATGAGAAAACAGACAGACTCAGGTGCGGGGGCATTGATACAATGAAATGGCTGCATTCTCAACTCTTCAGAACATGAGAGACAGGGAAAGAATGAAGAACAATTCAAAGATGATGAGACCTGACAGCTAAGTGCAGCATGTGTTTCTGAACAGGATCCCAGTCAAGAAAGAAAAAAGATGTTGTTATGATAGTTGACGAAATTTAAATGATATCTGTGGTTTGAATGATAATGTTGTATCAATATTGATTTCTTGATTGGGAGAAATGTATAATGCCATGAATGACAATTTTGTTTTGGGAAAGAAAGAGAGAGATGGAACAAGTGCAATGAAGTGTTAAGAGAGACTCTGGAATCTGGGATTACCGTGGAAGACGAGCCTGAGAGTCCTTTGGCAAACTGTATGTACATTTGAAGCCATTTCATGTACAGACAAATAAAAATAATGATGCAAATTAAAAATAATAAATGAAAATAAATAAAAATTCAACTATATGTTCTGTGAGATTTAGAATATGGTAACACTATTATTGATTTGGATATTTGGCAAATATGATAAAATGGTAGCACTACTATTTATCTGGATATTTGGCAAATATGAAAATGTTTTTGAACTTTGTGTCATATTTTTATCTTCCCCATGCAGATGAAAACAACATAATTTTTTGCCACATATGTAATGCTCTTCAGAATCTGGCTCCAGAACACAGTGACTAGTTGGAAGGCCCTCTGGAATTTAGGGAAGAGTCAGATCATCCCTTTCCCAAGATGGGACTCAGAAGAATGAAGCTGACTGAAGCTCAGTAGCTGCGTTCATTTGTTTATCAAATATTGGCTGACTGATGCTTGACCTCTTGGAACTAGCTGAGTCCCCCTGGCTGGCTGGCTGGTTGGCTGAACTTCTGATCTTTCCTTCCTGAACCTTCCCCATCAACTCCTGTTTCTGCCTTTGCTCTTTTTGCTGGTTGGCTGCCCTCCCTGAGGCTACCAAAATGTTGCCAAAAGATTGAGTGTACCAGTAATGATAATAAAATTGACTCAATACAGGGAGAGACCTCAAATAAAAACAACCAGAAAACCCACAGTAAAAAATCATTCTGTACACTGAAATGTGTAGCAGCAAATGTTTTGAGTATTTGAACTAGTTGACCATGTTCCACTTACTTGAAGTAGGAAAGCAGTAGCGTAATTTCATGTATAAATCTTTTTAGACAGCGACATTATTACTTTCAACTAGTAATAAATTAACAAAATATATGAGAGTAGAATAAAGAGATAAGAAAAAAAATAAGATATAATAAATAGTTTCTAGATCTAGGCACTATGCTAAGCTTTTAAAATAATCTTAGCCATAAATCTGCTTGATATAGTGAGGAAACTAAAACCAATGGGAGTAGAGCCTAAATTGTGCCTAGGCTGTGTCAGACTGCAAAATCCTATACCCAGCTACACAGCTTCACAAACTGAACTGTGGTTCATTTCATAATGGACCAAACTGTTGCTACCAATCAGTCAATCCTAGGCACATTTACCTTCCAGGTTGAACAATCAATTAGTTACACTTTCTACTTTCTTCAATCTTTTCATTATTTAATGTCATATGACTACCCTCAATAACAGTATATATGAATGTTTGTGTTGGTGAGGGGAGGTCAATCAGATTGTTCCAGATAACCACTGCCTTCCTACCTTACCTAAATAGGTATTTCACATATTCTTTTCCTTAAAAACTGACATAGGTCAGGTGCGGTGCCTGACGCCTGTAATCCCAGCACGTTGGGAGGCTGAGGCGGGTGGATCACTTGAGGTCGGGAATTCGAGATCAACCTGACCAACATGGAAAAACCCCGGTGCTACTAAAAATACAAAATTAGCCGGGTGTAGTGGCGCACGCCTGTAATCCCAGCTGCTCGGGAGGCTGAAGCAGGAGAATCGCTTGAACCCGGGAGGTGGAGATTGTGGTGAACCGAGATCATGCCATTGCTCTCCAGCCTGGGCAACAAAAGAAAAACTCCATCTCAAAAAACAAAAACAAACAAACAAAAAAACCTGACATAGTTGTTTATCTGCTGAGAGTACAAGTTATTGTGATAATAAATGGCATCACAATTGGTCATCTTTTTCTAATGGTATATTTGCATTTTAATAACTGTATTGAAAACCTCGAGGAGATTGTTACTATTCTACCTATTTGGGTTAGAATGATAAACAAAAGAAGTGTTTTTCAGATGGAGAACCCCCTTAAATCAAAAGATGTCAGCCACACCAGCTACTTTAGTGTCTGAGAATAGCTCAGCAAATTGGTTTGTTGAAGCACCACTGGTGATGGTAAGAGAAGTTTCTTCTGAAGTGGACTGACAAAGTTAGCAAACATTTTTGAACTCACAAATTGATATATTATGACTGGAACAAATTTTGCATTATATATATACTATGTCAATGGTTAAAATTGTTTACTGTTATAAAATTAACTCCCTAGAAGATTAAGTCATAGTTACCTAGTACTTCTACTATTCCATGGTACACTGTGTCTCCAGTTAACTTTGTGTTTCACTTTGAGCAGAGGAGCTTTATACAAGACAGGAGTTAAAATAATTGGGAAAATTTTGTAGAGCTAATATAATTTAACACCTATCAAGTTACACTAAATAGGTGTCTACCTTTTTGATTCCACATACTAAAGTTTTGCCTTTTACTGATCCATGCTCAGAAGATCATAAAATTTTCAATTTTGTATATTTGAGTATGTGTATATGTTTATGTATGTATATGTATGTGTCCCAGAAGTGATTTGAGGTGATCCATCCAAATCCCCATCCAATTCAATTTGATTCCAAAGACTTCAGTTTGTCAGACCTTGAAAAAGTTAAATAATTAACTGAGGCCATGAAACAGAAAAATAAGTTGTATCATCAGTATTGGGGATATTTTAAATATTGAATTTCCTTAGAATGAAGAATGGTTTACAATTTTGTAGTAGCCTTGTCTTTTGATATTATTCATAAATACTGGATAAAGGTATCCTCAATTAAAGAATCATTCGGTGGATCTGAGTAGAAGTCAAAATCAAATCATGGAACATATGTCATTCAACCAAAATAGCAAGTTTAGAAAACTACAACTAAAGCTTTCAGTATTGATTTTTATGTAACAATGTACACTATACATATATAACCATTTTCAGCAATCAGTTATAAAAAACATAATGAACTAATCCAAAAGAAATAGAGTACTATTTTATGTAATTCAAGATATTGAAAGATACAATATTCTACAAAAATTATTTCCAGTGATCTCTTTTTTTTACAGCAAACATGAACAGATAATCTAGTAATCTCTTAATTGTTGCAAAACAAAGAAATATTTTTTCTTAAGTTTGTATAGTGTTTCTAAGATTCTTCAGCCAATATTGTTTGATATACATTTCCCTATTTATCCTCAAAAAGGATACTGAGTAGTTTGGATAGCTGATACTTAAAATTGAGCAGTATGAGGCCAACTAAAGGGAATAACTTGTGATGAGGGTGTAATGCCTATATCGACCTTGTTCAACAAAGCTATTGTACAAGATTCTTTAAACCAATCAGATGAATTAAACTGTCTGATAAACCGAAAGGACATGGGCAAAATTATTTGATTCAAATTGCACTATAAAACTGCTTTATGAGAACTATATTGAGTAATCACTCTAAATGACCCAATTAATAATTTATAGTGGTGAGTAGATTGTCCATAAGAAAGGATTGCTTCTGGATGTGTATGGGGAAAAGAACAGGAGAGACTTTGGCAGTTCCTGGCTACCTCCAATTCAGTTTGCAAAGGGTTTTGATAAAAATGAAATAATGAATGCAACAGCAAGGGCAAGATATGCACAGAAGTAAGAAGGGGTTTGTTCCAGCCTAGAGAAAGAAATAAAATATCAGTGTCATTAGTCAAGTAAATGGATTTTTCAAACTGAGTTCAAATTCTATACAACTTAGCCATACGCTGTTTGATAGCATTTTGATTTTTAATATTATCCAATATTTCAGATATTTCTAGGAGAACTGTAAAAAGAAAATATGCTATTGGACACTCTATGTGATTTCCTGGTTTCACACCTGATTTACTAGTATTGCACTAATACCATGCCTGAAAGAGAATCTGAAACATTGTGAGTGCTTTTTTTAAGTGAGTGAGACATTTGATAAGTTAAACGAATTTTCTTGTTATATTGCCTGCTTCACTAACAGGAGAAGCTTTGATACCCAGGATCACAGTACATTGAATGACAAAAAGAAAGGCAGAAAAGTATAATAGTATTAATACTCTTTCAGATGTAAAGTTCAATTTAAACTAATTTTTCAGCAAAATAGAATTGGAATGATAAATACATTTTAAAAAGGAATGTATTTTATTATTTAACTGAAAATTCTGGGGGATAACTGGATCCAGGTGCTTGTAAGATGTCATTCACAGCTCAGTTTCTCCATCTATCAGGCAGGTTTTCATTAAGTAGTGGGCAAGTAGCTGATTGAAACTCAAGATACATAGATATATAGATATATAGATATTATATATATTATATATATATAAAATAAATATATACCAACGCTTTGCAACATTAGAAATAAAAGTCAGTCTTATAAAAGAAAGATTTTTTCAATAGCTTAAAAAAAAAAGCCTCCCTACACTCATGAATCTAGACCTGAGGCACATTGTAGAAAATGCATGCTTTAGAAGAATGGGGGTTTTGTTACCAGCAGAAAAATAAAATAATAATAATAATAAAAACCACTGCCACTCTAGCAGCTAGAGTTCAATATAAACTTAGGCCCTGAGTGTATTGCCCTGGCCCACAAAAGGGATTTTTTTTTTTTTAACTTCTTAAAGGAGGGGGTCAGGTGCAACAAAGTGTATCTGAATATTAAAAGAGTTACAAGTGTTGTGGGATAGGGAATGGTATCCCAAAAATGTAAATAAAGTGGCCAAGAATGTGTTTTAATACTTTTAATAGCCCTGGGCTTTGTAGTAAATCTTTGCAGGGTGAGAGTTTGAGTTTTTAAAAAATATATACATATATGAGGACTTTCTCTTTATAACCAAAATCATTCACTGTAATTTAATATTTAGTGGCTCTGGATTGTAAGTGGTAGGGTTTGCAAATTGATTATATTTCATGGTCTTTGGGGAATAAATTTGTAATTATTAGTGGACAATATTGTCTACTTTTTCATTAATTGCATTCCACCAATAATGCAAAATAAAGATTCTTATTAAAGTCTAATGAGATAAACTGAAAACTGTCCATAATCAATCACCAGGGTACCAGGATTTTTAGAACCTGATTAAAATGAAAATATCAAAATTAAACATATTGAGGAACAAAAAGTTGATATTTCCATTGCAATTAAAACTAAAATTGGCCAGGCATGGTGACTCACACCTGTAATCCCAGCACTTTAGGAAGCTGAGGCAGGGGGATCACCTGAGATCAGGAGTTCAAGATTAGCTTGGCCAACATGGTGAAACGTCTGTCTGCACTAAAACTACAAAAATTAGCCAGGCATGCTGGCAGGCGCCTGTAATCCCAGCTACTCAGCTACTCGGGAGGCTGAGGCAGAATTTCTTAAACTTGGGAGGCAGAGGTTGCAGTGAGCGAAGATCACGCCATTGCACTCCAGCCTGAGCAACAGAGCTAGACACCATCTCAAAAAAAAAAAAAAAAAAAAAAAAAGCTAAAATTATTCCAACACTCTAAAATAAGTCTTTTGAGATCTTCTACATTACCATAATAGAGATATGTGACCCCTTGAAATGCACTAACATTTTTATTCTTTATTTTTTTATGTGAAATGAGAATTAAAATAGTACTCAACAGTCATAAAACTACTTTGCAAATACAAACCAATAAATGAAGTACTATTTTTAAAAGTTGCATTTTCAAGTCAGGTTTTCATTTTTAAAATACCTGTTTAATCCACCTATGAGAAGCTTAAAAGTCATGATCTTTGTTTACTTCGAAGTTTTATTAAATTCCTACTTTCTAATACATGAATTAATTCAAAATCAGTACATACATGTTTAATGTTGATTTGTAACATAAGCATCTATTCATAACTGTTTGATTTCAAACACTTAAAAGTCTAGAACCTTACAATGACCCCTATTTTTTGCATTGGTTTACACTGTCCACTACAGAAAAGAATAAAATATCTTAATTATCATAGAGGTTATAAATATGCCTTCCATATAATCACCAAATGTTATTTTTCTATAGTGCTCTAGAATATGCCTATAATTCACTTCTGCTTTTTTTTTCAGCTTTATTAAGGTATAATTGACAGACAAAATTGTATATATTTAAGGTATACAGTGTGATGTTTTACTATACATGTACATTGCGAAATGATTACCAAAATCATGCTAAATAAAATCTCCATCATTTCACATGGTTTTTGACATGTGTGTATATGAGTGGTAAGAATATTTAAGATCTACTTTATTAGCAAATTTTAAGTCCACTTTCTTTTTAATTAAAAATGCTATTTCATTCCCTTTTGCATATTCCCATTAGTCATGTTTATACATTCTCCTCCAAGTTTAGCTTTGTAGCATTTAGAAAATCCAGAGTCAAATTAAAAGCATTGAAAAAGGCTTCAATTTTAAGAATACATAATACACATTGTTATCACACCATGTCATTTGTCCATCAGAATTAATTATCTCTGAAGCAATAAAATGGTGTTGCTGACTTTTTCTGAAAAATTAGGTCTGTAAGCAAGAGACATATGCTAACCAGAGAGCTCTTTTCTCTTTATTTTTCTAAAATTTGTAGTCCAACTGATTACTTCTCCTAAGTGAGCATCAAAACCGCATGGCCGCCAGGTGCAGAGGCTCACGCCTGTAATCCCAGTACTTTGAGAGGCTGAGGAAGGAGAATCACTTGAGGTCAGGAGTTCAAAACCAGCATGGGCAACAAGTGAGACCCTTATTTCTACAAAAAATAAAAAATATTAGCTGTACGTGGTGGTACAATCCTGTAGTCCTAGCTACTCGGGAGGCTGAGGCTATGAGACCCCATGAGAACAGAAGTTCAAGGCTACAGTGAGCTATGATTGACCCACTACACTCCAGCCTGGGCAACAGAGTGAGACTTTGTCTCTAAGAAAATAAAAACAAAAACTGCATGGCTTATGAGTCCAATTAAAACTAATTTCAAATAAACAATTTCTTGACTGCCCAGAAGGTTTTAGTAGAGTAAAGGACACTCAATATCTAGTAGCTAGCGAGGAGCAAATGGGAGAGATCTTGCAAAGACTATCAGGAAGAAATGGCTATAGAAGCTTTCTTTTCTTTCAGTTTGTCATCTTTTTCTAAAATGCATCACAAAAATATGAGTGTTGATAGCAATATTTCAAATTTGAGTGTTGATGCATCTTTGTCAGAGAAGTACGAGAAACACATTCTACCCCAACAGGATTTTATACAAGAAATCCAAAAAAAATTTGAGTGTTGATAGCAAAGAACCAAGCAAATGATCTAATAATCCAATATCACTTTCAATGTTTTGTTACCAAAAATAAGGCTAAGCATAGAATGTATAATAATAATATAGTAAATTGTATGGTCAGTGAAACACCTAATAAAAATTCCTTCATGAAAAATCTAACGTGGCTGTGTTAGGCAGAATAATGGCCCCTTAAAGATATTCCAGCAATTTGAGATTCAACCTGCAGTTGCTGGCTTTCGAGAGGAAAGAAAGGAAGCATGAATCAAGGAATATGGGCCACCTCTTGTAACAGCAAAAAGCAAGGAAATGGATTCTCTCCTAGAACCTCCAGAAGCAAAACAGTTGTGCTGACACCTTGATTTTAGTCCAGTGAAACCCCTTTTGAACTTCTGACCTCCAGGTCTGTAAGATAATAAATTTGTTTGTTTTCAGCCACCAAGTTTGTAGTAACTTTTAATGGCAGCAATAGGAAGCTAACACAATGCTCAATCACCATAAACAAGAATGAAATCCTGAGGAAGCAAGTGGATGTGTGAAAACTCGATAGGGCTGTGAGTAAGATAAACAACCACAAAAATATGACTTATTGTCCTATAAGATATTTGAGACTTGTTTAATCATCTAACTGAGCAGTTTTGTCCTAATGTTTATTAAATTGACATCACACACATATTCACACACCCTAGCCTTTACAAAGCTTTTTGAACAAGATTTAGCATCTTTCTCCTTCATTAATGAGTTGAATAAAATTCTTTATGTGTTCATTTTATACTTATGTCAGAGTTATGTTTTTACCTTTGGAAAAGTATCATTTAACAGAAGAAAAGCCAGCAAAGAAGTCTTAGGAAAAACAAGTATAAAGATAATAAGAAGCCCAGGAGAGACTGCTATCTGGAAGCCAGAAAAAAAGAATTTCAAGAAGTGTTAACAGTGGGAATGTGCAAATATGAGAAGCAGGCTGAAGAGTCACATGAGTGACTGGAAGATGACTAGTTGGAAGAGGGACAAATAAGTCTATAAACTTTAAAACAAACAAACAAAAAAGTAAATCAGTAAGCGGTAAGAAAAAAGAGACAGTAGGACCATTACTTTTTAAAAGAATCTACGTTATAATTAAGAGAAAGAAACACAGTGTAGCTTGTAAAGAAAAGCAGTCCTATGAGAAAGTATCTGTTTAGGGTGAGGAAGTTTTGATGAAAAACGAGCTAGCAAAAAAGATAACAAGGGTTCAAAAATACAGGGAATGTGGCAGAGGCGAGGGGGTGGGGACACGTATTGTTGAAAAAAGGTCCTGAGGATGTGGCTTCAAACACTGTTAATTCTCCTGTGACAGAGAATGGACATTTCTCTGCATCAGGGAGGAAAGAAGATTGAAAAAAAAAGAGGTGTAGAATGACTTCACACCCAATAGAAATTTTCTTAATGGCTTCAGAAGCAAGGAGATTTGACTTAGGTTTGTGGTAATAAAAGGGCTCAAGTTGGAAATGGGTGAGATTTTTAATAGAAATTATAGGAAATGTAAGGAAGGTTGAGTAAAATAACCACCAAGCATTGCTGGAAAAAGCTGGGGCTGGAAATCTGTACTAGAATCGGGCCAATGCAGTTAACCTCCTCGCATTCTCAAGTGTCTTTTCGAAACCCCCTAAGCACACAAAGTTCTTCAGCACTTCTTTATTTCAAATATTTATTTCAGATTTGATGTTTACTCTCTTTAGATTTTAGCTTTTTTAAAGGCAAAATTATTGCTAAAATACTCCCTCCTTGACAGATCTTGGGAATCCCTCCCTTCTCCCTCAACCCGATGAAAGCAGAAAACTCAGATCAAATAAATGGCCTGGGAAGTACCAGATGCACCTATGTCAGAGAAGTACGAAAAACACATTCTACTCCAACATGATTTTACACAAGAAGTCCAGAATTATAAAACTAAAAATATTTCCTGTGGTTATAAATTCTAATTAACCACCAATTTGATACACTATAACAATTTCACTCCCACAGGCAGCCGCTAAAATTCATTAGCAAATAGTAGACAGAGCTCCAGTCCTGGAGAATCTTTAGGTTCAATCTCCTTTCCCATCACTGTGGGCTGTGGCACAAACTCACAATACAGTTTAATTCTGTGGTCAGGTATGTGCCATCATCACAGCAAGTGTCTGGCCAAATATTAAGAAAATGTTAGAGAACACATTTATAATTTTAAACATAATGTATATGGATTTAAGTCCATCAAAATATTTACAGTACTTTTAATTACACCTGTCCTTTTAACTTCTAAAATACACATATGTGTGTGTGTGTGTGTGTGTGTATATGTATGTGGATTTTGAAAAAGTTATAAAATGAACCATATATATATATATATATGCTTTCTCATGCAGTAATATGGAACTCACATGCCTACTTCTAGTCTATGATGTTTCCATGGTATTTTTTCAGCTGTCATGTGATTCATCCCTGAAAATCGTTAGCATCTGAAATCACTTACGGTCCACAGAATTTTTCAGTATGACTTCAGAATATTGAGTTACATTTTAAGATAAATAAACCTATCTGTGGATCTCTTCTACACAAAACCTATCACCATAATTCAGAATTTTAACAGATTCTACTTGTGCATGGACAAAAAGTGGGCAGAAAAGGCATTCCAGAAAGTTCAAATATGAAAAATTAGCATGGAGGGTTTGAAAATTTTGTATTATTTAATGCTTTCAAATACTGAATTCTTACGCAAATGGCTAAACGTTCTTAAATACTAACTGAATGTACAAAAACGTAAATAACACTCCTGTTTATAATTCAGATTTCATTCTTGGAAATTATATTTATTTTATTTTAAATTACTAGTCCGAACAAAACTAGTCCAAATAAAAAATTATTGATAATAATTATTTAAGTATAAAGAAATCCAAGGTTTGGAAATCTGAAATCTTAGCCCATTTCTCCAGTTATAAGTCTCTAAATGACAGAGAAAGTATGCACTTACACATTTTAGAGGACACGAATCAAGTTCACCAATATCACTGAGTCTTTGGCTCAAACTTCTTTGCTATCTTCCCCCTGCTGCACTAGAACTAACGTAACAGTTTAGAAAGAACATTCCATGTTCTTTATGTACAACAATCGTTAAAAGTATTTCCTGTGAATCAGACCTTGCTCTAAGCCCTTTTCATGCCCCAAGTAATCTAATTTTCAAAACCTTAAGAGGCCCATTTCAAAGATGATTAAAGCTAAAGTTCAGAGAAGTACAGTAATTTACCCAAGGCCACTTAGCTGGTATGATGAAGCTAGGATTTGGATCTGGGCAGTTTAATTCCAGAAGACTACACTCTTAATCTTTATACCCCACTGTTCCTTTCATGGTAATAAAGAAGTCTAAGGGTGGGGAAAGGAGGAACACAAAGAAATTCAAAAGGAAGAAGAGTCAATACTGCATTCCGTAAAGAAGGTGATGCTTACCACTCATGGCTGCTTTCTCTGAAAGCCCTATTCTCTACCACCAGAGCCCAACTATAGCATTTCAGAGCTACTACTCTTTGGGAATAGAGCGGGGGATTGAAGGAGGAGATGGTCCATTACTCCATCTATAAAATGTAATTCAATCCAATACTCCGGTATATTTTCTCTAGTTACCCAAAATGTGTTTAGAAAACTAGCTCTTCCACCATCTAGAACTGTCTACTTCATAAAACTAGCAGAAGTTCAAAATAGTTTTCTTTTCTATTTACCACTGTTTCTATGAACCTACATAAGACCAAAAGTTGAGAAGTTCACATTCTCAAAGACATTTCTAAATATTCTCTGGATCTTGTTCTTAGCAGCCTCTAAAATCAGTACTAGGCAGAGCCACATTGGAACATGTGGCAAAATGAAAACTCAGAAATACTGATTTGGTGTTTAGTTTTTTTGATATTTTGTTTGTCAGGGCATTTTTCTCATTAATTTTTATTTTTTAAATATTGCATAAAAACATTATTTGTCTTGGTTACCGGGGGTGGGGGAGGATTAGTTATTGAGCAGTGTATTTTTATTTGTTTATTTTTGGTACCACCTTAAATTTTGTGCCCTGGCGATACAGAAGGGCTGGGCTCCCAGCTTAACTCCACCCTTAAGCCTGGAACCAAGGACCTAAGTGAAAACAGCCGACCACATTTTTCTGCCCAAATGTTGCCTTTTTGACCTGCCCCGCCACTGTCTTGTGCCCATAAAAGACTTCATCTGGCAGAACACCACAAGTGGCTAAGCGCTGAGGATACAAGCGGCTGAGCAGCGAGCAGAGAGAAGCAACTGCGCGTTGGAGACTACAGACAGACATTGGCTAACTTCAGATGGTGCCGCTTCAGAGAGGGGCCCCGCCCCAGACAGCCAGGCTGCAGGGAAAGATCAGTTTTCCATCCCCCTTCCAGCCTCCCTTTCCGTTGAGAGCCACCCACCACTCAATAGAGTCTTCCGCATTCATCACCTTTGAAACTATATGACTTGATTCTTCCTGGATGCAGAATAAGAACCCAGGTGCCGAGAGGGCAGGGCCTGCCACCCTGACCCTCCACTGAGCTGGCTGGCACTGGGCTGTCACTGAGCAGCAGAGCTGAAAGAGAGTTGGTTGTAATACGCTTGGATGCTACTGCGGGGCCTGCACAGAGCCTGCTCCCACCAGAGAGGAGTGACCGGCAGCTTCCAGCATTAGTTCGCTACAGTTTCTGCACTGGCTCACTGGCATGCGCCCCGCCGCGAGGAGTGGCCAGCAGCCAGATGAGTGAAGAGCCACTTCAGTTCCTGCCTGCGAAGGGGGTCAAGGGAACTATACCGTCTCACTAGGCTAGTGCCTCACACCTCAATCTATTAAAGGTGTGAGATGCTCTCTATTGAAGGTATGAGATGCTACCTCAGAAAACATGCATCCCATTAGGCTGATGCTAGATTATCCATGAGTATCAGATAAAAATAACAACATGTTATCGATAATACAGTGTCACCACATCGAACCCACAGACCCTATGAAGTCTGACACCTGTCAAAGTCAACACTGGAGTAAAGTCATAGAAATCAAAGTCTACATACTACACATCCTATTGCATATTTTCTCAAATAGAAATTTAATTTTTTTAACAGGAAGATATTCACAAGATTGTGACTTAACAATCAATGTGTAATAGGCACTTGCAAAACTGGCCATATGCAATTCTTAAAACATTTTGTGTTTTAATTTTTGTCCAATATTTGATATTGGACAAAATTTTGCCCAATATTTGATAAAAATCACTGTATGATTTTTAATTTACAAGAGAGATAGAAGTGATCTAGTACTCTGTGCTAAATAAAATGCATGTATATAATTAAGCTTCTAGTATTTCATTGCATAAGTAATATGTATTCATCACAGGAAATATAGACAGTAAAGATAAAAACACAAATTAACCATAAAACTATGATCCTAAAAATTATTCCAGGTCTTTGCCTCTAAGTATACAAAAAAATAAAATTATACAATACCTGTAATTAACATGACTTTTAAAACTTAAAATTTGTTGTGAAAATATTTCTGCATCATTATTTTAAAAAGCTAATAATAAAAATACTTAATATTTTGTTACATAAATATTAAGTACTTTACTCTCCTTTAGTTTTTAGTGTTGCTTTCTTGTTATTCAACAATGCTTGTGATAAGGTCTTATCTCCACATACTTATCTAAGTCTGTCCTTACTGTAATTCCATAGAACAAATGGGATAAATGGTATAAATATCCTAAAGTTTATTTATACAAATAGCAAACTTTCTCTCCAGAAAAGCTGTACCAATTTGTCAGTAGTCAATGAAATATCCTATTTCTTTTTACTTCAAACAGTCATTCCTCTTACTGTTCTTAAGGATTCTAAACTGAGAGGCAAAAACCACTGCTTTGCCTTAATTTGCATATTTTGTTAATCTAGAAAACATTTTTGATTTTTTATTTGTAGCTATCCTGTAGTGAGTTATTTACACTTGCTTTATGCTTATTTTTATATTATCATATTCATATTTTTCTTATGAATGTATAAGATTACTAATTATCAACATTATTAGACTTATGTTTGTTGATTATCTTTTTAATTTGAATTACAGTAATTAGGCCATATTAAATTTTAACATGTTTGTATACTCCCATTTATTAACCTTTTTTCATTAGGTATTAGGCTTTAGAAAATTGTTTCTCTGGGTATATAAATATTCACTTATATTTTGTTCCAGTAGATTTGTAAGTTCTGTTTTTCCATATAAATATTTAACTCATCTGGAATTTAGCTTGGTAAAAGGTGTGAGGTTGTTTCCAGTTGGTTCCAACACCACTTATTCAATTATCCACTCTTTCCTAACTGGTCTGAAATGTTATCTCTATTATATATTAAATTCCATATATAGTTGATCTGTTTCTGCATTTCTCTTCTGTTTCACAGATCTTTCTAGTCTGGCACAATGCTACTGCATATAATTTTTACGGTTTAACAGTACATTTAACAATCTGGTAAGGGCATTGCTCTTCTTTAAAAATAAAAAATAAAAAATAAAAATGGCTATTCATTAACTTATTTTCCAGATAAACTTTAGAATCTTTTTGACAAGTTCTAAAAAAAGTCCCACTGGGATTTTGATTAGAAAAGTGTGAAGTTTATAGGTTAATTTGCAGAAAGCTGACTTCTTCCTCTCCAAAAACATCTCTTTCACCACTTATTCAAGTTTTTTCTATGTCTGTCAGTAAAATCTGGCCATTTTCTTCAAATAGGCCTGCACATTTATTGTTAAATTTATTCATATCTGTCATATACGTTGTTATTATTCTGAAGGAACTGTTCCTATAATATATTGCTAAACTTAAATATTTATGTTGTATATTTTGTAATTAACATATTAAGGTAGAAACAATACAGTTTCCTAGTAGTGCTTGTTTCTCTTCTTGTCCTTGCTATTTACTGACCTCATAAACTTGGGCAAATGTCTAAATAATTTTGGCCCTTCCTTTAACAGTGAGGAAGGAAACTAGCCTGCCCATGTTCCTAGGGTACCATGAAGTTCAAGTAAGATGAAGTGCTTAATAGCACCCTAAGCTATAAGCCATGTAAATAACAGGATCATGTATAAAGAAACACTGATTGAATCTCCACAAAACAAAATGGGAAATCAAGGTTTAAAACATCTGAATAATTGAAATAAAGTTTTATCCAGATGAATATTTATATACTCCACTTTTCTCTCTCTCTGTCTCTCTTTCTATATATATGTAACTATATATACACACACAACATTTTAAAATGAACAATCTAAGAACCACAAAATAATGGAAAATAATCTGCTACACATTTTTTATATTTTCTAGCTATATTGGGCTAAAATCACATAATGAGAACATAAAAACTGGCTGGGCACGGTGACTCATGCCTGTAATCCCAGCACTTCGGGAGGCCGAGGCAGGCAGATCACTTGAGGTGAGGAATTTGAGACCATCCTGATGAATATGGAGAAACCCCATCTCTACAAAAAATACAAAAATTAGCTGGGCGTGTTGGCACGTGCCCGTAGTCCCAGCTACTTGGGAGGCTGAAGCAAGAGAATCACTTGAACCCAGGAGGTGGAGGTTGTGGTGAGCCAAGATGGCATCACTGCAGCCTGGGTTACAGAGCAGTAAGATTCCATCTCAAAAAAAAAAAAAAGAGAGAGACAGAGATTTAAAAACCTATGAATTCTTCAGTTCTCCCTAATAACCAAAGTTGACATCAAAGACACAAATTCTTTTGTTTTTATTTAATTTGAAAATTCATAGGTTAGCTTGTTTTATTTTTTTAATTTATATTATATATAAGACATATAAGGATAAAGGAGAAATGTATCTGTTCATTAAAAGTGACATTTTGTCATATACACAATGCCATAAAAGTTAATTATGTAGTAACTTAAATGGATATGATGAACCATGCTTTGACATATCTATGATGGTTACTCTGATTACATAAGTGGTATAAACATATCATTGTGAATACATATTGTATATACATAAATAAAAATATCTCATAAAGACTCTAAACAACCATATGGTAAGTTTATAGAACAAACTAAGTACTAAAGGATTTTTGGACACATTTCAATGGTGCAAACATGTAGATGCTGTGGGTTCAAACTAGTTTAAAAACTGCCACAAAGTTTATTAGAAGGACTAAGGGCCAATCTATATAAAGGAAATTGGCTCACAAACCTGAAAAATATATAGGTCTGCATTTAACCTTATAAACCGTATCAATTCACAAAGTTTTTTTTCTATCTGTTTGAAACTAAAATACCTAACATATCTCTCGGTACACATGAAAAAATATTGTATGTGTAATATACCTTTGCTCTCATTTCTATTAATAAAAAGAATGTTAAATTCCCTCTTCTTGTTATTCAGACTTCTTCAATAACAACAAAGTCACCAATTACACAACAAGGCCATAAAACTAGTATGTGTTTTAATTGGCAACCTAATCTTGACTATACAATGTCTGCTATGGCCATACTTTTTGGTTATTTTTATTTTATTTTATTTTATTTGAGACAGAGTCTTGCTGTCTCCCAGGCTGGAGTGCAGTGGCACAATCTTGGCTCACTGCAATCTCCACCTCTCAGGTTCACGTCATTCTCCTGCCTCAGCCTCCCGAGTAGCTGGGACTACAGGCGCCCGCCACCACTAATTTTTTGTATTTTTAGTAAAGACGGGGTTTCACCGTGTTAGCCAGGATGGTCTCGATCTCCTGACCTCGTGATCCACCCGCCTCGGCCTCCCAAAGTGTTGGGATTACAGGCATGAGCCACCGCGCCCGGCCTATGGGCATACTTTTTAAATAGTAATCAGACTCTTTTATTGGCAATGGTGATTATCATTAATTTTCCAAGGATAGAATGATAAGAGGTTCTTTCCTCTTTACTGTTCAGCATAAAGACAGGCAAGATGGCATTGATTTGTGGAGCTCTAATGATCTGCCATAAAAAAAAAAAAAAAAAAAAAGAACTATGAGAAAAATAAGGTAAGTTTGAAAAGCAAAGGCATCTTTCAAAAATATCTACCTACTGATTCCAGTTCCATCACACACTTCAAACAGATTGCTGCTCTAAAGCCTTTCCCATATAAATGTTTAAGACTTACCAAATTAGATTGGAAGGAATATTTGCCCATTTTTTCAGGTAATTGAATTAATGAGGAAAATGAGTCCAAATGAGGGAAGAATATATTTTATTTATATACTTAATAAACAGAAATATTCCAAATATCCACAGACTTTTCCCTTTCATCTGGCTATAGAAATATCTACTTATTAGCCATTACTATTCATTGTTCTCTAAATGTATAAGCAATTACAACAGTGAATTCAATAATCTTACATAATTGAACCTATCTTAAAATACATTCAATTTTTCAGATAAATATAAATTGTCTTCATGTCTTACCACATAACTTGTCACATAAATTAATGTGTTTCTGTCCTGTATAAAATTTTACCAGGATGTCTTCAAAGGAGTCACTAAGGTTGGCATAATAATAAAAGTATATATTATATTCATTGTGGGCATTTCTATTGAAATGTTCTCTGGTCTTAGCTGGGCTGAAAGAATGATTGTACTTATTGAATTTTTACTCTAAGAAAGAGTTACCAAATTTTAGTGTCTTACAAATCCATTCTTATGCATTTAAGTCACTGAAAATTTTTAAGAAAGAAATGTTAAAATAAAAGCCCCTGCAAGCAATATGTAATAATACATCTAATTTAAAAGGGATTAATCATTACCAGTTTAGCATCAAAAGAATTGTCAAAACAAAGGAGTTCCATATGGGCCATGTCATGAAACGCTAAAAAAGATGAGCCATTTACCTCCTCCCTTCTCCAACTACAGAGGAAGACAAGAATAAGTAAATCAATTTGAGTCTCTAAAGAACATGTGGATTTCTTTAAGAATCATGCCTCTCCAAGTAGAATCCACACTATCAGAAGAATAGAGTCACTAAGAAACATGGGGAATCATCTATAAACCATGTTTTCACCATAGAGCATTGAAAAAGCCATTTTCAAACATGCCCATTCTGGTATCCACATGTGCCTCTCTTTTGGAATTTACAGGACTATTTGATCTACTCCAGCACTGCCTCAAGCCATGAGAAAGCTCTATTCCTCCTTACTTTCTTTCCACTTTCCTCTTTCCTTCCCCAACAGAGTATTCTGGGCTAGAGTTAAAACACTTTTTTTTTTTTTTTTTTTTTTTTTTTTTCCACACAAGTGGGCAAGCATAAAAGAGAAAAGACAAAGGAAGGGAGAATTACAGACCCTGGAAATGTGATGACTAAGTTAAGTGACTAGAGTCAGACATGCCTGGGTTTCAAATACCCTCTGAGTCACTTAGTGGCTGTGTGATGTTGCGTAGATGACTGAATCTAGATGAATTTCAATTGTCTAGTCTACAAAGTGGGTTAGTATACCTACCTGTTATAGTCGCTACAAGGTTCATAAGTGACCAATCTTTTGGCCTCCCTAGACTACACTGGAAGAAGAATTGTCATGGGCCACACATAAAATATATTAACACTAATAATACCTGATAAGCTTAAAAAAGAAAAAAACAAAAGAAAAAGGTCCATGCATATATCTCATAATGTTTTAAGAAAATTTACAAATTTGTGTTGGGCCACATTCAAAGCTATACTGGGTCACAAACAAAACCATCCTGTGCCACATGTGAACTGCAGGCCCCAGGTTGGACAAACGTGGTTTAGATTATAATAAAATCCTCGACACATAGTAGGTTTTCATAGATTTTAATATTAGTCTACTATGAACAGTCTTGTGGAAGAGGTAGTAAAACAGGAGGATAAAGATTTATCTACTTATAAAACAAAGCACAGCTATAGCTTAAGTGTAATACAAAACAAAATGTTACATAATGAAATTAAACTTACCCGTATTTGCTTAAAAGTTGAATACAATGTTTGAAGTTCTTAATTTATTATAGTGGGTACAGAATAGAAAGCAGTTATTCTTGTATTTGTAAGATATTTTCATATCTAGGAAATATAAAATAATCATAATATAGAAGAATAATAGAAGTAAATAATTTAAAAACATTGCTTTATTGATTTTTTTTTTCATTTTATGCCACAGCTCTATGCTAATAAAGTCCTTGGAAAACTTTAATCCATGAAAGTTTTAATTCTCTCACGAATTAAACAGGTTGTCCAGATGTGGCAGGTAAAAGTGTTCTATGATTTGTGACCATGGAAAGCTGAGAAAGGGGGAAGAACAGGCAAAGGAGGATTAAAGTAGACATGCTGCAATGTTAACATACTGAATTATAAACAGCCTGAAGCTTCATTATTCTCAATTATAATTGTCAGTTTGATTGCTTTGGATTGTTGACAGAAAACTCAACTCAGCTGATAAGCAACTTCAGCAAAGTCTCAGGATACAAAATTAATGTGCAAAAATCACAAGCATTCTTATACACTAGTAACAGACAAACAGAGAGCCAAATCATGAATGAACTTCCATTCACAATTGCTTCAAAGAGAATCAAATACCTAGGAATCCAACTTACAAGGGATGTAAAGGACCTCTTCAAGGAGAACTACAAACCACTGCTCAGTGAAATAAAAGAGGACACAAACAAATGGAAGAACATACCATGCTCATGGATAGGAAGAATCAATATCGTGAAAATGGCCATACTGCCCAAGGTAATTTATAGATTCAATGTCATCCCCATCAAGCTACCAATGAGTTTCTTCACAGAATTGGAAAAAACTGCTTTAAAGTTCATATGGAACCAAAAAAGAGCCCGCATCTCCAAGACAATCCTAAGTCAAAAGAACAAAGCTGGAGGCATCACGCTACCTGACTTCAAACTATACTACAAGGCTACAGTAACCAAAACAGCATGGTACTGGTACCAAAACAGAGATATAGACCAATGGAACAGAACAGAGTCCTCAGAAATAATACCACACATCTACAGCCATCTGATCTTTGACAAACCTGACAAAAACAAGAAATGGGGAAAGGATTCCCTATTTAATAAATGGTGCTGGGAAAATTGGCTAGCCATAAGTAGAAAGCTGAAACTGGATCCTTTCCTTACTCCTTATACGAAAATTAATTCAAGATGGATTAGAGACTTAAATGTTAGACCTAATACCATAAAAATCCTAGAGGAAAACCTAGGTAGTACCATTCAGGACATAGGCATGGGCAAAGACTTCATGTCTAAAACACCAAAAGCAACGGCAGCAAAAGCCAAAATTGACAAATGGGATCTCATTAAACTAAAGAGCTTCTGCACAGCAAAAGAAACTACCATCAGAGTGAACAGGCAACCTACAGAATGGGAGAAAATTTTTGCAATCTACTCATCTGACAAAGGGCTAATATCCAGAACCTACAAAGAACTCAAACAAATTTACAAGAAAAAAACAAACAACCCCATCAAAAAGTGGGCAAAGGATATGAATAGACATTTCTCAAAAGAAGACATTCATACAGCCAACAAACACATGAAAAAATGCTCATCATCACTGGCCATCAGAGAAATGCAAATCAAAACCACAATGAGATACCATCTCACACCAGTTAGAATGGCGATCATTCAAAAGTCAGGAAACAACAGGTGCTGGAGAGGATGTGGAGAAATAGGAACACTTTTACACTGTTGGTGGGATTGTAAACTAGTTCAACCATTATGGAAAACAGTATGGCGATTCCTCAAGGATCTAGAACTAGATGTACCATATGACCCAGCCATCCCATTACTGGGTATATACCCAAAGGATTATAAATTATGCTGCTATAAAGACACATGCACACGTATGTTTATTGCAGCACTATTCACAATAGCAAAGACTTGGAATCAACCCAAATGTCCATCAGTGACAGATTGGATTAAGAAAATGTGGCATATATACACCATGGAATACTATGCAGCCATAAAAAAGGATGAGTTTGTGTCCTTTGTAGGGACATGGATGCAGCTGGAATCCATCATTCTTAGCAAACTATCACAAGAACAGAAAACCAAACACCGCATGTTCTCACTCATAGGTGGGAACTGAACAATGAGATCACTTGGACTCGGGAAGGGGAACATCACACACCGGGGCCTATCATGGGGAGGGGGGCGGGGGGAGGGATTGCATTGGGAGTTATACCTGATGTAAATGACGAGTTGATGGGTGCAGCACACCAACAAGGCACAAGTATACATATGTAACAAACCTGCATGTTATGCACATGTACCCTACAACTTACAGTATAATAATAATAAATAAATTTAAAAAAAAAAAAAAAAAAAAAAAAAAAAAAAAAAAAAAGAAAACTCAACTCAAAGCAACTTAATCAAATAAGTTGCTGAAATAAATACATTACTGAAAAGTTCTGAGATAGGTTTCACATGGGATGAGATAAAGGTTCTAGGTCCATATTGCTGACATTACTCTCTTCTTGCTTTCATATATATGCTATGTCTTCAGGTTGGTTTCAATCATACTCACAATATGGCTGCCATCAACAACTGGGGTCACAGTTCCTCATTTACATCCAAGAGACACAGAGAAGATGTATTATCTCATAGCCACCTAAAAAAGTTTTGAGGGTTGTATTGATTGTACTAGCACTGTGATAATTCCTATGGCCAAGGGAATGCAATATACTGGTTGGTTTAAGTCTGTGTTGCTCAAACTAACCCCTTAAGGTAAGAAAAATCAAGATTCATCTATAGAGTTTGGGATGGGATCAATTGCTATTAAATTACATGTCTGATACATATAAAAGAAATGGCAACAAGAAGTTGGCAATACAACTAGAGTATCTACTATGTGTAATTGCCACAGTTGGTATTTTTGATGAAAACTCTAATTTTATGATATAACTAAGAAATCATTTATCACACAGTATGTTTCAACTATTTTTGAGTGTACCAGATCCATGCCTGGCTTTTAACATTAGGCACACATAAAGGGAAATCTTTTACTATGATGTCATAACTGATTTACTATAAACAAGTAATATGAAAAGTATTATTTGCTTAATTAAATAGCAGCGTCATTGATGATCCTGTTCCAAGGTGTTTCTGGACAGAATTTACACAATAGAAAACAAAATCCATCTAGGAATACAAAATATGTGGCCACTGACTCATCTCAAATGAAAATAGAGAAACCAGCTTTATAGATCTAAAAATGTTAGATCTCAGAATCAAAATGTTTTAAAAGAATATAAAGAAACTCATAATTGATTAAATAATAATAATTTAAAGAGAATAAAGGAAACAGACAAGTACCTCTAGGCTGGAATATTTCATCTCTGTCGTATAAATTTATGTAGCTAACAGAATGTTGAGTGAGACGAAAGGGGAAAGTGGAATAGGTGATGCACAAAGAATGAAACTTTATGTATGCCAATTTTTGGAAAATCATTGACGAAGTCAGGGGATTCCAGAATGAAATACAGAATATGAAAAAAGAACCTATCTTTATTACAACTGTATTAAGATACTTAACTGTAGATGGTAGAGAAAAAAGTTGCTGACCTAAATAAAACTTTGGCACCAATGTGTGGAGTCTATAAGACTAAAGGGAATTGCATATAGCACTATATTCTAATTAATAAAGAATATGGGTTATCAGTTCAGAACCACTACCTATGTACATTGGAATTAGATAATTAAGTAAAATGGATGGACTACAGTGGGAGCCAGGTTTCTCATTGTTGCAGTGGGATGTTACGAATAATCAAGAGGAAATGACTAGAGTGACCCATATGGTAATGGATTCCAGTTGGAGACATCAGAGTGAATTGATGTTTAGTTTAATACAGATGAAAGTAGATTGCATATAGAAACATGTATAGATATATGTATACATAAGGGTTAAACATACACACACATCTTTACTTGCTTTGGCCACTGAGAGGGTTTAGAAACAATGACACCTCAGTAGCAACAAGTGCATCTAGTGCCTAGATCTTCGTTTTTAAAATGATTTTCTAAGAAAAAGAACCAGGAATTCCTGGAGAAATGACCGATTCTTGTAATGTAGAGGAGCTACATCAAATGAACCTGGAGGATTGTGCTGTCACAGACAATAAGAATGTACTCAAGCCGGGCGCGGTGGCTCAAGCCTGTAATCCCAGCACTTTGGGAGGCCGAGGCGGGTGGATCACGAGGTCAGGAGATCGAGACCATCCTGGCTAACATGGTGAAACCCCGTCTCTACTAAAAATACAAAAAACTAGCCGGGCGTGGTGGCGGGCGCCTGTAGTCCCAGCTACTCGGAGGCTGAGGCAGGAGAATGGCGTGAACCTGAGAGGCGGAGCTTGCAGTGAGCCGAGATCGCGCCACTGCACTCCAGCCTGGGTGACACAGCGCGAGACTCTGTCTCAAAAAAAAAAAAAAAAAAAAAATGTACTCAAATAAAAGTGAAATTTTAGGTATGTCAAAGGGACATAAGAGCCAACCAAGAGCTCCCAGTGGTCAAAGCTAGAATAATTTGAGCAACAACATAAGTTAAGCAGTACTAAATTATAACCTAAAGCATTATCAAACTGATATAAATAAATAATTGTGTGAAAAATACATAAGACAGAATAGACAAAGGAGAAGAATTTCTAAGAATTTATGTAGATACTCTGCTTTCAGTGAGGTGGAGAATAGTTCTCCAGACCTGAAGTGGGGCCTGCACATAATTACTTCCTTCCAAAGAATGTAGTAAGGAAAGAAAAGGGTAATATGACAGCGGAGAAACTTTAACAACACTACTCCCACCAGGTTATCAAGATTAATAACAAAGGTGATAAGTCATGTTGATTGTATGTACCCTTAATATGATGTAACAAAAATGATACTTTATCTCCATGGCCTCTTTCCCAAAATGTATAACTATAATCTAATCAAGAGGAAAATAAGAACAGATTCCAATAGAAGGAATCCATAAAATACCTCTCTAGTACCCTCTCCCTCAAACTGTCAAGGTCAGGGTAAACGAGGGAAGTTTAGGAAACTGCACGGTCAGGAGAAGCCCAAGGTGACGTTATGACTAAATGTAACATGGTACCCTAGATGGGATCCTGGCACAGAAAAAGTACATGAGATAGAAAGTATAGATATCTGAATGAGGTATTGATTTTAATTAATGATAATATATTAATATTGGTTCACTAATTGTAAGAAGTATACCATAATAACATAAATTGTTAATAAGGGAAAATGAATGTGCAAAATATATATATACACACACATACATAATATTTTTGCATTTTTCTATAAATCTAAAACTTTTAAAATTAAAAGTTCATTAATTTTTAAAAAGTGCTAGTGAACTAGGAATAGAACAGAACTTCATTAAGTTTATGAACCCTATCAAGCAAAAGTCTCCATAGTATATATTAGTAAAGTGTCAGATTCATTGCATTTAAAACTAATAATGAGACAAAAATGCCCCCTGGTTCAAACCTGCTTCAAGATTGTCCTGGAGGCCCTAGTCAATATATGGCAGCAAGATTTTAAAAAATAGATTACATATGATTCACAAAGAAAGAGTAAAAATCCTTATTCTCAAAAAAAGAAATACTATTGTTACCAGGAGCCATGTTCAATACTGGAAAAGCCAGTTAAGGATTATATCATAAATAGTGGTTAAAAGAGTCATTTTGATTTACAGTAGCATAAGCCAGCAAATAACCACTTGAATTGCCTGTGTTTCAATTGCAGGGGAAAATGAAACTTTTCACATTTAGCAATATATATATTATGTATATTATATACATATATAGTGTGTATGTATATATATATTTCACAATATTTCAAAATTAATCAGAGCTGTCAATATTTTCACTCCCCTTAAATGACTACATCCTATAGTAAGGAAAACTGGTAAGGCAAACCCTGGAAAAGCAAGTCCTCAATTTTATTGTCATTTTAATTACATTTTATTATCAGATAAGTAATTTTCAATAGAATAGTGTATTTCAAATTTTACTGAATATTTGAGATACAGAAACATTGTCATAATTATTGTGAATTTAAAATTAACACCAAAAAAAAACACTAACATTTGATTTATCAGTGTTGTTGAAATGTACTTAACAAAAGGAAATTTTCCATAAAGAGAAAGGTGCTGCTTCAATCACTGATTATTATATTCTAATCACTTTTGAATTTGTTTCTAAAAGGGTAAAAGTCTTCCATATTTTATTAATGAAAATATTTAGCATGATTTTTTGTTTCGTTGTTTATTTTTCTTATATTTTCTTTCATTTTTAGCATGATTTAACCTTTTCTTTTATATTCAGAGCCTTCATAGTATCACATTATATATTTTTTCATATATTAAAAGTTTTCTACATACAGGGGTTTTTTTGCCACCAATTATTCTAAATGACCCCCAGTAGCTATGTTTTTATATTAGTGCTGTTTATATGCTTTCCTTGTGGCTAGTTGTTATTTCATTCAATAACATTCAACAAATAATTGTTTTGTGCCCAGAGTTTGCCAGGGATGTTCTAGTACTGAGGATACAGCAGTGAATAAAACAGACAAAATCCCTATTCTTATAAAGCATAGATCCAGCCATTTCATAGCAGTGTCATAATTTCTATTTCTGCTGATTCTCCTTCTCTTCAACTGCAATATTTTTTATGCATGCAAAATTTATAAGACTTTTTTAATGTTGAAAAGAAAATCAAATAACTAACTCCATTTGATCAGTAACCTTAATCTGATACATAAGAAATTCTAAATCAATGGTCTCTGCATAGCAGAAAACTGTATGTATTCTTGAAGCTAAGTATTGTGTTCACTAATTAGTGGGCAGTATCACTGTGTTTTAGATAGAAAAAGACAATACTACGAGTAGGCCAATATTAAACCTTAAATTGCCAAGTAGACAGGAAAATATGAAGCAACTCAGCTTCCAGGTCAAGTAAAATGCTTTTCTAAAATTTATACCTGCAAGCCTTCTCATTTTCTGTTTTCTCATTGAGGGCTTCTCCCTGCAACTTCATCTGGAAATGTTCTCCTGTTCCTTTAAGATCCAGCACAGCTATCACTCGCTCTGAAATGCCTTTTCTTGCCTCACCAGGCAAATGCACTGCTCCTTCCTCTGACCTTCCCTGGACATTGCTATGTACAGTTCTTGTAACACATGCCTCACCAGCAGCATTTTATGAACTCCAAGAGAATGGGATGATGTGACATTCATGCTTCTATTATCTGGGCATTTAAAAGGCAAGACAGAATGAATGTGTTTCCAATATCTTTGTGGGAGTAATGCAGCCTGTCTATGAGGAATATGAGCTCTGAGTGGCTGTGCAGCCTTGTGTAAGCCCTTAATATTACCCTGCCTCAGTCTTAGATTCTGTAAAGCTGAGGTTCCAACCTCAAGGAGTATTCTAATGGAAATGATTGATCTAACATATCTAATAGTGCTTGGGAAATCTTACTAATGTATGAACAACATATATAAGCTATACGATCTTACTGAATCTTATAAACAAGCATTCTATTTATATCATGTTCAAATATTTTGTGGATGTGTTTAAATTAGAACCACTTGTTTTAACAGGGAGAACTGGGAAATGACATTCTTTCTCTTCCAAATTTACTCACTTAACAGGTAAGATTTACATTCACTCTAAGGCAAATATATTAAAAAAGATAAATTTCAAAAAGTTCCCCACCTTCAGATCAAATCTTGTTTACTAGAGTGAAGCAAATAACTTAGGATATTTACCCCCTATATAAAATAAAAGCACAAAGAATTAATGTAAACATGTTTTTGTTATCAGAAAACTGATACATCTCTAAACATCATTTTGCTTATGAAAGACCTAATGAAGAGGCAAGCTCTTCAATACAGTCGATCATGTTGGCGAATGGAGCAAATTTTATAAACCAAAGACTTTTAGTCATGGAATTAATGCTTAAAAATTGGGTATGGAGGCTTTAATATTCTTGTACCAAAACTTCTCTACAAATAACTGTGTAACTGTGCTGCTGAAGTGTTGAAAGCTCTTCGTTTAAAAATCATAAATTACAAAAGCTTTTAATTTATTGTTGAATTCAGTGTGCCAGCTAAATTTATCATAAACTCTCAAAAACATGAAATAATGGTTTGCAGTTTCACCTTCCCAGATAATGAAGTGGATTTTATGGCAAGAACCAGAAGTTGATATCCCATCGATCCTGATCAGGCTGAATCAGTCGGGGATGAGCAAAGGGTGTCTGGAACTCAGCTTTTAAAACAATGTATCAGTATAATAATTTCTTCCATCGTGATGTTTCATATCAGAATAAAAAGCTGATTTCCAAAGAATAATTGATCCCAGCAATGCAAGGTGCAAGAGAGCCAAAACTTGTCTGATTTTTTTAATACAAAAATCACTATATATCAAGAACTCAAGTCCAGTGGTATGGGGTTTTAAAATAATATGTAAAACATGCTGTAGCAGTTGTTTTATGGTCTTATCCTCTGATTGGCTGGCTGAGAATTTGAAAATCCCTCATCATGTTTATCTGCTCCTTGTATCCCATTGTGAGCTCAATAAGCTGCAGCTCTCTGCAACTTGTCAGCCAATCAGCTCAGGGAATTCATGCATTTGACCAGCTCAGGGAGATTCACGCATTTGATGAAATTTGTGCCGAGAAAACCCCAGCTCCACATCTCCCTCCTCAAAATGCCCAGGAGAGTCAATACTTTTCAACAATTGCCTTTTTCTCCTCAATAGGCAGTTGGGCAAACACATGTAGGAACACCGATGATGACTAAGCATTGTCCTTCTGGGGTGGAGAGACTCAGGGATAGGAATGGGGCTCTCACGAACAGCCAAGGGTGGCAGCTTCACTACTCAGTTGCAGAAATATGTAAAAAATATTGGAAGAAGACAGAAAAAAAATCTTAGAATGAGTAGCAAAGGAAGAATGAAAGATTAACCAAGTTGTTTCTCCAATATTAAAATAATTACCATTTACAATGAAAACTTTTGATGTTATTCAATTGTACTGAAAGAAATTTTTCAAAGTTAAATATAGTTAAAATATATGTAGGTCTAGGAAGAAAATCTAAAACTTATATTGCCTTTACAGTTTCATTTTTCCCCCTGAACAATAGAACTATTGCAGCATAAAAACTCTACTTGAATCCAACTTTTTTCTCTTTTCGTTAATTTGGTAACAGCTGAAATACCACCTTTATTTTCCACACTGTACCAGAGTATGTGTCACTATGTACAAATTAACCATTTCAAGTTATTTTAAGCTGACAGAATTCTGAACCCTAATATAAAGAGTAGTTTTAAATGCTATTAGCATTCAAATGTATATCACATGTTATTTATGAATCAAGAACACATCTTTTCTATGTTGTAATCTGTATTTTTAAAATAACATTCTTGTAGTTTTTCCTATTGCTACAATATTCCTAATAAAATAAACTGGATAATTTCCCTCCTGGGGCTTAGGTTATTATAGTAAATTTATCAAGTGAAAATACTTTTGAAAACACACTTATAATAAAACACAGAGATATACATATAAAATAGGGCATTTGAATTACATAATAAAACAGGATAAATCTCTAGTCTAGAAATTATTTTTGTAAGAGGAATCATGGACTTCTTGAAAACCTCAGAAAGGTGCAGACAAGAGTTTTGATTGTCATGGGCATTTGCTGTACACTCTCCAAAATGTACTTAGATAGCATCACCACCTAATTGTATTTACATATCAGTGTGAACCTTATTTTTCCCATTACTCAGAAAAAAAATTGGAATATTTATGAACACACAGCATGCCATTTGAAATTTAAAAAATACAGTATTACACATTCATAGTGATCCATCTACTGTAGAAATGAATTCAAATTGTCAAATATTGATGGAATCTCCCATATGTGTGAAGCACAGTGTAAGTCATCTCCTTATGGGGAGCTTTTCTGGCACTAGCCGGATCTGGTGGTTCAGTCAAATTATCCAAGCCATTTGGTTTGGCACTATAAGAAAATCCTTATATCAAGGCTTATCAGTGAAACAATTACATCACGAGGAGAGAGTTTTAAAATACAAATGCTGAATTTAGCACGTTATACTTTTCCTAAAGCAGCAGTCAAAAAAAACTTTCAACTTAATGCATATTATTAAGTCAACCAGCCTTGAACATATAAATGTGTGTATACACACACACACACACACACACACACACACATACATATGTATTATTTTGAGGCAGGATATCACTCTGTCACCCAGGCTGGATCGAGCTATGCCTATGATCATAGCTTACCACAGCCCCAACTTCTCAGACTCAAACAATTTTCCCACCTCACCCCAATGGAGTAGCCGGGACTACAGGTGCACACCACCAGCTATGGCTATTTTTTTAATTTTTTTGTAGAGGTGGGGGTCTCACTATATTGTCCAAGCTGGCTTTGAACTCCTGTACTCAAGTGATCCTCATGCCTCAGCCTCCTGAAATGCTGGGATTAGAGGAGTGAGCAACCACACCTAACTAAACATAAGATTTGTATTTGTACCATTTTGATTTGGGACTATACTGCAACAATATTTCTTTCTTAATTTATTTCCTTCATCAAATGTGAAAATCCAACTTAATTGATTAGCTTTGCAGTTAAAGGCTAGAAAATGCATGCTCCAGTTGTACTGAGACTGAGGCAAAGAAGTAAAAATGAGCAATCTCTCAGAAGATCAACTGCAGAGTACTATGATGACAGAGAAATATCATTCAAACTAACTGACTCACCTCTAAAGTATGGCTAAAAGACACTTCAAATGCCCCCTTTTGAATAGATAGCTCAATCTCATTCACAGCAAAAGCACATATGAAAAGTCATCATCAGTTTTTAACAAAACTCAACATGCTCTTAACCATATGATGCAAAAAGTGCACTCCCTGTTATTTACCGAAAGGAGCAGGAAATTTATGTCTATACTAAAACCTACATATGGATGTTTATAGCAGTTTCATTCATAACTGCCAAACGCTGGATTCAACCATGATGTTATTCAATAGGTGAATGAATAAATAAACTGTGGTACATCCAGAAAATCGAATATTGTTTAGTGCTAAAAAGAAATGAGCTCTCAAGCCATAAAAATACATGAGGAAACTCAAATGTGTATTATTATGTGAAAGAAGTGAATCCCAAAGGCTACATACTGTGCGATTCCAACTATATGACATTCTTGAAAAGGTAAAATTATTGGCACAATAAAAAGATCAATGGTTGCCAGGGAGGAGGGAGGGATGAATAGGTGGAACACAGATTATTTTGAAGTCAGTGAAACTACCTGTACAATATCATAATGGTACATACATGTTATTATACATTTGTTTAAATCCATAGAATGTACAACATCATCATTTAAACTGTGGGCCCTGGGTGATAAGAATGTGTCAATGCAGGTTCATCTATTGATAATTGATAATGGGGGGAGGCTATGCATGTTGCGGGGAGGTGGTGTCTGGAAAATCTCTGTACTTCCCTCTCAATTTTGTTGTGAGCCTAAAACTACTATTTAAAAAATAAAGCTCATTGAAAAAAAAAATAAAGTATTCATAGCTTTTAATAGTAATTTAAAACACTTTTCAAAGTAATAATGTAGTAAACTATTTAAATAGAACAGATGAAGTCCGTGGAATCATTCAGGCTTAGAGATCCTGCTTTTTCACTTAGAGCTTTGATTTTGCATCCTTGCTGTTGTTCTTATTTTAATGATGAAATATCATTATTAGTAATAATAATATTGATTTGTATACTTCACAATTTTCAAAGTGATCCTAGAAACAGTATTCTATCAGAATAAGAAAATAAATTTAGAAATATTAAAGTGCATTTATTTTATAAATGTATAAATTTTTATGATAGGAACTCACATATCTTGAGCTGAGCCAATTCAGTTGAATAAAGTAAAAGAGGGAAAAGCTTGAGAAAAATTTACATCTACATATTCTAACATTGTTGTGTTCTACTGCTCTTACTTTACTTATTGTATGTAAGATGTAAAACATAGTGTTTTGATATACATATATGTATAATAAAATGATTACTATAACCCAGCAAATTAATAACTCTATCATCTCACATAATCATTTTAAAATTGTAAGAGTACCTGAAATCTATTCTCCTAGCAAATTTTCAGTATACATTATTATTAACTGTAGTCATCATATTGTATATTAGACCTCTAGACATACTATTTAACTGCATTTTATATCCCTTGACCAACATCTCTCCATTTCCTCCATCTCCCAGTTATGGATAACCACCATTCTACTCTCTGTTTGTAGGTATTTGACTTTTTTAGATTTTACATATAATAAAGTTCATGTACTATATATATTTCTGTGCCTGGTCTATTTCACTAAGCATAATGTCCTCCAGGTTTATTCATATTGTTGCAAATGACAGACTCTTTCTCTTTTTTAGATCTGAAAGATATTCCATTGTATATACATATACCATCATTTCTTTATCCCTTCATCCATTTATGAACACCTGGGTGTTTCCATAGCTGGCCATTGTGAATAATGTTGAAATAAACAGGTGTGCAGGCATCTATTCTAGGTGCATACACCTAGAAGAGTTATTGCTGATCATATGGTAGTTCTATTTTTAATTTTTTGAGGAACCTCCATATCATTTTCCATAATGGGTCTATCAATTACATTCCTACCAACAATATATAATAGTTCCCTTTTCTACACACCCTATTCAACACTTACCTCCTGTCTTTTTGATAATAGCCAAGTGTGAGGTGATAACTCACTGTGGTTTTAATATGCATTTCTCTGATGATTAGTGATGTTGAGCACTGTTTCATACACTTCTTGGCCATTTGTATGTCTTCTGTGGAAAAATGTCTGTTCAAGTATTTTGCCAATTTTTTAATTGGATTATTTGTTTTTGTGTGTGTTTTTTGGTATGCTTTGTACTTTTTGCTATTGAGTTGAATTGCTTATATATTACAAGTATTAACACTATTGGATATATGGCTTGCAAATATTTTCTCTCCATACATAGATTGCCTTTTTATTTCATTAATTGCTTCCTTTGCTGTGCAGAAGATTCTGATGAACACAGTTAATCCTTGAACAAGGGAGGACTTAGGGATGCTGCCCCATATACAACCAAACATCTACATATAACTTTTGACTCCCCCAAAACTTACCCATTAGTAGCCTGCTGTTGACTAGAAGCCTTACTGACAACATAGTCAATTAACACATACTTTGTATGTTATACATATTATATACTATAGATTTACAAGAAAGTAAGCTGGAGAAAAAGTTATTAGGAAAATCATATGGAAGACTATACTACAGTACTATACTGTATTTATTGACACTGTAAGTTTATGTCTTCTATTTACAAGACAAATTGCCTGCCTGAAATAGCTGGTAACCATAGTCACAGACTTCAGTCTGCGGTAGGTATCAAGCAATTCAACCTTTTTGTGATGTCATGAGTTCTCTCTGCTTCTTGGGAGAACTTCCAACATCACTAGGGGCACTTCACATGAATCTCATGGTGTTATTCAAGTTTATTGCATTACACATGATGAAGACTATATGAGAACCTCGAGATCACTTTTTCCCGTGATACACAATTTGCTAGAGAGTTGAACTGCTCATGCAGAGATGGTTACCATCTCACAGTGTGTTAAATGGATATTTGCAACACCTGAGCTCAGCACCATAGTAACAGGTACAACAGTAGTACAGTATGTACTACCATGAATTTTATGTTATTATGATTTAATACTTTGTTTTTACGTTTGTTTCTATTTCTCTCCACTGTGAATGGAGTCATATACAGTGCATATGTTTTGATACATTTTAACTTGTTAAAATAGATTTGTGTATATTTATGGTAGTACATGATAACATAGACTAGTATCTACCTATATTTTATGCATTCATGACACACCTAATTTTCTTTGAATTTTTAAAATACTTCTGGCCTATGTGATTTGTTGGTTTCTTCTTAGTGTTGCAAAATTTCAAAAAAATGCTAATATTTATTGAAAAAATATGTATATATGCAGACCTGTGAAGTTCAAACTCGTGTTGTTCAAGAGTCAGCTGCATATACAGTGAAAGTAACAATGATCAGAAATATCAAAATCATGAATTAAAGATTATAACTTTGGAATTTGTGAGTATGATTTAGGCCAGAATTTTCCTATATATTTAGTTTTTTCTTTACGTTACTAGTAAATGTTTAAACAAAATCTTCCAATTGGCGGACAGCAGAAAATATTCATATGATGAAATAAAGAGTACAAGGAATTTACAATTCTACTCGTTCTAAGAATTCAATTTTGTGCCTACCAAAGAACACCTGGAGATGTATATAAAGGTACATTTTAGGAAAAGATGAGTTTCAGAGCAATATTACAAAATTTCAATTGTAAATTAGAGTTCATGCAGGAAATTATTGACTTTTTCCCTCCAAAGTCTAGTATATTATTAATCTAGCAACCACAGAAAATACAATCTCTAAAGTTGGCTGTCTAACATAAAAGAAAACCTAAAGAATTAAATATCAGTAAAATAGCTTTTATGTCTTTGCTTTGTATTTTGCAATGGTAGCAAATACAACACATTTATTAAATTTGTGATATTTCATTCATAGAAAAATGTATAGTAAGCACTATTTATGTACCATATGCTGCCTTAAACACTAAGACAATGTTAATAAAAAGAACAACATCAATGATACATAACAATTATCCAAAGACTATTATCTGTCATGTACTGCTTAAAGCCATTTATATAGATTATATCATACAGTTTTCGTTAGAGCTCTTGCAGTTAATCTCTTAAGCTTCGTTTTAAGTGAAGAACATGAGCGATCAAAAAGATATACCATTTGCTGGAGATAATTTACAAGTGATAAAGTCAAATTAAAAATTAAAGTCTTACACTAAAGTATTCTTTGTTATCTTATTCATTGCCACTTTAGGAAAAATAAGATGATGCATATCTTGACAATGCCCTTACAAAGAAGAATTAACAAAGAAAAATAATAAAATGTTAATAAATAACATTATTTGTTAATAAAAATGTTATTAAATAATAAAATTAAGTGCTGCTAGATAGATTCACACAGATTGTCTTGTGAGTGCTAGGATGTTGCAAAGTTATAAAAGACTTCACAAAGAAGCGATTTTTTTTTTTTTTAATTTGAGAGAGAGTCTTACTCTGTTACCCAGGCAGTGGTGCGATCTCGGCTCACTACAGCCTCTGCCTCCCGGGTTCAAGCGATTCTCCTGCCTCAGCCTCCCTAGTAGCTGGGATTACAGGCACACCCCACTAAACCTAACTAATTTTTGTATTTTTTTTTAATAGAGATGGCATTTCACCATGTTGGCCAGGCTGGTCACAAACTTGGGAAACCAATTCTTGAAGCAAGTTTTGAAAGATGTATCAAGTATACCAAAGAAACATGATGTACGTTCCATGATTTAAATATATAAGGAGGAATGAAAGGGCATTTATGGTAAATAGACAGTAGGTTACAAAATGTTATTACAAGTTCAAGCAGATGTGTCTTAATATGCAAGTAGTTTTCTGTTACAAAAACTTTGAAGAAATGTGTATGAATAATATTCATTTACTCTCTCCAGAACTCACTTCCTGGATAAAAACTTGAAATGTAACACAATTATACTGTACTTTTTAAACATACACATTTTCTCACTTTATTTCATAACAACTTTTTGGCATGTAAATTACTATTAATCCATTTTGCAGATGAGAAAAATGAAGATTTGAAAGTTTGTCACTTTCCCAAGACCACAGAGCTTGCAGTTTGACCATCACCAAGTATGTGCTGTTCACCACTATGCCAGGAAGCACAAGAGCACGTGTCTGTGTTTAAGTCAATGCAAAGTTTGGGTTATGTAGTCCTCCCACTAAGTCTAAAAGCAAATCAGAGGAATTCTCTATCCCCATCTGAGCAGTCTTGTGGTTCATGGGTCAGCAAGCTATAGGTCAAGGGCCAAATCCACCCAGCAGCTGTTTTAGTAAATATTTTTTAGAACACAGCCATCCTCACTCTTTCACATAAGGCCTATGGCTGCTTTTACACTACAAAAACAGAGTTAAGTAGTTGCAACACACACTGTCTGGCCCACAAATTCTAAAATACTACCCTGCTCTTTGCAGAAAATATTAAACCACCTCTACATTGGTTGATTGACAAATACAGAGAAGTGGTCCAATAAAAGTGCTTTGGAAGAAGACGGGAGGGCATCTTTTGCCATGTAACACTTACAAATAGAAAGCATGACAGGAAGAATGCGATTCATATAACAAATCTGCATGAGCAAGGGAATTAGGAAGGATGGAAAGTGAGGAACAGCTCACCCACAGAGCACTCACAAGAACACCTTAAACAGGCCACATGGTTGTCTGTTGGCCTGTAATCTACTGAATGTAATGGGGATTTTCATGTGATTTTTTTGACCAGTTATGTTCATGTAAACCTATGAGATCCTTCTGCAAAAAGCCATACAGTTATTGTTCTGCAAAGTGATTCACAATTTCCATATAGATTTCAACTGTACAGGGCATCGGGAAAGGAAAAGTCCAATCTCACTAGAAAGCTGATTATTTTCCAATTTTAAATGAGAAAGCAGACTTGTCTAAGAATTTTTCAAGTAGATTTAGAATTATGTCATTCTTCATTGTTAACGCAATCAGGTGCTTTTTGATCATCTAGCCATTCATTTGCACAGCAGTTAGGCCCTCGAAGTAACTCTGAAGGTGAAAGCCCATTGTAACATTGACTTGCTCTAATGCAGCGTATTTGTATAATAGAGTTTAAACGTTTCCAGCCCAAGAGAGAACTTCAGCTTAGATAATGAGTCTGCATGTGCATGGATTTCCCAGACACACACTCACACACACTATCACGCTTACCAAGAAGCTCCTCAGAAATTGTTGGCAACCTACATTACTGGCATATTTCCTGTGAATTAACAAAAGCAGAAACATTTCTGGTTGATGATACAGTTTCTTACAAATCACTTCCCAGACTTTCCTTCAGTCACTCGTTCTTAAAACATGAAAGAAAAAAAGGTACTTTTAATTTGAAAAGTGGTCTATAAACTTCATCTGGGAGGGAGGGAGAATTTGCCAATGTGATTAAGTCCATGTGTGAAGGACTAAGTGAAAGCTTCGGGCATTCTGTCTCACGTTATTTTCACGTTGTTGCTTTTTTTTAATTTTTTTTTTTCCAATTTACACAACTATGTGGGTGGCCACATGTCTATTTGTTTGCCTTGTTTTTCAACAAGTGAAACTAGAGGTTGAGAAAGGGAGGCTATAGAGGCATGTCTTTTAACTCATAGAAGTCATGCTTTTATTATTTTCAGATTGAGTCAATGTGCAACTGAACAAGTTTTCTCATTAGCAGAGCCTAGAAACAGATGGTGGTTGTGCATATGAAGTTACTTTTGTGCCACTTACATACTTGAAAACATTCTTATGTTTCATTTTACTTATACAGTGGTACACCCTCCACTTACACAGCTGGCATAATAAGACACCGTTGGAGTACCAATCTTCATATAAGAATTTTATAAAGAGAAAAATACCCAGAATCCTTATCATATCGATGCTAAAAGAAGTCAATCCTCTTTAATATACCCTGCTAACCTTCTATGATGTATTTGGTAATAGAAACTGACCCTAAGAACTCTACAATTGGATCAAAATATATGGTACATTCTTAATCTAGTATTCAAAACCAGCATATTCCTTATTTTAAAGATTATATTTTAATAGAATTTTTACATGACTTTAATAATACATTCTGGCAAGGAACTCCAACCCTGCATATTCCCTCTTTCACTCAGCCCAGCTTCCCTTATTGTATAACAAGGTGACTAAAGTTAATGACAATACATTGTATTCTTAAAAAATATAAAGAGAATGAATGTTAAGTGTTCTCACCATAAAAATGATAACTATGTGAGGTAATGCATTTATTAATTAGCTAGATTTAACCACTTCACAGTGTGTGTCTATATATGTGTGTGTGTAATATATATTTCAAAACATTATAGTATAAAATGTTATCTGCCCATTACCAAAATAAGAAGTTAATAAAGTGGTATAGAGAAAACAATCCAAAAATAAAAGCCTGACCTCACACAATATAAAAGTGGTAGAATATGATTTATTCGCTACAGTATTTTCTTTTGCAGATATATGATTTTTCATATCCAAGTTGGCAGTAGTTCTCACAACTTCTCTACAGGTACAGCATCATGATCAGTTCTACCAAAAGCACCCTTTTGTTACTTTTTCTTTCATTTCTCCTCCATTTCGCATCATAACTTTGATCTCCCTTTATGCGTACATAAATTTCAAATATGCCTTATCTATTTTCTTGCCTATTTATGTACCCTTATAAAACATAGGTTTCTTACATGTGTAGTATATATTTTAGTATACTTATACGGTACTTTGCTACATTATACTCTTTTTCAAATTTATACTTAAAAGTCAGTTTTGAACGTCAACCCAAATTCCTATATGTGGCTACATTTCAGTTGTTTTTAATTGTTCATAACATTTTTGTATATATACCCACTATATATAACCTATGTGTTCACATAATAGTAAACACTTGGTTACCACTAGCTTCTCAGTATCACAAAAATGCTCTATGAACATGCTCATGTTTTTGACTTTTCTGGACCTGTACAAGAAATGTTTAATAATATGTATTTAGTATTTCCATATAAATACATATTTTTATTAATACTCTCAATTGCTTCCCAAAATGACTATTCTGATTCACTCTGCTTCCAGTAGTTCATGAAGCTTCCTGTTTCCACACATACACATATGTCCATGTTTGCCAATCTGATGAATATAACCTGGCAAAAAAAAAAAAAAAAAAAAAATTTGCTTCTCTTCTGATTACTATTGGAATTGATAATCTGCCAATTTTTATGATTAGTCAATCTGCATTGTCTTCTGTGAATTAAACATTCATCCATATACTTTGCCTATTTCCTTTTGGGATTTCTTATGTGTTATCAGAAATCAGAATATGACCCAACATTTCTAGATATTAAATTAATACTGATTTTGAATATTCTCTAAATTTGTCATCTATGTCCTTGAACATATATGTGACATGGTCAAATCCGTCAGTTTTCTTGTAAATTACTGTTGAGGAGTTTGAGGCTACAGTAAGGTATGTTCATGTCACTGCACTTCAGACTAAGCAACCAAAGAGACTCTGTCTCTAAACAAAAAATAATAAATAAATTATTGCTAGACCAATGTATCTTAAAATTATTTTCCTCCCTCATAGTTATGGACATTCTATCTATATATTTATGTATATTTGTGTGTATTCATACACACATAAACACGTATCTCATTGTATTATTTTAACATGTAAAACTTAGTTATTTGGATTTCACTTTTGTGTATGCTCTGAGGTATGGATTCAACTTTAATTTTATTCAATAGGCTATTTTTTCCCAAGACAATTACACAGCTCATCATTGTCTATTGTTGCTTGTTGATTTATGGTGCTGTCTTTACCATATATCAATTTATCCTATACTTATAACTCAGTGTGCCAGCTCTGTAATATTTTTATTAGTCTATTAATCTATATCTATTTTTATCTCCACACTATTTTATTTTTATTGAAGTTTAGCAAATATACAAAAGATATATAAAACATGAAACTACAGCTCAATAAATAAAATTGATTACCATTAAGAAATAAAATATTACTAGCATCCAACCTAATCAATACACCATGCCTTCTGTACAAAGATAATGACTCTCCTGTTGTTTAACACTATGATTATTTAGATGTGCATTAGTTAACTATCAGACATCTGATAAGTTTTAGAAACTGTTTAGTTATCTATTTATAGCTTAATTATTTTATAGTAGAGAACACGCCATGTATGATTTCATTCTTTTGAAATTTGTAGATACACGCTGTACTCCATACCCCAAGGTCAATTTTTGTAAAGGTTTTATGTGTATTTTAAAGAGATGTCTTCTACTGTTTGTCTCTCTGGTGGTTCAATCTTCTGTAAGGTTATTTTCCTTAATAATTTTTTTTTCTTGTTTTATAAATTTCCAGAAGTGTATTAAAATCTCTCATTAAATATATGGTATTGTCTTTTTCTCATTCAATTTCTCATTAAACATATGATATTGTCTTTGAAATGGGGGATTTCAAATCCTGTTTTTGCAAAATTAAAGGGTGTATTATTATTTTTATATATGGTTTGAATTTACACATCTTCCTGGAAACCTATCCTTTAATCCCACTGCTAAATATTTATGTTACTGCTAAAATTTGGGTTAGGTCCTCCATCTTATCATTGCTTTCTACTTGCTCTTCCCGTCCTGTGTTTGCTTTTCCCTCTTTTCATATAATAGTTTATTTTGGATTGAATGAGCATTCTCTGTTACTCTATTATTATTCTCCTTTGTTTCTTTTACAGTTACTCTAGAGAGCATAATGTGCATCCATCTATGTATGCATTCATAAGTGAACATCTATGACCACTAAAAATAGCCCCTTATTTTCTCCAAGAAAACGTGAGGATCTTAGAATGCCTTAGCTCTATTATTGCCCCCTCCTCTTGACTTATGTGCCATTGTTGCCATGTACTTTAATTGCAAAAATATTTTAAATCTGTGAGCCATTATTATTGTTTTTAGTGTAGTCAAAATTCATTGAGATTTATCCATACATTTATCTTTCTGTCATTTATCATTATGCCCTAATTTTTGAGGTTCTGTCTAGGATTCTTGTTGAAAGACCACATTCTATTATTTTCTTTCCTGCAGATTTAATAATATCAAATTCCCTTGCCTTCTGTTTGTTTAAAAAGAAAAAGCTTTTGGAAGGTGGAAGCGGGTGCATCACTTGAGCCCAGGAGTTCAACGTCAGCCTAAGCAACATGGTGAAACCCCATCTGTATCAAAAATACAAAAATTAGCCGGGCATGGTGATGCATGCCTGTAATCCCAGCTACTCTGGAGGCTGAGGCAGGAGGATCACATGAACCCAGGAGGCAGAAGTTGCAGTGAGCCAAGATCGTGCCACTGAACTCCAGTCTGAGTGACAGAGCAAGATCCTGTCTCAAAAAAAAAAAAAAAAAAAAAAAAGAAAGAAAGAAAGAAAAGAAAAAAAGAAAGAAAAGGAAAAAAGGAAAAAAGGAAAAAGAAAGAAAGAAAGAAAGAAAAAGCTGAAAGAGCATCAATCTCACTCCAAAAATCCACTACAAGATCATTTCTCTTGACTTTATCAGAAAGATGAGTCACAGAAATCAATAGTCAAGAAGGGTAAGTCCCTCCAAGAAGAGGCAGAAAGAAAAGACTGGCTCAACTGTGGTAAAGCATAGGAAGAAGAGCTGAGGCTGCCGTACAAATAGGTAAGGAAAGGAGGCAATCCAAGAAACTCTCAGTGGTACAAGTATGCAAGAGAGGGATGATCACTACTGTGGGAAGAGGCACATCACTTGCCCTTACTCAAGCTCACTGCTTATAGAGAACAAAAGTCCCAAACTGCTGGGGGAGGGCAACAATCCCTCTCACTCCCATGGCACAGGTTCATGTTTATTTTCTTGAAGGATTTTTAAAATGACCAGTTAACAGTTATTTTCTTTCATTTCTTTAGTAATATAATTCTGTTATTTCTGTCTTATTTATGCTTCTTTGAAAGCAATCTCTCTTTTAAATCTTTTAAATGTTTTTGTTGTCTTTGGTTTTCAACAGTTTCACTACAATGTTTGAGGTCTCATTTTATCTATAATTATTATGTTTGAAATGTATATTGCTTTTGAACTTAGAGTTTTACGGCTTTTATCAATTTTTGAAAATTCTCAGACATTTCATTTCAAATGTTGCTTATGTCCCATTCCATAGTTCGTTTACTTCTGAGACCTCAAATACAAATGTTACAGCTTATTGTTCTGTCTTTATTTCTCTTGTCTGTTTTCTGTCTTTCCTGAATTTATGTCTCTCTATGCTTTTTCCTGAATATTTTCTTCTCTGGTGTTTTGCAATTTTGCGTTCTTTCTTTATCTACGTGTACTTTGTTTTAAAGCCCATCCAGTGGGCACTTAAATTTGGTTCAGAGAAGAGAAACTCTTTTTGTCAAGGTCATCAAAGACTTTTAGCTTTGCTAAATCCAATGCTCACTCTCTATTTATCATCATATTGGACCTATAATCAGCAAGTTCTATGCTTGATCACCCAATCCCAATAGGAAAGTTTTTTTTTCACATAACCTCCTTGATATCCTATTTTTCTTGTTTTATAAATATGTAATTCTAGTAAAACTTGGCAGTTTAGTGGCAATTTCCATTCTTTTGTTGGAACTCTGCTAATAAGATATTATTTTCACTACCTCCAATTGCACTGAAATCTGATTTGACTGTAAAAAAGTTCAAATCCATGGGGCATTTCTACTATATTTATATATTGTTTTAAAAACCAAAATATTTATATTAAAAGGTTATGGAGTTGACTTCTGTGTATTTCAGGAAGAGTCACATTTCTTACCAAATTCTCATGATATAAACTCAACAAAGCTTAAAAACTACTTAACTACTGAACTACTTAATGAAGAAAACAAAATTTTGTATTTTGTGGCTTTTGCCACGTGGAACAAATCAGGATTAAAACATAAAATAAAAAATCTGTTAATCTTCTCAGCATTTCCAAATATTTGTATATTTTGTGCTTTTTAGATGTTTGAGTCTTTAAATCATGTGTTTTGTGTCACATAACATATAATAACTAAGTATTGACTCATTTGGACTACTTTAGGCCTGAAAATCATTTGTGCTAATTCTATCTGTTGTTTATTTCCAGAATAGGATTTGTCATTGCATAATGTAGAATATCAACATTTGAAAAAAATTTAAAAATTGTAAAAAAACAAGAAATGTCTGTTGCACTTTGGAATCATTAAATGTAATATCTCGAAAAGAGGCTGGAAAAATAAATTATTAAATCTAAAATAATAGTACCATTTCCAAATACAAATAAAAATACAATTGATACTCAGTTTTTCAAATGATAGTATTATACAGGCATGCTTGTCTTTCCTTAGTTACAGCACATCAACAATCACCTAATGCACTACCTACCTCTCTGAATACCTTCAGGTACTTTCAATCTTTTTGATAAAAGTGTATTGAATCTAGTACTCATCTAAACTGACAAGGGAGAAGCAGAGCAGATAAGGAAAGAGAAAAATAATATGAAAGGAATTAACAACCAGAAAGATACTAACAAGATGATGAAGGGAACAGAGATAGTTTACTGTATGTAAACATGGGCTTTTATATTAAAAAAAAAAAAAAGTGTTGAATTTCTGGAATCTAATTTTGACTTCTTCCTCTTTGATTTTGTGAATCATTAGTGTACTGCTATTCAATATCTTTTGATGAACATTGTATTTCCTTTGGAAACTTTAACTACTTGGTTTCACATATGCTGCACAGTGTGATTTGATACAGACTCATGAAATTATAGCAACGTATTGACTGATTCCATGGTCCCTGCCTTTTTGCATGCCTGAGGATATGCTACAGAACAAAGTCAACAACGCAGTCATGACAGTCTCAGGGACGGATGCTCAGTGGGAAAAACTGTTCACCATTCATGGGTTCCAAGCCCTTTGCTATGCCCCGAGGCACTGCTATATAGAAGAGTGTGCCAAGTGATTGGTGAAAGAAATGGATCAGCAAGTTTCCACCAGCTGTGACACACGGCATCGGGAGATGACTATTTATTGCTGTTGTGTTAGGCTTCTCACATCATTTTCTGCTTGGGCTTGATAAATTTGATCTCTATAAATGCTAGATTTTGCCAACAAGCCAAGAAGTTTTCAGAAAACTCCCTCATACTTTTATTGTGAGAAAATGCAAATGATCTTGTCATTAGGGAAAACTGATCTAAGAAAACCTTTTGTAAATTATGCCATGGAGAAAAAATAACTGTCAAGAAAAGACGTGATTTTTGATTAGCCTTGGATCTATTGTTATAGTGACAGATTTTTCTTGGTGGCATTGTCTTCAGCATGGGTTAGACTCACAAGGAGCTGTGAAGAAAAGTTTGAACTATATTATTTTTGGAGCAAATGAGAATTGTTTCTTTATTTGCTGTATATTTTATTGAGGTTTATAATTCCTTATCATTATAATAAGTTTAAATACGAGTGATTCTTTTATGAGTGCTTATATGTTTATGTTAATAAGTGGAATCTCTTGAGATTGAGCTAGACTTACTACATAATATGATTTTGCTGTAATATGATTGCCTTAAATTTAAAATAGTATAATACTTGATCCTTATACACAAAAGTTTCTACAAATGAAAGATTGTGTTTAATTCACAATTAATTTGGGTTTTCATTGCCAATTAGGTGACACTGAATCAGAAACAAATAAAATATTCTCAGTTAGGGCACTTTATACACTTTCTAGTTCATCACTTTTCCTCCATATATCTTACATTTTTTTAAAATTTATTTTTTATTATTATTATACTTTAAGTTCTAGGGTACATGTGCATAACGTGCAGGTTTGTTACATATGTATACTTGTGCCATGTTGCTGTGCTGCACCCATCAACTCGTCAGCACCCATCAACTCATCATTTACATCAGGTATAACTCCCAATGCAATCCCTCCCCTCTCCCCCCTCCCCATGATAGGCCCCGGTGTGTGATGTTCCCCTTCCCGAGTCCAAGTGATCTCATATATTACATATTTTAATAAACTATTTGAAATCAAAGTAGTTTGAAAGACCAAATAAATAACAGTGAAAGAAGATGGGTCTGATAAATTAAGAAAGTGCACATCCAAACACAGGAGGGCAAATCTGGAGTTCAAAATAATATTAAGCAAGCAAACAAAAACTCGAGATCCAAGATGGCATATCATTCCCATGTAGCCTCTAGATATCTCAAAAAAGAGATTGTTGATAGCACATATGCATTACATTGAAAAAAAAATTAAACTCTTGTATTTATAATCAACTGTTGATTTTAAAACACTATGCAAGATATTTGCCCCATGAAACCAATTGAATATTTTTTTTTATGATTAAGTATAGAGTTTGTTTGAGTGCAAACTTGAGGATAGCCACCTGAAAAACACAGACTCCAAATGAAGGAGATCAGTGTTCCAAAGTGAAGAAGTTGAAGATTCACTTAATGAGGCAGGGACAGAGAAATGTTATCAGGATTATAACATCAACTGAATATTTTTAATATTCATCAAAAAACAGAAATATAAATGCTAGAATTTATAGAGTTCAATAATGTATAATAAATAATTTCACATAAAAGAATAGACAAGCACATATTACTTTTAGCCTGATGGAGACATAAATTTTTCTCAAAGACAACTGTAGTTAGAAACATATGGATATCATTAAAGAAAATATGCATTTTTAAACAATATGCTAAATAAATATTACACAATAATTTACACTCACTGATAAACATTTATGCTTCAACTATAATTCGTAAATTATATCTAAAGTAAAATAATGTGAGCTCAGATCGTCAGTGTGATAGGAACTCATAGAGTAACAGTAAAATATACAAAATCAAAGTTCAAATCAAAATAAGTCTTGACAGAAAATTATACCATCATCTACAATCTCTTCCTTAGACTTTGTTGGTATTCTACAAGTTAAGAAATAAAACAAAGCATATATGTATATCTCACATAGATGGAAGGAAAGGGTGGAAAGAGAAAAAGGACAATTTGTTATTGAATTTAACTCAGGTTTAACTCACACACGCTTTCTTAATGAAATCACAGATGCTAAAATTGTGCTGTACCAAATTATACGGAAATATACCAAAATTAGAGATCCTTCAGTTCAATCTAATATTTGGTTCTTGTAGCACTCTGACAAAGTTCATTTGAGATCATCTTACATAATTTGTCTTTGTCGAATTAAGTAAATTAAAAGAACATATCATTTTCTTATATATTATATAACAAATGTAGTGCTCAAAGACCCAACATTTAACATGCTAGGATTCGTCAAAAGTTGCCATTACAATTGCCTAACTTTCAGATAGAGAAAAAATAACTCAGTAAAACTCTAGGTTACAACATTTCTGTTGTTTGAGATTTAAAAAAAATATTTCCACAAACTTTTAAAACTTATCAAAACAGTTATATCAAAAGGTTAAAACTCATAGTGTGAAAAACAACTTGAGATTTTTGTGTTTTCTTTAATGATTATTTCTGGTAATCAGAAATAATGATGAAGGTATAAGAGTGGTGAATTTACTGTTAGAAAACTTTGAAGAATTATGAAAAAGAGACCTAGAAGGGGAACATCACACCCTAGGGCCTATTATGGGGAGGGGTGAGGGGAGGGATGGCATTGGGAGTTATACCTGATGTAAATGACGAGTTGATGGGTGCTGACGAGTTGATGGGTGCAGCACACCAACATGGCACAAATATACATATGTAACAAACCTGCACGTTATGCACATGCACCCTAGCACTTAAAGTATAATTTAAAAAAAAAAATGAGAGAGAGAGACCTAGAATAGGGGGTATGGTGTCTGCTTCACAACTCATGGAAACTTTCCTTTAATTTTGTTGTTGTTGTTGAAAACAAGCATGTATAAAATCATAAGACATAATTAGAGATACCAGCTTAACATCCTGGCTTTATTGCTTATGAAGCTAAAATCCAAGCAGGAGCATGAAGGTATAAGAGTAATAAATTTACTGTTAGAAAATCTTGGACCAAATCCCACATCCAATTATTAGAGAAAAAGTTAACAAGGCTGGGGCTTAGTTTACCACTATGTAAAATGAGAATAATAATATCTGCTATACTTCCTTGAGAACTTCACCGAAAATTACATAAATTGCTTCTGTGGAAGTGCTGTGTGAATTGCCATATCATAAATATGTTATTATTTTATTATCACATTCACTAATAATGTAATAAAAGCCTTATGTTAACATAAACTCTGGCACTCACACATATCAAATGACAATTTATTTTTGCAAATTTTCAGTGCCTGGAGTCACAGATCATTTAAAATGTCACTCTAATACTATAATTATTTTAGTAAGACTTCCCCCCAAAATTGTATAACATAGCATTTGCAAATAAATATTTTAATGAATACTTCAGCATGTTACATGAGTATGTATGGTAATTTAAACTTTAATAAATATTTTCTGATGTTATTCAGAATTCTTAAAAAACCAATCTAGTTTTATTTTTTAAGAAAAGAAAGAACAATACACAATTTTTATAGTTTATCAGTACAGAGTTTCCACCCCACCCCCTACCCCAATAGGCCACTTTATTGTAAAACACTGAATACAGGATAGAGAAAATGTTTCATCATGGATCTACTCTGATGTATGATAGGTTTTAAATTTCACATTCTTTTTGAATAGGACCACTGCAAGTTAAGAAAATAATAATAAAATACGTCCCTGGTAGAAGTAAATCAAATCTTTCCTCAAGCTTCACAGGATTTCCCAAGCTAAAGGTATGCTGAAAAGAAGTTCACAATTCCAAAATTATTAAACACTGTAAACAAAATTCAGCAGTCATAATACCAATAGAATTGGGCAATGAAAAACTTCAAGTAATCCTATCAGATAAAAATATAAAATAACTATTTGAAATAATAAAATATAATAAGCAGTTAAAATTTTTTAAACTCTCAGAATATTGGAGAAATATGAGGATAAAATAAAAGTATGAAGACAAATGAAGAAAAATATGAAAGAATAGTTCAGTGGTATCAAGGATACAATGAAGAAATTTGTTTTGACTAATAGGATTTCCAAATAGGAAGATCAGATAGAATGCAGAGAGGCAAAATTTGGAAAGACAATGGTTGAGACATTTACCCATATAAGAACTTGCTTGAATCCTTATTTTATGATGCAATAAGAACAGAATGAAATAAGTGAAAATGAATCTACACCTAATTTTATAGTAATAAAAATTACTATAACACCAAGAGGAAGGAAAACCTAAAAAGCAACTGGAGAGAAAAGAAAAATTACTAAACAAAATTATAAAAACTAAAAAGATTCTGATAATAGCCTTTGCAAAGGAACAGTACAAGCTGAAATTAATAGAATAATACATGTATAATGTTGAAAACACAATTCTCAAAAATTAATATATACTCAGAAAAATGATCAACCAAGATGACAATGAAATTAAGGTACTTTCAGGCAAACAAAAATGGAAACAATTTCCCATTTACATACTATTACTCAAAGAACTACTAAAAGATCTACTTAGGAATAAGGAACCAGAAAAGAGCAATATTAAAAAATGAAAATTATAAGTCCATATTACTCAGTGATGTAAACGTAAAAATCCAAATATAGCAATTTAATTTCATACTATCTTAAAAACTATCATTTAAAATAACTAAAAAATCTCTATCCTAGAAATGCAGAGAGTGGCTTTAATTGATAAGTCTATAAATGACCTTTACCACATTGTCAGATTAAAGAAGGGAAACATGATTATCCATTAAAATATAGTTTAATGACTTTGATAAAAAGTCATTAAATTTTAAACACTCATTCATGATAACTTTTAGTAAACTAGTAAGTATAAAAAAATTCAAACTTGAAATGTTGTTATTTAGTAAACTAGTATTTTTAAAACTTCAGCTTGATTAATTTATCATAATAACATTATTCGAAGTAAGAAAACATTAGATAATACTCATTTAAATTAGAATAAGAAGGGTGGCCAAACTCACCATTTCTATTCAACATTGTATTTAGGATTCTAGCAAATGCAACTAAATAAGAAAAATGTAAAAAGGAAAGAATGAAATGGTACTGTCATTATTAACAGGTGATATAACTACAGATCTAGAAACTCAAATAATTTTTAGCAGAAACATTAGAGATTAGCTGATAATCTAATGAGATAACTGAAATATGATTAATATATGAAGTTTATAATGAGTCACCAAGCAACAAATAGAAAAAATAATCTTTAAAAAATAAAAATAAAAACTGAGCAAAGTTGAACCCAGGAAAATAATACCACTAGGAAGACTGAAACAAACAGAGAAAGAAAGTCAGTAAAGGTGAATTATTCAGTGTGGTAGGCAGAATAATGGCCTCCCAAAAATGTCCATGTCTCAAAATCGAGAACCTATGAAAATATTAGATTATTTGGCAAAAGGAAATTAAAGTTGCAAATGAAATCATCATTTTGCTCATCATCTGACAAGAAGGATTATCCTGGACTATAGGGGTGGATCAAATGTAATCACAAGGGTCCTTAAAAGTAGAAGAGGGAATAAGAATCACAAAAAAGAGATTTGATGACAAAATCAGGTTTAGAGTCATGTAGTGTGAGAAAGAATCAACCTGCCATTGCTGAACAGATGAAAATGGATGAATGGGCCATGAGCTGAGGAATGTAATCTTCTTTTCTAGAAGCTTGGAAAGGCAAGAAAACAAATTCTCCCCTAGACCTTTCAAAGAGGAACACAATCCTGCTGATAACTTGATTTCAGAACAGCAGAAGCCAATTTGAAATTCTGACCTTCAGAAATTAGGACATTATATAATGGTAAAGGGATCAATGCCACAAGAAGAGCTAACTATCCTAAATATATATGTACCCAACACAGGAGCATCCAGATTCATAAAGCAAGTTCTTAGAGACCTACAAAGAGACTTACACTCCCAGACAATAATACTGGGAGAATTTAACACCCCACTGTCATTATTAGACAGATCAACGAGACAGAAAATTAACAAGGATATTCAGGACTTGAACTTGGCTCTAGACCAAGCAGACCTACTAGACATCTACAGAACTCTTGACCCCTTAATCAACAGAATATACATTCTTCTCAGCACTTATTCTAAAATTGATCACATAATTAGAAGTAAAATATTCTTCAGTAAATACAAAAGAATGGAAATCGTTAACAAACAGTCTCCCAGACCACAGTGCAATCAAATTAGAACTCAGGATTAAGAAACTCACTCAAAATCTCACAACTACGCGGAAACTGAACAACCTGCTCCTGAATGATACTGGGGAAATAATGAAACATAAATAAATAAGGCATAAATAAATAAGTTATTGGAAACCAATGAGAACAAAGACACAACATACCAGAATCTCTGGGACACAGCTAAAACAGTGTTTAGAGGGAAATTTATAGCACTAAATGCCCACAGGAGAAAGTGAGAAAGATCTGAAACCAACACACTAACATCACAATTAAAATAACTAGAGATGCAAGAGCAAAAAAATTTCAAAGCTAGCAGAAGACAAGAAATAACTAAGATCAGAGCAGAACTGAAGGAGACAGAGACACAAAAAAACCCATAAAAGAAATCAATGAATCCAGAAGCAGGTTTTTTGAAAAGATTAACAAAATAGATAGACCGCTAACCAAACTAATAAAGAAGAAGAGAGAAGAATCAAATAGACACAATAAAGAATGATAAAGGGGATATCATCACCGATCCCACAGAAATACAAACTACCATCAGAGAATACTATAAACACCACTATGCAAATAAACTAGAAAATCTAGAAGAAATGGATCAATTCCTGGACACATACACCTTCCCAAGACTAAACGTGGAAGAAGTCGAATCCCTGGATAGACCAATAACAAATTCTGAAATTGAGGCAGTCATTAATAGCCTACCAAACAAAACAAAAAAGCCCAGGAGCAGACAGATTCACAGCCAAATTCTACCAGATGTACACAGAGGAGTTGGTACTATTCCCTCTGAAATTACTCCAAACAGTAGAAAAAAGGGGAACTCCTCCCTAACTCATTTTATGAGGCCAGTATCATCCTGATACTAAAGCCTGGCAGAGACACAACAAAAAAGGAAAATTTCAGGCCAGTATTGCTGATGAACATCAATGCGAAAATCCTCAACAAAATATTGGCAAACCGAATCCAGCTGCACATCAAAAAGCTTATTCATGACTATCAAGTCATGGGAGGCAAGGCTGGTTCAACATATGCAAATAAATAAATGTAATCCATCACATAAGCAGAACCAATGACAAAAAACACATGATTATCTCAATAGATGCAGAAAAGGCCTTCGATAAAATTCAACACCCCTTCATGCCAAAAACTCTCAATAAACTAGGAAACGTTGGAATGTATCTCAAAATAATAAGAGCTATTTATGACAAACCCACAGCCAATATCATCCCCAACGAGCAAAACCTGGAAGCATTCCCTTTGAAAACCAGCATAAGACAAGGATGCCCTCTCTCACCACTCCTATTCAACATAGTATTGGAAGTTCTGGCCAGGGCAATCAGACAAGAGAAATAAAGGGTATTCAGATAGGAAGACAGGAAGTAAAATTGTCTCTGTTTGCAGATGACATGATTGTATATTTAGAAAACCTCATTGTCTCAGCCCAAATTCTCCTTAAGCTGATAAGCAGCTTCAGCAAAGTCCCAGCATACAAAAATCAATGTGCAAAAATCACAAGCATTCTATATACAACAATAATAGACAGAGAGCCAAATCATGAGTGAACTCCAATTCACCATTGCTACAAAGAGAATAAAATACCTAGGAATACAACTTACAAGGGACGTGAAGGACCTCTTCAAGGAGAACTGCAAATTACTGCTCAATGAAATAAGAGAGGACACACACAAATGGAAAAACACTCCATGCTTAAGGATAGGAAGAACCAATATCATGAAAGTGGCCATACTGCCCAAAGTAATTTACAGATTCAATGCTATCCCCATCAACCTACCATTGACTTTCTTCACAGAATTAGAAAAAACTACTTTAAATTTCATATGGAACCAAAAAGAGCCCATATAGCCAAGATAATCCTAAGCAAAAAGAACAAAGCTGGAGGCATCATAGTACCTGACTTCAAACTATACTACAAGTCTACAGTAATCAAAACAGCATGGTACTGGTACCAAAACAGATATATAGACCAATGGAACAGAACAGAGTCCTCAGAAATAACACCACACATCTACAACCATCTGATCTTTGACCAACCTGACAAAAACAAGCAATGCGGAAAAGATTCCTTATTTAATAAATGGTGTTGGGAAAACTGGCTTGCCATATACAGAAAACTGATACTGGACCCCTTCCTTACCCTTATACCAAAAGTAACTCAAGATGGATTAAAGACTTAAACATAAGACATAAAACCATAAAAACCCTAGAAGAAATCCTAGGCAATACCATTCAGGACATAGGCATGGGCAAAGATTTCATGACTAAAACACCAAAAGCAATGGCAACAAAAGCCAAAATTGACAAATGGGATCTAACTAAACTAAAGAGCTTCTGCACAGCAAAAGAACTATCATCAGAGTGAACAGGAAACCTACAGAATGGGAGAAAATTTTCACAATCTATCCATCTGACAAAGGGCTAATGTCCAGAATCTACAAATAACTTAAACAAATTTACAAGAAAAAAAAAAAAAAAACAACCCCATCAAAGAGCGGGTGAAGGATATGAACAGAAACTTCTCAAACAGCTTTTATGAAGCCAACAAACATATGAAAAAAAAAATAAAGCTAATCATCACTGGTTGTTAGAGAAATGCAAACCAAAACCACAATGAGATACCATCTCACACCACTTAGAACGGCAATCATTAAAAAGTCAGGAAACAACAGATGCTGGAGAGGATGTGGAGAAGCAGAAACACTTCTACACTGTTGGTGGGAGTGTAAATTAGTTCAACCATTGTGGAAGACAGTGTGGCGATTCCTCAAGGACCTACAACTAGAAATACCATTTGGCCCAGCAATCCCATTAGTGGGTATATACCCAAAGAATTATAAATCATTCTATTATAAAGACACATACACACATGTTTATTGTGGCACTATTCACAATAGCAAAGACTTGGAACCCACCCAAATGCCAGTCAATGTTAGACTGAATAAGGAAAATGTGGCACATATACACCATGGAATACTATAAAAAAGGATGAGTTCATGTCCTTTGCAGGGACATGGATGAAACTGGAAACCATCATTCTCAGCAAACTAACAGAGGAACAGAAAACCAAACACCACATGTTCTCACTCATAAGTGGGAGTTGAACAATGAAAACACGTGGATGCAGAGAGGGGAACATCACACACTGGAGTCTGTTGGGAGTGGGGGACTAGGGGAGGGATATCATTAGGAGAAACACCTAATGTAGATGATGGGTTGATGGGTGCAGCAAACCACCATGGCACGTATATACCTATGTAACAAACATGCACATTCTGCACATGTATCCCAGAACTTAAAGTATAATTTTAAAAGAAAAAGAAGAAATTCTGACCTTCAGAACATTAAATTAATCTATTTTGTTGTTTTAAGTAATTAAGTGTGTGTTAATATGTTACAGCAGCAATAGAAAATGAAAACACTGGCCGTGTGTGGTGGCTCACGCCTGTACTCCTAGCACTTTGGGAGGCCAAGGCAGGTGAATCACAAGGTCAAGAGTAAGAGACCAGCCTGACCAATAGGGTGAAACCCCGTCTCTCCAAAAAATACAAAAAAAATTAGCCGTGCTTGGTGGCAGGCCCCTGTAGTACCAGCTACTCAGGATGCTAAGACAGGAGAATAGCTTGAACCTGGAGGCAAAGGTTATAGTGAGCCGAGATAGCACCACTGCACTCCAGCGAGCAAGTCAAAGCAGGGGACAGTGTTAACTGATGAAGCTTAATCTCATTGTGGAAACCAAAGGAAATACATGGTGAAAAGCATATATCACAGTTATTCCTTTTATTAAAGGGTTAGATGGTATGGGTTTTTATCCATCAATTACTGTTAGTTGTTGTCTGAGGGCTGGTATAGGATGGGATGTTAACTTCCTAGAACTTTTAGCCTATCCCACACTCTTGGAGAGAGCAGGCTCCAGTGGCCAATGAAGACCTTAGGACACAGACTCATTTGCTGGCAGCTTGAAGTCAGGACAATATGCAGAAAAGGTTAGTGCTGAAGGAATACAGATAAGGCACTGACGGCATCAGTTACAGAAACCATTCGCAATGGCAGCAAAGGGTATGAGCTACCTAGAAATAAACCTGAAAAAACTTTGATTTGTACACGTAGAAGTTTACTATTAATAAAAGACAGAAACATCTGTATAAATTATACCATATTCTGGCAAAAAACAAATCACTAGCCAGGGTAAAATGTAGATATTCTGTGAAAAACATGATTGAAAGTTTGTCACAAAATGAACTCCATTTCTAATGTTACAAAATAACGTAAAACTTAGAAAAAAGAAAGTGAAACCATATACAAAGAGTGAGATATAATAATAAAGGAGGAAAATTATACAAAGGATATCTCTATAAAATCTACGTTACAATTTTAAGAATAACCCTTATTAGAACAGAAATGACACGAATGAATTATGGAATAGTCAAGGGAAAAAATATTGAGAGAAAATTATAAATCCAATAGAATACAGGAAGTGAGAATAAAAGGAAGGTAGAAGTGGAACAAATAAAACAACAAATTATAATACTAGTAAAATCCAAATACATTATAATAAATATCACTTGTTTAAAAATTGGTGACTAGCATATTATAATAAAAAGGTAGAGTTATCTTTTGCTGCATAACAAATTAACATCATTTTTGCAGATTAACATAGAAGAAAATGTGGCCTTTGATTAAAGGGTTAAAAGATAAAAAATAGTGAAGTACAAAAAAAGTATTAGAAGGTTTCAAACATCTAAATGCTGATAGTATGAAATGACAGAATAAATTTTGTGGGCTTACAATTTAAGGGTAACTAAATACCAGCTAACATAACATTAGAAATGGAGGATGGATAATTTTTTATATATATATATATACACACACACACATACACACACACACACACACACACTCCTTATTCTTTTGTGAGAGCAATTAGATATGGAGTCACATTAAACATTGAAAAGCTAATATTGATGTTAACATTTTAGAGTGGCCATGAAACATTAGAAAACATGTATAATTTTCAAATATCGGGGGAAAACAAAAAAATTAGAAAAATAAACAATCTAAATGAAGGAACGAGCAAAGAGAAGTATAAGACAGTCATGCCAAGTATAAGAATATACAGGCAAAAATAGATGGTATAAGTATTTCCAGATGTATCAAAAATTTTAATAAATAAAACACCCTTTAAAGGAAGATTGTTGGTTAGAGATGCCCTATAATATTTTATATACAATGCTGAATATAAATAAAAGTATTAGATACAAATAAGCAGAAAACTGTAATCTATATTCAAGAGAAAAAATAGTGAGTAGAAACCAAATTTGATGCTGTAATTAGTAGACAAAAATTTTGATTATATTCAAGTACTTGAAGAAAATATGATCATAACAAATGAACAGATGGGGAATACCAAGAGATTAATAGAACAATTTCAAAAACTAAATGGAAGTTAGAGTTAGACAAAAGTAAAATATTTTAAGAGAAAAATTTACTGGGTAAGCTTTCTAGTAGATTAGATGAATCTAAACTAGTCAGTGTTCTTGATGCTAAAACGATAGAAATTACCTTTTATAAAGAACAGGTGGAAATATATATTTTTCTAATGAACAGAAGTTTAGTTACTTTTGTGATAATGCCAAGAAGCTCAACCTCTGTGCATTTAGAGTCTCATATGGATAGAAAAGATAAAATACAGCAGAAAAAAAATTGAAACGACAATAGCATAACATTTTGCAAATTTAATGAAGAAGATTCAATCAGCCCATTGAATTCCAAGTAGAAAAAACAAGTAAAACCATACCTAAATATCTACACCAAATTGAACCACCTAAATTCAACTTCTGAAATGCAAAGGTAGAGAAAGTATCTTTAAAGTAAAACAAAATGAAAAAAATTATGTACAGGGAAATACCAAAAATATAATCAGAAACGGAAAAATAAGACACTTTTAGGTACACAAAGACTTTAAGGATGTGTTACCACAAAGGACACAATAAAAAAAATAAGAAAACTACAGGCCAGTATCCCTGATGAACACAAATGCAGAAATTCTCAACAAACTACTAAGCAAATCAAATTCAACAACACATTAAAAAGATCATTCACCGTAATCAGAGATGGAAGTATGTTTTAACATTTGCAAATTAATGAACTGAACATGCTAAATCACATTAAAATAATGTATTCCACATAATAGATATTTTTCTAATATTCCACATAATGGATTACTATTCAGCCATAAAACAAAATGATCATTTCAATAGGTACCACAAAAGCACGGAATAAAATTCAACGTGATGTTGAATGAGTTTTCTTCATGACGAAAACTCACAACAAATTGAGTATAGAAGAAAACATACCTCAACACAATAAAGGTCAAATATGACAAACCCACAGCTAACTATACTGAACAGAAAAAAATGCAAAGTGTTTACAATCTGGAATTAGACAAGGATGCACACTTTCACTAGTTTTATTCAACATAGTATTAGAAGTTCTAGAGTGATCAGGCAAGAGAAAGAAGAAAATGGCATCCAAATTGAGAAGTAAGTCAAATTGTCTGTTTGCAGTGTGATCATATATCTAGAAAACCCTAAAGTCTCCACCAAAATACTGTTATAACTAATAAATGAATTTAGTAAAGTTGCAGGATACAAAATCAACATTAAAAACCAGTAGCATTTCTATATGCCAATAGCAAACTATCTGAAAAACAAACCAAGAAAGCAATTCCATTTACAATAGCTACAAAAAATAGAATATCTAGAAATAAACTTAACCAATGAGTGAGAGATCTCTACAACAAAAACAATAAAACGAAAGAAATGGAGAAGACAAAGATAAATGTGAGGATTGTACATCTTCATGGATGGAAAAAATTGATGTTGTTAAAAGTCCATATTACCCTAAGCAACCTATAGATTCAATGCAACTTTTATGAAAATACCAATGACATTCTTCACAGAAATAAAAAGAAATCTTAAAATTCATGTGGAAATACAAAATACCTAGATAGTCAAAGCAATCATGAGGAAAGAAAAAAAAACATAGCTGGACACACTGCACTACCTAACTTCAAAATATTCTACAAACTCTAGTAACCAAAACAGCATAGTACTAGCATAAATGCAGGCACATAGATCAATGGAACACAGAATACAAAACCCAGAAATAAATCTTTGTATTACAGCCAACTAATTTTTGACAAAGTTTCCAAAAACACACACTGGATAATAGCTAACAAAATATTTTACATACATACATACATATGTACATACACACACACACACACACACACATATAATGGAATCCTACTCAGTCATAAAACAGAATAAAATCCTGTCACTTCTGGTAACATGGATGAACTGGTAGGACATTATATTAAATGAAATAAGCCAGGCACAGAAATACAAACATTGCATTATCTCACTCATGTGAAATCTAAAAAAAGTTGATTTTATAGAAATAGAGAGTACATTAATGGTCCTCCCCAGAGGCTGCTGAGAAGAACAGGGAAGGGAGGACAAGGACAGGCTGGTAAAGAGGTACAGGGTTACAATTAGACAAGAAGAATAATTTCCAATGGTCTATTCCACAGTAGAATGACTATAGCAAATAAAAATATACTGTATATTTCAAGATAGCTAGAAGAGATTTTCAGCGTTATCACCATAAAGAAATGCTAAGTGTTTAAAGTGAATATGATAATTATCCTGATTTGATCATATACAATGTATACATGCATGGAAACATCACATTGTACTCTCTAAATATGCATAATTATGTGTCCACTATAAATGTTAAAATTAATTAATAATAAAAAGAATGCATCATCAGTAAACATGCACTGTAAGATATGTTGAATGTTCATTAGACTGATGGTATATAAGATGGAAACATGCACTGTAAGATATGTTGAAAGTTCATTAAGGTGATGGTATATCAGATGGAAACTTGAATTTACAGGAAGGAACAAATCAAGAAAAATGACAAATACATGGATGAATATGGATATATAGTTTTTCACTTACTTAATATTTTGCAAATAAAAATAATTGTGTAAAGCAAAATCATAATGCTGGAAGTTATTACAGATATAGACCTAATATATATGGATGGCGACAAAGCTTGGGAAGGGATGTTAGATGCAACAATACTGTTAGTCTGCTCACACTGTACATAAAATAACACTAATTGGACTATACCTTAGATGCATTTTGTAATGGCTAGATTGAAATAATGTCATTATAGCTAAAATATACAATATGAAGTGGACTATTAAAAATATTTAATTAACTTAAATCAAGATAGGAAAGGAGAAACACACTTAAAGAGGACAAACAAAAATATTGGAAAATGATGATAAACTGTTTACATTAAATATAAATGTGCTAAGTAAATTTTTCAAAAGGCAGATTATCAGACTGAATTTAAAAAGCAATACCTAACCAAAACTCAAGTTCTGTTTTTTAAACTAGTAGTAATTTTCTTAAAACTTTTTTATGGATACAAAGTATAGAAAGGTTTTAATTCTTCTATGACAAAAATATTTCTATACATATTTAATTTTAAACACTATTTGTTAAATCTATATGTGACTCTATATAAATAAATGCATATATATGTCAAATATTTTAAAATAAAAATAAATTAAAAAGCACAACAGCAAGCCTTTCAATATAAAGGCACAGATATGTTGAAAGCAAAAGGATGGGAAACATAAACAGTAAAACTAAGACAGTAGAGGCTGAATAAATTCAGAAAAACAAAGACAAAAAATATTACCAGAGATAAAAGGTATATTTCATAATAACAAAAAGGCAAAATTCACATAAAATATGCAAACACAAATAAACAATGTATTATTCATAGGTACACAGACAAAGGTACCAAATGACTTAAAACCACATTTATGATAATGTTTATCTTCACGAGGAACACCAAGGGATGTTCCAAGGCATGTGTTTCTGGTTCCACTTTCTCTAAGCATCAAAATCATTATTACATCAAATACAGTTATTATTAACTTTGAAGTAATTTCACCTAGAGGAAAGTACAAGCATGACTTACTCAACAATGCCATCCACGTTTTAAAGCAAAAATAGTGTGTTGATCAGTTCATGCTACTAATGGTTATCCTCATGGAGATGAAATAATTCCACTGGGAGAAAGGAAATTCCAGAACTGCCATCATCAAATGTGCTGGCAAATCGAGAAAAACTTTTACCAAAACATCATTAAATTACTCAAGTTTTTAAATACAACATATATTTTATTGTTATTTTCCCATTTTGTCTTCTAGAGGTAAATGCAAATGTTCCAATCTGTGAGCAATCACTGACGGGAGTGGTATTTATGCTTTTGCTCAACTCCACCATCATTCTCACTACGTGTTTTAATTAAACAAAGAGAGTGTAGAATCGCATATGCCTATATGATAAACTAGCTATTTAAAGTTCTGTATCTTGAAGTGAGTGGTGGTTTTATGGGTGAATACATAGGTAGAAAAAAATCACTGAGCACGGTGCTAAAATTTCATGTACTTTACTATATGGGTGTTGTACCTCAGAGCATTTTTGAATTACTATGTCATTTGGACAAAAGCAATTCACTTACTCATTTTTTCATTAACAAATAATCTTTTACTGTTTTCTATAGGGCAAATACTGTAGTTTTCACTGGCGACATATAGGGGAAAAAAGACATTTCTTTTCCTCAAAAAGTTCATGGTCTAGTGGGGAAGAAACAGATGAAAATAATAAATTATGAAAAGTGTCATAAATTCTGTAAGAAATAAACTATATGCCCTAAGAGAGGATAAAGGATTCTTAAAAAAAAAAAAAGAGGTGTTTAAGCATCTGAACTACATAATAGTCAAATTTAAATTTGAAATCATGAAAGCAAACATGTGAAAATATGCTTTTCATTTTATCTCCTTATAAAAAAATTATATTTTAGAAAGTATTTTTCATTTAAATATTTTACTAATATTCACTACTCAAGTGATGCATGAAAATGCAAAATAAATAAGAAACTATAGGTAACACAAGTAAAGAAAAAGTCGTTCCCATCAACTGCCAACCCAAATTTCCTTCTCAGAAGTAACCAGTGGTTACCAATTTACTACGTGTAGTTCGAGATCACTTTATACATACCCATGTATCTCTCTCTCTCTCTCTCTGTGTGTGTGTGTGTGTGTGTGTGTGTGTGTGTGTCTGTCTGTCTCTCTCTCATTAAATAAGTATCATGCTGTGGATACCAGCCTGAATCACATTTCGAATTTTATTTAATAGCCACTCCTAGATGACTATCTTGGTTATAGGATGTTACATGAAAAGTAACATTTTAATAAATTTTGTAGTACATGGTTTCTTGGTAAAATAGGAAGTATTTCTCTAGAGTAAATATGAAGAACATTACTGAATCTTTAAGTACATAAATACTAAATTTTAATAGATGCTGACACATTGCCCTCCCAAGTGGCTATATCAAATTATACCCTCCAAACAGTATGTGTATGGAATTGCCTGCTTCCTTTTGCTATCAGACACTCAATATTTATTTATTTATTATGAATGTATTTATTTACTGCATTTTAGGAAGTTAACTTCCAGTGAGATTGAGTATGACTTTGTTATTTGTGTTTTGTATTTCTTACATAAGTTACTTGTTCATATGTTTTATTCATATTAGCTTGGTTCTGTTGTTGTTGTTATTGTTGGTTGGGAGTCAAATTTTTATTCTTAACAGTAGTCTTTGCCAGTTATTAAAGATGGATGTAATTTATCCAAATCTGTCATTTTGTTGATATTCTGTTCTATAATTCTAAAATGGTTGTGTACTTATATTTATCAATATTTTATTTCTTTACATTGTTAGTGGGAGTGTAAATTAATTCACCCATTGTGGAAGATTCCTTAAAAACCTAGAGGCAGAAATACCATTTGACCCACCAATACCATTACTGGGTATATACCCAAAGGAATATAAAGTGTTTTTTAATAAAGAAACATACACACATATGTTCATTGCAGCACTATTCATAATAGCAAACACTTAGAATCAACCTAAATGCCCATTAGTGATAAACTGGATAAAGAAAATGTGGTACATGTAACAAACCTGCACGTTATGCACATGTACCCTAGAACTTAAAGTATAATAATAATAATAATAAATAAATAAATAAATAAATAAATAAAAATACAAAAAAAAAGAAAATGATACTCAGAATTTTATTAAAAAAAAAAAAGAAAAGAAAATGTGGTACGTATACACCATGGAATACTATACAGCCATAAAAAGAATGAAATCATCTCCTTTGTAGGGACATGGATGGAACTGGAGGTCATTATGCTCAGTAAACTAAGGCAGGAACAGAAAACCAAATGCTGCGTATTCTCACTTATAAGTGGAAGCTAAATGATGAGAACACATGGACACCTGGTAGGGGAACAACACATACCAGGGCCTGTCAGAGGGTGGAGATTGGGAGGAGGGAGAGGATCAGGAAGAATAGCTAATGGATGCTGGGCTTAACACCTGGGTGATGGGATGATCTGTGCAGCAAACCACCATGACACATTTACCTATGTAACAAATCTGCACATCCTGCACACATACCCCTGAACTTAAAAGTTGGATATTAAAAAAATAAAATAAAACTTGTCACTTGGTTAAGACTATACTTACCATAGGCCAAAAATAATTTTGCTTTATTTTCTTCCAAACATTTACAATATTACTTACTCATTACCCTATTTATTTATTTTCACATTGTGATATTTAATTCGTCTAGAGTTTATTTCGTGTATGTGTGAATGGCTTGATGGGGGGCTGTTAGGACACCATTCTTCACAAGTGTCTCTTATCTGCATGTCTTGCAGGAAAGGCAAAACGTGTTTTTGTTTCAGAGTATCTTCAAAATAGGAATATAGTAAACAGTATAGGAATATGAAGATAATATTTTCCTCTACAGCAAAGGACAAGCATGCTTACTGCCCATTATATAAGAATTGAATCCCATAAGAAAAAACTGCCTCTCTATAATGCAACCACTTTATGGCAAGAGGCCTCTGGACCTCAAAACCTGTGGGAATTGAGCAACGGGAAACTGATTCATTGTTTATACAAATTGTGATGGTTAATACTCAGTGTCAACTTGATTGGATTGAAGGATGTCAAGTATTGATCCTGGGTGTGTCTGTGAGGATGTTGCCAAAGGAGATATAACATTTGAGTCAGTGGGCTGGGAAAAGCAGACCCACCCTTAATCTGGGTGGGCACCATCTAACCAGCTGCCAACATGACTAGAATATAAAACAGGCAGAAATACGTGAGTGAAAAACTAGACTGGCCTAGCCTCCAAGCCTACATCTTTCTCCCGTGCTGGACCCTTCCTGCCCTTGAACCCTGGCTCCAAGTTCTCCAGTTTTGGGACTCAGACTGGCTTTCCTTGCTCTTCAACGTGCAGACGGCCTATTGTGGGACCTTGTGATCATGTGAGTTAATACTTAATAAATTGCCCTTTATATATATGTGTGTGTGTGTGTGTGTGTGTGTGTGTGTGTGTATCCTATTAGTTCTGTCCCTCTAGAGAACCCGAATACACAAAGGTTGCCTAATTTATTTTATTTAAAGGAGATTAGCTTTCTTGTTTCTACCATGTTCCAATATTTATTTTGATTCTGTCTTTGAAATTTGAAAATACTCAGATAAACAGAAATTGGACATCATCTGAGACCAAACATTCAAATCTCCAACCCAAGAAGATAGATCTGGAGAAAGTTCTGAGTAAAGACAGCATATAGTAATGGAACAAAAAAAAAAAGATCAATAACGTTAATTCTAGTGTGTGCTACCACAAATGCAAGAGTTTGTATAACATACGTAACTAATCTTGTTTTTTGAAAGACAGAGCCAAAAAACCATTTTAAGTCATCAAATATTGGTGGCCATGAACTATGAAGCCAAGCAGAAAACATGGCAAAAGCTGACCTAATTTTCTCCAAAGAAGAAATGAGATTCCTAGAGGTTTCTTCTTAATCCTTTAATAACTGTCTTCCTGCACATCCCATTTCATGGGAGTTGAGGAAGCTGAAACTTATTTTAACTGGGTGATGGAGTCAGGAGGGAAATTTTATAGAAAGCTAACTAAAATTATAAACTTAACAGGAGAGAGCTGGGTATGGCCAATTTTACACATCATAGCCAAACACAACAAGGAAAGCTAAAGAATTCTTTTTTTTTAATTTAGGAGAGGGGAATGAAGAAAGTTGAGACAAAGAAACCTCATGGAGGCAAAAACAAGCATATGGAAAAAGTTACTTAAAACATAAATGCTAAACTATACCAGAATGTTTGACAAGCAACTTGCTTTTGCAGACAAAGACATGAAAAATAGGAAGGTAAAAGAAGCAAAAAATGAAAATGAGAAAAACAAAATCAAGTCAAATATGCTTTTTGGATGTTTGTCTAAGTTCTACATTTACGTTTTAAAAAAGCATTTCTTTTCCTTAATTAAAATAAAAGAAATTATATCTTCAATGATTTAAAAGTGTCTTCACCATCATGGAATCTAGTACACTGACATCGTTTGAAGTGTGGTTGCAAATATAGTCTTAAAGATTTGCATGGCTTACTAGATGAATTAAAAATAAACACAGCTTTGATCCCTAAATCTTCTTAAGAGTTTGTAAAGTATTTTAGATACCAAATGCTATTTAGAGCATTTAAAGTCAGCTATCCTCTTGATGAAAACATTCTACTGCAGACACCTAGGTATAAAGCATTTTTTTTTAAAGGATTAATATAATGCACACTAAAAGCTTTCATTTTGACCTGAGTATAATGTAGTAGTGCTTTTCACATAGATTGCTAATGGTTTTCATGAAAAGACTATAATCCTCTTTTTGCCAATAAATACTATGCAGTGTCTGGTATTTTATTTTCCTTGACAGAAGATACAGCAAATACAAAGGTTAAAATAGAAACTGGATAAAATGAATCAATAAGTATAATCAAATCATCAAAATGTAGGAACCTAGAGAAACCAGTTTATTCTCCTCTAAATAATAATAAAAAAATGAGTTAGTCAACAACTTTTGAAAGGTTATTCTAAACATAAAATATAATATTAAAATTGACATGGCTTCAGATTTTGACACAAGTAATTGCATTCTCATCAAGAATAACATTAGGTATTTAAATAATGAATATTTCTTCTTTTGCTAAAAATATTAATACAAAAATAATTACCCCCTCAGACATTAAAAACAACTTTATGTATTAAATCCAGTAAACCCAGAGCAATATATTTTAATTAACTTTTCTCCTTTGAATCCATCATTCATTGAATATTCTGTTTTACTAATATTCAACAAGGACATTTATATTTCTTCTTGCTTCTTTCATACCCAATGCCATAAAATTCATCTGTTTCATTAAAAAAAAAATGGTCCTTTCTCTGTATTATATTATTCCACTGTTCAAGAGTACAATATAGAGCTCATTTTTCTTCAGTGATACAAAAGGCATAAACAGTGCATTTCAGTTGGGTTATCCCCACATCTTGAGTGATTTTTGACATTTACACTAGTAAAATGCACACATTTTAGTATATAGTTCTACAGCCTTCAGCAAATGTATAGAGTTGGGTATCCACCACAACAGTGATGATACAGAACACTTCCATTATTCCAAAATTCCTTCATTCCATACGTTTATAATCAACCTGGGAGTGTTTTATGAACTCCTATACAATCCCAGTCTTACAGCTGGTCTAATATCCATATATGTAGAAAAATTAATCCTTGTTGAAGTTTAAGTTTTGGTTATGGCTTTGTCACTTTAATCTAAAAGATCCCTAATTGATTCAAAATCCTAAAAGAAATATTAATAAAAGTAAGATTTTTTAGCTTAGAAAAGGGAAATTATATTATGAATGTAACATTTATACTTGAGTAGTAGAAGCAGCAGCATTAGACAGCTCCAGGTGGCAGAACTAGGGTCAAAAGTTTGAATGTCCAGAATTTATGGAAAATAATTCAAGCATTCATTGGGATTTGGACTAAGTATGTCTTCCAAGATTAATAACTTTTGAATTTATAATTCTGTGAAAAGATGGTTAAAAGTTACACACGATGAATGTAAAAGAGTCAGTGATTAAGATGTTACCATACAGAAGGAGGCAGAGCAAAATGGTCAGATAGAATCCTCCAGTGTTTGTCCTTCGTGCAGGAACACCAAACTGAAAAACTATCCAAACTAAAAGCACCTTCGTGGGAATCAAAAATCAGGTGAGCAATCACAGTATCTGGTTTTAACTTCACATCACTGAAAAAGGCACCAAAGAAGGTAGGAAAGATAGTCTTGAATTGTGGATGTTATCCCTCCCTCATTCCCCAGCAGCAGCCACATAGCACAGAGACAGAATCTGTGTGCTTGGGGCAGGGAAAGCACAGTGACTGTGGGACTTTGCATTGGAACTGAGTGCTGCCCTTTCACAATGGAAAGCAACACCAGGCATAAATCAGCCAGTGGCCACAGAAGAAGCATTTATACCAGCCCTTGAGAGAGGAGAATTGCCTATCTCAGTGGTTAGAACCTGAGTTCTGGCTAGCCTCGTCACTGTGGGCTCAAGGACTCAGGAGTCCTAAATAAACTTGAAAGGAAGTCCAGGCCACAAGGACTGCAATTTCTGAGCAAGTCTTGGTGCTCTGCTGGCTCAGAGCCAGTGGACTTGAGGTGCATGTGCCTAGTGAGGCACCAGTCAAGAGGGTGCTTGTTCTCCCACAACCCCAGGCAGTGCAGCACATAGCTCTGGAAGACACTCCTTCCTTCTTCTTGAGAAGAGAGGGAAGAGTAAAGAGGACTCTATCTTGCAACTTGGATAGTTCAGCCACAGTAGGATAGGGCACCAGGAAGAGTCCTGAGGTCCCCATTCCAGGCCCTAGCCCCAAGACAACATTTCCAGACACAACCTGGATCAAAATAGAACCTGCTGCCTTGAAGAGAAGGACCAGTTCTGGTAGAATTTACCACCTGCTTACTAAATAGTGTTGGGCTCTGAATAGTCATCAGTGGTAGCCAGGTAGTATTCATCGTGAGTCTTGGGTGAGACTCACAGACATGCTGGCTTCAGGTGTGACCCAGAATATTTCTAGCTGTGATGGCCATGGAGAGAGACTCCTGCTTGAGAAAAGTGGAGAGGAGGGTAAAAGGGACTTTGTCTTGCAGTTTAGGTACCAGCTTGACAACAGTGGGGTAGAGCCCGAAGGGGGCTCTTGGTATCCCTGATTCCAAGCCTGGGCTCTTCTATGGCACTTTTGGACCTCCCCTAGACTAGAAGTAAGCCCACTGCCCTGAAGGGAGAGTCCCAGGCCAGGAAGCATTCACCACAAGCTGATTGTAGAGCCCTTGATCCATGAGCAAATATTAGCAGTAACCAGGCAGTACTAACTTCAGGCCTGGGATGGTGATGGCCATAGGGAAAGACTCCTCTTTGCATGGAAAGGGGAGGAAATAGTGGGAAGGGCTTATTCTCGTGGTTTGAGTGCCAACTCAGCCACAGTAGGATAGAGCACCAGGTAGATTCCTAAGGTTTCTGACTCCAAGCCCTGACTCCAGAACAGTATCTCTGGACCCACCAAGGCTCAGGGAGAACTTGCTGCCCTGAAGGGAAGGACACAGCCTAGCTTGCTTTGCCCCCTGCTGATTGTAGACCCCTGGTGCCTTGGGCCAACATAGGTGTGATAGCCAGGCAATGGATACTGCGACCCTTGGGTGAGACCAGTGCTGTGGTAGCTTCAGGTCTTACCCAGCACAGTCCCAGTGGTGGTAGCCACCAGGGTGCTTAGGATATGCCTCTCTCAGCTCCAGGCAGTGCAACAGAGAGAGAGATTAAGACTCTACCTGGTCAGGAAAAAGTAAATAAAGAGGACAAGGGTCTCTGCCTATTAATCCAGATAATTCTCCCAGATCTTGTCTAAAACCAGCAAAGTAGTACCTCTACAAATATGCAAAAGCCACAGCATTACTGAGCTTAAGGTGTCCCCTAATACAGACATGGCCGCAGTGACCAAAAACTTTGATCATAACACCCAAGTCCCATCGAATATCTGAGAAACATTCCCAAAAAGGCCAGGACACCAAAGCACATCAACAAGCATCATGACCCTCAACAAACAAAATAAATCAGGTACCAGTGACCAATCCTAGAGAGATAAAGATATGTGTCTTTTCAAAAAGAAAATTTAAAATAGCTGTTCTGAGGAAACTCAAAGAACTTCAAGATAATATAGAGAAGAAATTCAGAATCCTCTTAGATGAATTTAACAAAGAGATTGAAATAATTTAAAAGAATGAAACAGAAATGCTGGAGTTCAAAAATGCAATTGACATTCTGAAAAATGCATCAGAGTCTCCTAACAGTCAAATTGATCAAGCAGAAGAAAGAATTAGCTTGAAGACAGGCAATTTGAAAATACAGTCAAGGAGACAAATGAAAAAAAGAATAAAAAACAATGAGGCATGTCTACAAGATTTAGAAAATAGCCTCTAAAAGCCAAAGCCAAGAGTTTTTGGCCTTAAAGAGGAGCTAGACAGAGAGGTATGGGTAGAAAGTTAATTCAAAGGGATAATAATGAAGAACTTCCAAAACCTACAGAAAGATATCAATATTCAAATACAAGAAAGTTGTAGAAGACCAAGCAAATTTATTTTTATTTTTATTTCTTTGAGACAGGGTTTCACTCTTGTTGCCCAGGCTGGACTGCAGTGACACAATCTCGGCTCACCGTAACCTCTGCCTCCTGGGTTCAAGCAATTCTCCTCACTGAGCCTCCCAAGTAGCTGGGATTACAGGCATGCACCACCATGCCTGGCTGGTTTTGTATTTTTAGTAGATAGGGTTTTCCATGTTGGTCAGGTTGGTCTTGAACTCCCGACCTCAGGCCTGTCTCAGCCTCCCAAAGTGCTGGGATTACAGGTGTAAGCTACCATGCCCGGCAGAACACCAAGCAAATTTAACTCAAATAAGACTGCTTCAAGGCATTTAATAATCAAATTATCAAAGGTCAAGGACAAAAAGGAATTCTAAAGCAGCAAGAGAAAAGAAACAAATAACATACAATGGAGCTATAGTATGCCTGGCAGCAGTGTTTTTAGTGCAAACCTTCTAGTCAAGGGGAGAGTGGCATGACATATTTAAAATGCTAACGGAAAAACAAACAAACAAACAAACTTGTATCCTAGAATAGTATATCCAATAAAAATATCATTCAAATATGAAGGTGAAATATTTTTCCAGACAAACAAAAGCTGAGGAATTTCATCAACACAAGAACTGTCATACAAGAAGTGCTACAGGGAGTTCTTTGGTCTAAAAGAAAAAAATATTAATGGGCAATAAGAAACATTATGAAGGTACAAAACTCAAAACTCACTGGTAATAGCACATAGAAAAGCACAGAATAGGCTGGGTGTGGTGGCTCACACCTGTAATCCCAGCACTTTGGGAGGCCAAGGCAGGCAGATCACAAGGTCAGGAGATCGAGACCATTCTGGCTAACATGGTGAAACCTGATCTCTACTAAAAATTAAAAGAAATTAGCCAGGCGTGGTGGCGGGTACCTGTAGTCCCAGCTACTTGGGAGGCTGAGTCAGGAGAAGGGCTTGAACCCGGGAGGCGGAGCTTGCAGTGAGCCAAGATCGCGCCACTACACTCCAGCCTGGGCAACAGAGCGAGATTCTGTCTCAATAAAAATAAAAAGAAAAGGAAAAAAAAAAGAAAAGCACAGAATAGTGTAACACTGTAATTATAATATGTACACTACACATATTTTGAGTAAAAAGACTACAACATGAACCAATCAAAAATAGTAACTCTAAAAACGTTTCAAGACATAGACAGTACAGTCAGATATAAACTGAAACAACAAACAGTTAAAAAGCAGGAAAACAAAGTTAACTTGTAGAATCCTTATTAGTTTTTTCTTTACTTGTTTGTTAGTTTGCATGCAATCAGTGTTAAGTTGTTATCAGTTTAAAATAATGGGTTATATTTTTGACAAGTCTCATAGGAAACTCCTATCAGAAAACATACAACAGATACACACACATACAAAAGCAAGCAATTAAAACATACCATCAAAGAAAATCATCTTCACTAAAAGAAAACAAGAAGGAAGGAAACAAGGAAGAGAAGACCACAAAACAACCAAAAAATACACCACAAAATGACAGGAGTAAATTCTTACTTAACAATGATAACATTGAATGTAAATGGACTAAACTCTCCAATCAAAAGACAAAGGGTGGCTGACTGAGTTAAAAAAAACAAGACCCAATGATCTGTTGCCTACAAGAAATAAACTTCATCTATAAGAGACAAATAGACTAAACATAAACGAACGGAAAATGATATTCCATGCAAATGAAAACCAAAAAATAGCAAAAATAGAGATACTCATATCATGTAAAATAGATCTCAAAAAACCTAAAAAGAGACACAAAGGTCTTTACATGGTAACAGAACAGTCAATTCAGCAAGATAATATAGCAATTGTAAATATCTATGCACCCAACACTGGAGCACCCAGATATATACAGCAAATATCATTAAAGCTAAAGAAAGAGATAGCGCCCAATACAGTAACTGCTGGAGACTTCAAAACTCCACTTTCAGCATTGGACAGATTATCCAAACAGAAAATCAACAAGAAAATATCAAACTTAAATCTGCACTATAGACCAAATGAACCTAATAGATATTTTCAGAATATTTCATCCAATGGCTTCAGAATACACATTCTTCTCAGAACATGAATCAGTCTCAAGGATATACTATGCATTAGGCCACAAAAAAATAGAGTTTTTTTTAAATTGGAGCCTGGAATGGTGGCTCACATCTGTAATCTCAGCACTTTGGGAAGTCGAGGCAGGTGGATTAACTGAGGTCAGGAGTTCAAGACCAGCCTAGCGAATGTGGCAAAACCACACCTCTACTAAAAATACAAAAAATAGCCAGGCATGATGATGCACACCTGTAATCCAAGCTCCTCAGGAGGCTGAGGCAGGAAAATCACTTGAACCCAGGAGGCAGAGGTTGAAATGAGATGAGATCATGCCGCCTCACTCCAGTCTGGGCAACAGAGAGAGACTCAGTGCCCCCTCCCTGCCACCAAGAAAAGGAAAAAGATAAATAAAAAATTTAAAAAATAAAATTGTATTAAGCATCCTCTGACAAAAATGGAATAAAACTAGAAATCAATAATAAGTAGAATTTTGGAAACTGTAAAAATATATAGAAATAAACAATATGCTCCTGAATGGCCAGTGGATCAATTAAGAAATGTTAATTTCCTCTAAAAAGGAAATTAACTTTTTAAATACAAATGATAAAGGAAATAAAACATACACAACCTATGGGATACAGCATAAGCAGTACTAAGAGGAAAGTTTATAGTTATAAGTGCCTACATCAAAAAAGTAAAAATATTTTAAGTAAACAACCTAATGATACATTTTAAACAACTAGAAAAGCAAGTGCAATCTCTACCCAAAAATAGAAGAAAAGAAATAATAAAGATCAGAGCAGAAATAAATAAAACTAAAAACAAAAATATTCAAAAATCAATGAAACAAAAAGTTGAATTTTTGAAAAGATAAAATTGACAAACCTTTAGCCAGCCTAAGAAAAAAAGAGAGATGACCCAAATAAATAAATGAGAGATGGAAAAGGATACATTGCAACTTATACCACAGAAATTCAAAGAATCATTAGAGGCTAGTATGAGCAACTATATACCAATACAATGAAAAACCTAGAAGAAATGAATAAATTCCTAGACACAAACAACAGAACAAGATTGAAACATGAAGAAATCCAAAACCTGAACAGACCAATAACAAGTAACAAGACCAAAGCTATATTAAATCTCCCAGTAAAGGAAGGCCTCAGATTAACTGCTGAATTTTACCAAACATTTAAAGAGCTAACACCAGTCCTGCTCAAGGAGGAAATATTTCCAAATCCATTTTTTTGAGGTCAGTATTATCCCAATACCAAAACCAGATAAAGACTCATTAAAAAAAGAAAACTGCAGGCCTATATTTCTGATGAACATTGATGTAAATAGCTTCATAAAATACTATTAAACTGAATTCAATAACACGTTAAAAAGATTATTCATCATGACCAAGGGGGATTTATCCCAGGAATGCAAGGATGGTTCAACAACATATACAAATCAATCATGTCAACAGAATGAAGGACAAAATCATATGATCTTTTCAATTGATGATATAAAAGCATTTGGTAAAATTCAATATCCCCTCATGGTAAAAACCCTCAAACAACCGGATATAGAAGAAATCTACCTCAACAAAATAAAAGCCATATACAATAGACCCAGAGCTAGTATCATATGGAGTGGGGACAAACTGAAAGCCTTTCCTTTAAAATCTGGAACATGACAAGGATGTTCACTTTACCACTGTTACTCAACATAGTGCTGAAAGTTCTAGCTAGAGCAATCATATGAGACAAAGATATAAAAGACATTCAAATCAGAAAGGAAGAAATCAAATTGTCATTGTTTGTAGATGATATGATCTTACATTTGGAAAAACATAATGACTCCAACAAGAAAACTACCATAACTCATAAACAAATTCAGTAAAGTTGCAGTATACAATATTAACATACAAAAATCAGTAGCATTTTTATAGTCCAACATGGAACAATTTGTAAAAGAAAAATGTAATCAAATTTACAATAGCTACAAATAAAATCAAATACCTAGAAATTAATTTAACTAAAGAAGTGAAAGATCTCTACAATGAAAACTATATAACATTGCTGAAAGAAATTGAAGAAAACACAGAAAAATGGAAAGTCATTCCATGTTCATGGATTGGAAGAATCAGTTTTGTTTAAAATGTTTGTACCATCCTGAGCAATCTACAGATTCAACTCAATATCTATGAAAATGCCAATGACATTTTTCACAGACATAGAAAGAACAATCCTACAAGTTATATAGAGCCACAAAAGACCTAGAATACCAAAGCTATACTGAGCAAAAAGAACAAAACTGAAGGAATCACATTACCTGATTTCAAATTATACTCAGAGCTATAGGAAACAAAACAGTATGATGCTGATAAAATCAGATATTTAGACCAATGGAACAGAATAGAGAACTCACAAGACAATCTGTACATCTACAGTGAACTTATTTTCAACAAAGGTGATAAGAATGTGTATTTGGGAAAACTGTCTCTTCAATAAATGATGCTGGGAAAACTGGATATCCATATGCAGAAGAATGAAACCAAACCTCTATCTCTCACCATATACAAAAATCAAATCAAAATAGATTAAAGAATTAAATCTAAGACCACAACCTATGCCACTGCTACAAGAAAACATTGGAAAAACTGTCCAGAACTTTGGACTGGGCAAAGATTTCTTAAGTAATACCCCACAAGCATAGACAAACAAAGCAAAATGGACAAATGAGATCACATCAAGTTAAAAAGCTGCTGCAAAGCAAAGGAAAGAATTATCAAAGTTGACAGACAACACACAGAATAGGAGAAAATATTTGGAAACCACCCATCTGCCAGGGGATTAACAATCAAAATATACAAGGAGTTCAAACAACTCCATAGGAAAATGTCTAAAAATCCAATTTAAAAATTGGCAGAATATTTTCATAGACATTTCTTAGAAGAAATACAAATGGCAAACAAGTATATGAAAAGATACTCAACATAATTCAACATCCAAGAAACACAAATCAAAACTATAATGGGATATCATCTCACCCAATTAAAACGGCTTTTAATCAAAAGACAGACAATAACAAATATTTACAAGGTTGTGGAGAAAAGGAAACCCTGGTACATTGTTGATGCGAATGTAAGTTAGCACAAACACTATGAAGAACAATTTAGAGATTCCTCAAAAAACTGAAAATAGAGCTACCATGTGATCCAGCAATCCCACTGCTAGGTATATACCCAAAAGAAAGAAAATCAGCATATCCAAGGTATCTGCACCCCCATGTTTATTGCAACACTATTCAACAATAGCCAAGATTTGGAAGCAACCTAAGTGTTCATCAGCAGATGTATGGAATGTGGTACATATATACAATGCAGTACTATTAAGCTATAAAAAGAATGATATCCTGTCATTTCAAACAACATGGATGAAACCAGAGGTCATTATGTTAAATGAAATTAGCTAGGAACAGAAAAACACACTTTGCATATTCTGACTTATTTATGAGAGCTAAAAATTAAAACTACTGAATTCATGAAGATAGAGAGTAGAAGGATGGTTTTGAATACTGAGGAAAATAAAAGAGAGAGAGAGTAGAATGATGGTTATTTGAGGCTGAGAAGCATAGTCAGCAGGGGTAAGTGGGAATAATTAATAGGTACAAAAATATAATTATATAGAATAAATAATATATAGTATTTGATAGCATGACAGGGTGAATACAGTCAATAATAAATTGTACATTTTAAAATAAAGAGTATAATTGAATTGTTTATAACACAAAGAAAGGATAAATGATAAGGATAAAGGATAGGATAAATGCTTGAGGTGATAGATACCCCATGAACTATGGTGTGACTAACATGCATTGTATGCCTGTATTAAAATATTTCACATAGCCCATAAATATAAACACCTATGTACCCATAAAAATTAAAAATCAAATAAATTAAAATTCAAAAAAGTTACTACACAAATAGCAAGGAAATAGGTGACTGAGTCATATAAAAATATGTGGACAATAACAAAAAAAAGAGAAATTAAGAGAAATATATCAATATGGTAAGATTATGCAGCATGGCATGGTTGAAATAGTCTTGATATTTGTAGTTGTAAGATATTTCATTTTTCCTATAGCCTGTTAATATGTGTTTGTGTGATCATGACTAAATCATTTAAATTCACTCATATTCTGACCTGAAAATTAATAATAATAAAATCCCTATTCATTACAATATTCGTTTTAAAAATCAAATAAGATAATTCATCTGAAAAAATTATTTGAAAGTTTTATGTGAACATTATTATTTGTCCTTTAACAAATATTATCATATGTGGCATTTAAATAATAGTTAAATATAAATATATATTATAGAAGCAAACATTTATTCCAAGAGCTTAAAATAACTGTCAGGATAGAAGACACAGTTTTGCCAGCTGTGTATAAGAAGGCAAAAGTTTCTTTTTTATATCTGAGGTTATCCATATGCATGATTATTTCATAGCCTTCAGGTTTCACTGAATTTATATCAAAGAGTTCAGTTCACTAGGACTAGGACTAATGGAGATTTGTGGACTACTCTTAGGACTAATAGAGACTTGGGAAGAATAGTTCCCAAATCTCCATTAGTCCTAGGAATAACAGACGATCTCAGTGGTTTTGTTCATATCCATCTTTCTCAAAAGCCTGGGTAGATTTTTGTGCAAGAACAATGAACTCTTAAGTTGGATAGAAAATCCTCTAGTAGTGAGAAAATGTGCACAGATGATTGATGAGGTCCAGAGGTGTACTCCAAAGGCAGCTTATTCTACTTAGGGTCAGGGAAAACTTAGATATTAGAAGGAATAAATCTTTTTTTTTTTTTTTTTTTTGAGATGGAGTCTCGCTCTGTAGCCCAAGCTGAAGTGCAATGGCACGTTCTCAGCTCACTGTAACCTTCACCTCCCAGGTTCAAACAATTCTCCTGCCTCAGTCTCTGGAGTAGCTGGGATTACAGGCGCCCAGCACCACGCTTGGCTAATTTTTATAATTTTAGTAGAGTTTGGGTTTCACCATGTTGGACTAGCTGGTCTCTAACTCCCGATCTCAGCTGATCCGCTTGCTCTGGCCTCCCAAAATGCTGAGATTACAGGCATCAGCCACCGCGACCATCCACGAAGAAGAATTCTTAACAAGGATCTTAATTGTCCAAAATGATGTTAATAAAACCCTATTAGCAAACCTGAGAGGGGTTTGAATATCCTTTGTCTTGGATAATTTCTTATTCAGTGGCAAAATGAACAGGGTGTTTTCGTTGAACTGGAGTTTCATGAAACATGAAAATCAGGAAAATTCATTAAAACTCTTAAGTTTGACAGTGCGTATAGCACTATAACTGAGGAACCAAAAAACATATTTATCCAGGAAAAAGGAAATTGAGTTAAAAGACACGTGTGTCCTAAATAGTTGTATACGGAACCACTAGCAGATACACACACACAAAAATAAGGTTAGCCTGGAATATATTTAGAAGAATAAATGTTATAAAAGGCAACTATCCAAAAGAACTAAAAAAGGAATTTTATGACTCATGCATCTCTCTAATTGTGACTTTGGAGTTACAGGCATACAGTTTCTGCTGAGGAAAATACATAAGAAATCCAGCACTAAATGGCATAGAAGGTCAAATGATGAGGCACTAGCAAAATATAACTAGACACATTAAAAAGAAAAGTCAAAAACTTAAATGCAGTCACCTCACTCCTTTCTACCCTATGTTCCCAACACTATCCCTACATGTTACACCCATGCTCACACACGCAGATAGAGATACAAGGGTCATTAACTTCACTTTGAGAGAGTAAAATAACAATGTGTTGATAACATATAGGATAGCACATTAAGAAACAAATTTTGTTTTGCTTTGTTTTGTTTCGCCATAGAGGTTGTGTGGTATACTCCTTTGTGATCATAATACATTTGGATGACTTTTCTGATTTGTACAGATTTACTTAAGGATATAATGTCAGTTACTGATTTTTGAAATCCTGCTAGACAGGCCAAGTCAACCTTGAATCCAAAGAACAGCATATCCAATCACTATATGGCTCTGTAAGAAGGAGAGGTCAGAAGAGTACAAATTTTAGGCTATTCTTTCCTGGTCTCCCTAACACCTAGCAAAATCTCCAAACAGTTTATAAAATCGCCAGGACCTAAGTCGTCTCAATGTCAACAATCTGTATATACTTGGAGGTTGCTCAGGTATATAATGAATGTGCTCATGATCAAGTTCTTTCTAGCTGCTACCACTGGCCATCTTTGCCAATGTTTCACCAGAAAGAGCAATGAAAAAGTTCTGGTCTCTGCTAGCATCACCTGTGAGTGCTGAAGGACTCGTGGCCAAAGCTGTGTGCTTCTGTGGAAATGTCTGCTGGCAGAATGGGGTTAGTGTACCCCATGTTTTACTCAGCTCAGTAAAATGCATCTTTTAGGTTTTATGCCAACTCACTCTCTCACTGGGACACAGACCTAGCATAGACCCTAGCCAAGGAGAGACTCTATTCATTGATCCTTTACCCATCTAAAACCTAAGGCTCTCTGTGCAGTTCAAGCCCATGATGCCTAGCAAATTATTTTATTACAATTAGGTTGTCATTATCAGCACTGTCAACATTGTCATTGTTACTGTTTTGTTGACTGATTCCCCAAAACTACTTCCCTGCCACTTTTATGGTTGGCCAGATGTGACCAAAAGCATGAGGTCTTTTGAAGGAGGTTCTTCAACCCAGTGTAAATAAACTTCTTTGCAGCCTTTGCCACTAGTTCATCAAATGTGCCCAGATAGTGAAGGCTCAAACATGGTTTGAGATCCCTGTTATGCACATTTGTGCTTTAGAGCAGATGACTGGACTCAACTTCTACAAAGGCTAATCTTTTCATGCCTATCAATACTAAAAACTCTCCCTTGGCTACCTACATTTGCATTAGTATTTAAGAAAGTGAATTTCTTGGAACCTATGTCAATAAGGGGTTCCGTGAAAAAAAGTTTGATATGATTGGAAAGAACTACATTCTGTATTTCCCTACTGGAATGTTTGAATTAGCATATTAAAGACCTCTGCTCATCTGGAGAGTTTATTTTTTATTTTTTCCAAAACCAATTAACTTTTACCTTCCTTCATGTATCTTTCTCTGCAAGCCTCTTAACAAAATTATTCTCATGTGCATATATATTAATTTTTAACATATACATTTTATAATTATTACACAAACAATGTATTTAAAAATTTTAGCTTTTTACTTTTAAATGATTATAGAAGGATATCAAAATAGTACAGAGTTTTTATTTATCTTCACTAAGCTTCCCTAAAAGGTAGCATGATACATAATTGTAGTAAAGTATCAGAATCAGATAGTAACAGTGATAGTATGCTGTTAAATAATCTACAGAAACCATTTGTCTAATATCTTTTTAATCCAGGAAAAAATTAAGGATCTCATATGGCATTTATAGGCCAAATCTCCTCAGTATTTTTCTAACCTACTATGCTGTTTCTTTTATTCTTTATGTTTCAAGACATTGACCCTTTTGAAGAACTTATTTTGTAGATAGAAGCCAATTATTTTATGGATTAGCGCTTCTTTTATATGTCTGTTTCCTCATTATTTAATTCAGGTTGTGCATTTTTGGTAAGAACTTCACATAAGTGAAGTTTTGCTCTTCTTAGTACAGCAAATCAGGAGACAGATAATAGCAATGTATGTTATACTAGTAATGTTAACTTTGATAACTTGATTCAGATGGTGTCTACCAAGTTTCTCCACTGTAAACTTAGCATTTTTTTCTGCATAATTAATAAGTATCTTTTAGATAGTTATTTTGAGACTATGAAAATCTCCTACATCTCATACTTTTGCCCACTAATTCTAGCATTCACTGATACAACAATTAGTACTATGCTGTCTCCATATATTGATTTTTATTTCTGTCATTATTTTCAGTTTATTATTCAGGACTCTACTCTAAGAGAGAGTGCCCCTTCTTTATCTACTTACGGATCATGTATATCACCAATTGAACTCACAGATTTTCAGATTTTCAGTTGATTCTATGAGTTACATCCATTATAGTAATTATCCATTTTGTGGCTCTAATTATCCCAGATGTAGCTATTGGGAGCTCTATCAAATTGTTTTTCTGTGTTCTTTCAACATGCAGACGTATCTTGAATTTCTTCTGCCCAGACCTAGAATCAACCACTTCTCCAACTTAGTCTCAGTCCTTTAATTGGAGAATGGTATTTAGAAACCAAGATAGGGAAGCTAGCTTAGCTACTTACTATTAAGGCAACACTGCTTCTCAGTGAGCAACACTAGGAAATAATAAGTATAGCCGGGCGCGGTGGCTCAAGTCTGTAACCCAGCACTTTGGGAGGCCGAGACGGGCGGATCACGAGGTCAGGAGATCGAGACCATCCTGGCTAACACGGTGAAACCCTGTCTCTACTAAGAAAAAAAATACAAAAAACTAGCCGGGCGAGGTGGCGGGCGCCTGTAGTCCCAGCTACTCCGGAGGCTGAGGCAGGAGAATGGCATAAACCCGGGAGGCGGAGCTTGCAGTGAGCTGAGATCCGGCCACTGCACTCCAGCCTGGGCGACAGAGCGAGACTCCATCTCAAAAAAAAAAAAAAAAAAAAAAAAAAAGTATATGTGTACATATATGATGTCTGTATATATTTTATTCCATTCTAACATGACAGAGTTCATCCTAGTATTCCCCATATCCATATTTGTAACTATTTTCTATAACAATGAGAAACCTGTATCTCATCATGAGCAATATGTTCACACAAAAATTAGCTTTACAATTGCTAACCCATAACCTTGTGAAGAAAAACTTACTAACTGCAACAGGATATTGGTGTATGATTTTTTCTGGGTTTTGGCTTTTCAGTATCAAGTCAAAATGCTGTTTTCCAACATTAATTAGTTCAATTTTGTCTTCCCTACTTTGTTAAGACAGTTACACTAATTGTCTTTATTTCTTACTTACTGTTTTTATTTTGTCTAGGTTCTCCCCATGTCCTAGTTGCTTTTAGTTACTTACTTATATTTTGTATATGTTAAATATCACTGAGGTACTGAAAGTCAAACTAAGTAACCAGGTATACTCAGAGTGTCACTCCTTCCTCATTTCTTCTATACCATTCTTTTATTTTCATGTTCAACCTATTTTCATCCATCCTCTGTAGATAAGCAATTTCTTAAGTTTCTGGTTTACCCTTTATAGCTTTATATTTGCTCAAATTAGTAGATACTTCTTAATTTTAAAAAAAACAACAACAGAATTTTGAATTAAAAATTAGACCTACTATTTTTCTATTCTCTATCTCATTTATTTCAGCTTTTATCTCTAGTGTTTGCTTTTTGTGCTTTCTTTTTATTTACATTGGTTTGGTTTTCTTTTTTGTTTGTTTTGTTTTGTTTTGTTTTTGTGTACTGCTATAGACTGAATATTTGTATTCTCTAAAAATTCACATGATGAAATCCTAATAATAGCAGCAGGAGGCAGACAAATTCTAGGCAGATAGGGGCAGGCTCCTGGTGAGGCCCCACCTTCAAGCCAAAGAAAGCCTGAAGTCTGAAAACCAGGGTGCCAGTCCTGGATACAGTTCACCATCTGGAGTGAGAACTACCTCTACACCTTTTAGCAAACTGAATGGTGCTTTTTCCCGGCTTTCCCATGAACTAATCAGCACACACTCCACCATTCTGACCCCATAAAAACCCCAGAATCAGCCACACATGGGAACTACCAGTCTTCAGGTAGGAGCTACCCACTTCGGGTACCCTCTCGTGTTGAGAGCTGTTCTATCATTCAGTAAAACTCTTCTCCACCATGCTCACTCTTCGGTTGTCCATATAACCTCAGTCTTCTTGATGTGGGACAAGAACCCGGAACCCACCAAATAGTGGGTGCAAAAGGAGCTGTAACACTGTAGCCCTCCCTCCCTCTGTCAGTGCTGGGCAGGCTCTCCATTTGATGGGAAGTGGTAGTGGAGGGGGCGGGGGCAGCTAAGAAGCTGTAGGCTGGAGTGAAGCAGTGGAATAGAAGGAACTGTAACACAAATGAGCTAAAACACATTCCTGGCCAGCCCCTGAGCTGGGGTGGTGACACATTTCCTTTCACCAGACTATGAGAGAAGAGCTGCGACACTTCTGGAGGCCCAGACTTCGAGATTCCCTAAGCCAGAGATGTGGCATGCTGTAATACCTGCTTGGGGCTCTGCAGTTACTGGCATCTCCAAGTTTTTGGGCACCACCCTGTTCCCCTTGTCCAGACACTGGCATGCAAGGCGGAAGCCGAATGAGGCATGCCAGGTCCAGCTGCAGCCTCACATTGAGCTCATGCCTGTGTTGCCTCCTGAAGCTTCCTGCCCTGCCACAGCACAGTCCGCCTGGATGTGCCCTGTGGCTGGACCCCTCACTCGCTTGCTTATGCACCCCTCACCTCTCCACACCTGGCTTGCCTGTAATGGGCATGGAATCTAGGCCAGTAGCATGAGCTGAACACACTACCAGGCTGAGTGGGCAAAGCTAGCCCAGTGGTCACAGGTGAAACCCAGGCAGAGGCTCCACCAGCCACAGAGGTTTCCAGCTGGCAAAGTGGCACCAAAAGAATCCTGTGTCACTAACCCTCAGTGAGATATAATACAACCTCACCAATAAAGGGAGGGGCTTTAGGAAGTGATTAGGTCATGAGTATAGAACGCTCATGAATAGGATTGATGCCCTTACAAAAGAGGCCCCAGAGAGCTCCTTTGCCCTCAGGTGAGGACCTAGCAAGAAGATTCACTCTATGAACCAGAAAAGGGGCCCTCACCAGACACTGAGTCTGCCAGTGCCTTGATCATTAATTTCTCACTTTCCAGAACTACAAGAAATAAATTTGTGTTATTTATAGGCCACCTAGTCTATGATAGTTTTGTTATAGCAGCCCAAACATACTAAGACAAGTACTTAACTCATCTTTGTTATTCAGTGTTTACTATACAAAATGTTTGGTGATAGAACTTTTAAAATGCACTCTGTATATTCTGATACTTTAAAAAAATTCTATAGTTACAATTTATGTCTCTCTTCTTATCAAAAAATTTAATTGAGAATTTTATTTTATTTTATTTTATTTTATTTTATTTTATTTTATTTTATTTTATTTTATTTTATTTTATTTTATTTTGAGACGGAGTCTCACTCTTTGCCCAGGCTGGAATGCAGTGGCACTATTTCGGCTCACTGCAACCTCCGCCTCCCGGGTTCACACCATTCTCCTGCCTCAGCCTCCCGAGTAGCTGGGAATACAGGTGCCCGCCACCACACCCAGCTAATTTTTTGTATTTTTTAGTAGAGACGGGGTTTTCACCGTGTTAGCCAGGATGGTCTCTACCTCCTGACCTCGTGATCCACCCACCTCGACCTCCCAAGGTGCTGGGATTACAGGTATGAGCCACTGCGCAGGCCGAGAGCTTTTAAGTTTTCCAGTAAAAGACATTTTGGTTTATGATTTTGTTGAAAATTTCTAGTTTTGTTGCATTGTGATTAAAGATTATTATTTACAACATTTCTGTTTTATGGAATTACTATAGTTTCTGTGTGTAAATGAGAGTGCCACTTAATACGTATAAATTTTGGTAATGTAATATGTGCATATGAGAGGAAGGTATATGCCCTTTTATAAAGGTGTGAAGTTTGGTATATATCCACATAATTTGCTTTATTTGCTATGTTTTTAGTTATTCTACCTTATTACTTATTTTGTGCCCACGTTTTGTCTGTCTGAGAAAAAGGAATGCAGTCCCTCACATTCAGGATCAAGCCTTCAGTGTTGTTATAGCTGGCCTAAGTGTTCACATTCAGGCCACGTTTTTCTCTCTTTGGAATAACAACCTGATGTTTGATGGATTGCTCTGTGACTTTGATGAAGGGAGACAAAAAACAAGGCCACTTCCTAATTTTGTCTAAGCACACGCTTAGTAACAAAGCCACTAAGTAAACCATAAAATACAATTTTTTTGCTATCCAGCTAATGTGACTGGTTTCTACTTCGTCACAAATTACAGCTTTATCCTCACTCTAGTTGCCTCCCTTCTGAATAAGATTTATTAAGATGCAAATAGAATTGACCCCACAGGCTAACAGCACTCTTCTGTAAACTCTCCCCAAATCTCCTAAGTACAAATTGTATAAGTCTTCTCTAACACCTTTCCTATTGACACGCCTTATGATTTCCCACTGCAATGAGCATTAAGCCTAACCTGTTTACCTACTGGTGTGATACTCTTGGTCTTGAGCTGGAGAGCTTGACATATCTTATACTGAGAGTGGTATATTAAAGTCTTCCATTATCTATATGTTACTATCCAGGTACTGTTTTTCACAGAAGGAGTTACTTTGTTACTTCGTGAACAGATACTCATAATTGTTTTAGTGTTATTTTTGACTTGTGGATTTTAGCACAGGTACCCTTCTTTGTCGTCTTAATGCTTTGTAGCCTGTATTCTATGTTGACTGATAGGATTTCTACTTTAGTATCTTTGTCCATGCCTTTATTTTCAGCCTTTCTGAATCACTTTGCTTTAGTTGTGTTCCATGAGCCAAGTTAAAAATTTTAGGCCGGGCGGGCGCTGTGTCTCACGCCTGTAATCCCAGCACTTTGGGAGGCCGAGGTGGGCAGATCATGAGGTCAGCAGATGGAGACCATCCTGGCTAACACGGTGGAACCCCGTCTCTACCAAAAATACAAAAACAAAATTAGCCGGGTGTGCCGGCGGGCACCTGTAGTTCCAGCTACTGGGGAGGCTGAGGCGGCAGAATGGCGTGAACCCGGGAAGCAGAGCTTGCAGTGAGCCAAGATCGGGCCACTGAACCCCAGCCTGGCAGCCTGGGCGACAGAGCCAGACTCCGTCTCAAAAAAAAAAAAAAAAAAAGTTGTTTCTTTTAGTAAGCCATTCTTTTTTTTTTTTTTTGAGACGGAGTCTCGCTCTGTCGCCCAGGCTGCAGTGCAGTGGCCGGATATCAGCTCATTGCAAGCTCCGCTTCCCGGGTTCACGCCATTCTGCCGCCTCAGCCTCCCCAGTAGCTGGAACTACAGGTGCCCGCCGGCACACCCGGCTAATTTTGTTTTTGTATTTTTGGTAGAGACGGGGTTCCATCGTGTTAACCAGGATGGTCTCGATCTCCTGACCTCGTGATCCGCCCGTCTCGGCCTCCCAAAGTGCTGAGATTACAGGCTTGAGCCACCGCACCCGGCCAAGCCATTCTTATTTATTGATGTGGTGGATATATTTGTGTTAACTCTATCATAATGTTTTATAATTGTGTGTATTATGTGTGCTATGTTTACCTACAAGATGTATATTGTTTACTCTTTAAGTTATAAGCATATATAAATGTATACTTCTATTTAGGAAGGTTTGACTTTTTATTCTAGTTAACATAGTTGTACTTTTAACTTTTAATGTCCTTAGTCCACTGTTTTATAATTTTATCTTCTACTCTCTGGTTTGTCAGCTTTTAATGGGGTCCTTAATTCCCACCCATTGTTTATATAGCAATGAATGAGCTTATTCTACTTTCATTTCGCCTCTCCCTTCTCCTGGCTATACTTTTCTACTTTGTCATGAATAAGATTAGGTCATTATTAGTTCACCCTCATCCCTAATGTTGTTTTAAATTTTGACTTAAAAACAAAGTGTGTTTTTCTTACCATTAGCCTCTTAACAGAAGCATTCTCAGTTATCTTTTGGAATGTTAAATTATTCTTGTAGTGTATTAAAAAAAAAACGCATGGATATGGACTTTTCTACATTTTGTATATTAACTTTTATTCTCTAAAGCATTGATGCCTTAAGGATAGCTTGGTTAGATATAATATCCTTGTTTTACATTTTCTTTGTTTTCCAAAACCACTGCTCTATCGCTGCCTTGCTTTGCATGATGTTTTTGAAAATTATGACGCCAGTCTAATTATTTGACTCTCTTTAGTATTTGATTTCTACTTTGTCTTTGAAATCTAACAGCTTTATAAGGCTATGTCTTATAGTTGATTTTTGTAAGTTAACTTGTTCCAGGTGTCTCATGGGATGTTCTAGTATGCAGATCTCAGTCTTATTTTTATTTCTGGAAATTTGTCTTAAGTTATACCATTAAATATGAGTATATAATATTATCTTGTTCTTTTTTTCAAGGACATCAATTTTATAAATATTATTCTTCCATTGTTTATGTTTTATTTCTACCACTTTTTCTGGTTTTGACTTGTTTCTGCCACATTCACATTGTCTTATTTTCTTAAGTTTCTTCAATACTTCTTGTTAAATTTTTGAGTCTATTCTTCATTGCATACTTTCTAACTTAGTTTCATACACAGGATTTTTTTTCTAATCCAATCCTCTGCCTTTCTTCCAATTTTGGGTTCATTTCTGGAGTTAGTTTTTAGATTTCTGATTCAAAATATTTTTCATATTCCCAAATGTTTAGTTGTAGCAAAGTAAAGAGTCCTGATGGTTTGGCTTTTTCTTCCAGTGCCTATGCAAGTATTTGCCAGTCTGTAATGACTTGCACAAATATAGGAATCTTTGAGAAAATATAAGAAATATTTACAATTATTAGTATTTCAAAGGTACACTTAATTAATGGCCAATTAAAATGAAATAAAGTACATTCTGATGGGTTTATTTTAAGTGTATTGTGTTTAACTTAACATGTAGAGAGGTTATTTTTATTAAGTAGGCTAATTTCTTTGGCACATGGTTTCATTCCTACCAGCAATATCCCCTGTGGGTTGCCTATTCAGTAGTTCTTTTTCTTCTTCCTTCATATCTGTAGAGTCCTCATTTTTGTCTGGTCTTCACCCCTTTTTCATTTGATTTGTGTGAATAACAATTGACTTGTGCTAAACAGGATTGTCTCATTCTGTTTGACTAAAGTGACTTAAAAAGAATTATACTGGAGAGATCACATGAAAGTTTCTTTTTCCCGTTAAATGTCGATAAAAGGAAAAATAATGTTTTTCTGCATCGGCGTGTTATTTTTTAAAGATGGGATACTTAAATTTCCTCTGATAATGTTGCAACCATGAAGGTAACTAATACTTATAGTGCTGAGTGAAAACAGTCTGGGTTGTTAATGAGGTAATGGAAATACCAACTGTGAGGATTAACTAACCTTGAGTTTGCCTTACCTTCAAGCTTTTTATTACATCAGGTAATAAATTATTTGATGTTCAGGCTAAGTCGAGCTAGTGTTTAGTGTCATTTGAAGGAGGCATTGCTAATAAAGTTAAATGGACATTATCTTTGTGTTTCATTTCTCCAGGCCTCTTTTTGTTTTACTAGTATAATGCTATAACGGGAGATCAGATCATTTATTGAGACTCATTTGGGTAGATGTTACAAAAACTAACACAAACTAAGGTTGAAATGAATGCTCAGTTTAAAAAAAGTGTGGTGGCTTGCACTTATAATCCTATCATTTTGGGAAGCCAAGATGGAAGGATCACTTGAAGCTAGGATTTTGCAACCAGCCTGGGCACCATAGTGAAACTATGTCTCTACAAAACAAACAAACAAAATATTTTAAATCAATCAATAAATAAAAGGAATAATGTAATAAATATATATTTCAAAATATATTTTGAAAATTTAGAGTTTTGCCAGCAAGGCAGTAATTTTAATTGTTCTTAAAATGCTATATTTTATTCTTGAAGAAAAACAGCTCCCCTCAAAGTTTGATTATATTATTATTATCATTATTTTGGCAAAGTCTTTTTTCCTGCAAATGATCACAATTCTAAATTTTCATCTAAGTATCATATAAATTTATCATTTTTCCACATCCTAAATTGTTAATGATATTACTAGTAGCATGTGTCACATTTTTTATATTCCCCACTTCAACTTTCATTTAAAATACCTGAATTAATTTTGTGAGTCTTTGTCACAAGGAATATTTTATAAACTTTTAAAACCCAATGTTATAAAAACAGAAGCCATCAGGAAAAAAAACAAAACAGGATATAAAATAATACCACCCTTTTTTCTAAAGTTCATCAAACCGAAGTTAAAGTTTAATATTTGAAATTTTGATTAAAGTTAAGTGAGCACATGGTGATTTTACTGCAAATGTTTGCAATTTAGATTTGTTAATAATGATATTCTTTCATGTAGTCAAAATGAACTGTATGGAAAATTTCTGAGCTTTTTTTCCCCTTTTGTTTTTCTGAAAATTTGATTGAGGAGGGCTCAGTGAGGTAGAAGGCAAAGTGGAGTGCGTGTGAAAATGAACTTCCAAACAGGAGAAAGACTTCACCTGGGTCCAATGTTAAGAGAAGTCAAAGGAGAAGGGGACCCAGAACCAACCATGGGGTCCTTTGCCGAATCCCATTAATCCCATTAATGTCTAATGCTAGTAGACATTAATGGCTTTGACAAGACAGCAATTACTACGGAGTGGGTAAGTGAGTAGAAAGCCTTATTGGAATAATCCATAAGAGAGTGAGAGTAATTACTAACTGTGAATGCAGATTTCCATGCTGTCAAATATGCTTTAAAAGAGAGCAAGGAAATTAGAGAATAGCTAGATGGAAATGGGAAGAGAAGTCAAAGAAGATTTTGAGTTTTATTCTTTGTTTTTAATTTGAGGGTATTATAGCTTAAAAAAAAAAGTATCCAGTAATAAAAAGAAAATTGATGAAGCAAGAAAGGAGAGAATTGCTGGAATGTGGTCTTTGAGTAGTAAGAGGGAAAGGATTGAGTATAAAAGTATAAATAGTAGCTTGAATATGAAGAATACATCCACAGTAATAGGTAAAGTAGCAGAGTGTATAGTCATAGATGATGAGACACTAAGTAACGTGGTGGGAGATTATAGGAGCTCTGGTTTCCTCTTTTATTTCTGTGAAATTGAGAATAAATCAGAAGGTACCAAAAGCTTGATTAAAGGGGAGAAATTATGAAAAAGGTATCCAAAAAAAAAATGTCCCAGGGAAACATACTATGTCTGCTGGGAAGAAGAAAAGGCACATTAGAGTTTGGTGTTCACAATGGTTGAATACATTACAATCAAAATGGAAAAGTATGAAAAGATATAGGTTCAGCAAATGAGGCTAAGAATGTTTCAGTGTATCGGCCGGGCGCGGTGGCTCAAGCCTGTAATCCCAGCACTTTGGGAGGCCGAGATGGGCGGATCACGAGGTCAGGAGATCGAGACCACCCTGGCTAACACGGTGAAACCCCGTCTCTACTAAAAAATACAAAAAACTAGCCGGGCGAGGTGGCGGGCGCCTGTAGTCCCAGCTACTCGGGAGGCTGAGACAGGAGAATGGCGGGAACCCGGGAGGCGGAGCTTGCAGTGAGCTGAGATCCGGCCACAGCACTCCAGCCTGGGCAACAGAGCGAGACTCCGTCTCAAAAAAAAAAAAAAAAAAGAATGTTTCAGTGTATCTTACAGTATTTATATGAATATTGGCATATTTTCTTATTAAAAAATAGAATCCTGTTTTTAAAAATCCACTTTCTGTGACTTCTGACATAAAGTGATGGTTCATGCAGAGAATTGATTTATTCTCTGAAGTGGATATGCCGTTTTATGTACAGTTTCCACTTTACCTATATATATACCAGTCTCTTTCTTTTACCTAAACAGTCAATTTTCATAACATATTAGATCTTATGGATTAATTTCTTATATCCTTTATTTTAATGCCATAATTGTTCAATTACCATGCCACAATTTTAGGCCACAAATTCATGTATAAAATAGAGAATATTTTTAAAATTTCCATAATTCTACCCAATTTCTTGAGCTCACTTTCTACCAGATTGTGAAAAATTACATATCATTTTATAATGGTCTTTTGGTAATGGGCAAAAGAAAAAAAAATGCAAATCACTCAGGAAACCCTCTCCCGATTCCCCAGGCTTGCATCTAAGTTGTTGAGAGATGACTAATTGTCAACATGTCATTTATCATCTAACCATACTGGCTTGAGGTATATCACCATGCCTTCCACTTCCTGCTCATGATTCATTGAGGCTGATGCTTAGTCACTCTTCTTTCCTAACCACAGAATCCTTCAGGACTGCAACCTTAAGATACATCTGTCACCTTGTGCCATGCTAGACTGAGTTTCCCAGTGGCTTGGAGTAGCAGGGCTGGGGGTAGGGCAGAGAGTCAGGGATGGAAAGGAGAGATGAGGGCAGGTAGACATAAAAGCACTCCATCTTGCTTTCTTTCTAATTCCTCATCTCGTTCCCCAATCCTAGAGAATCCACCAAAACTTCATAATGGAAATAATTTCTCTGCCTCAACATACAGTTTTTACTGTTATACTTGTATCCACTCTGTTATTCTCTGTTTCCCTCAAGGACTAATGTTTTTTAATGGACAAATCATAGTTGTATACATTTATGGGGTACAAAATGATCTTTTGATACATGTATACAATATAGTATGATTAAATCAAGGTAATTAACATATCCATTACCTCGCTTATAATTTTGATACTCAAAAACCAGAAAAGATTTTTTTCTTCCTTTGTTTTCTATATAACTGATTTCAATAGATCCCTTTTCTCAGGCCCTCAGGTAGTTCAGAACTACCAAGCTGCTATCCACACAACCATTATTGTCACTAATTTTAAAGAGCAGAGTGCCCAGGTGTTACAGAAAATAAGGGGAAAGAGGGAGAACATTTAATGTTTCAAAACCCTTTTCCTGATTCACTAATGTGGCAATGATGGCTCCACATTCGCTGAGCTAAGAGGTGAGATTCATAATATCGCAATAGAAATAGAAATTTTAACACTGGGGATGACTTCCTTGTGAAAACTTTATTCAAGGAAGCGGCATAAACACAGGGCATATTTACACTTTCAGCATTTATCACATTAAAATTAGCTCAATTATATTGTGGAAATGCCAATAAAAAGAAATTTTCTCAAAAATGCAGAAAGAAATCTATTTCTATATATACTTTAAAAAATCTGGCCACTTAACCGAGGTATGCTTCACAATAAAATCAAGTCAGAAAAACTAGAGTGTTTCAGAATTTCAATCCCTGCTTTCAGTTCCAGCACATCTGCAAGAGTAATAAGTTTTCTGATTTCTAAGAGGCTTGTGGTTAACCTCACAGCATGGAATGAATTATCTACAATTCTATCCTTCATTAAAACACCCTTTCCATGAAATGTGTCAATGAAGTCAGAACCTGGCTGGCCACTGATCAACCAGAGCACTGACCATCCCCTTTTTCTGTTTCCATTGTATTGCTTAATTACAACAAAAGGTAATCATTTATTCCCAAAAGTTTTAAACTGTTTATGTTGCGCACTCACTAAGAACACCTATAATGTTTTAATTTGAACAAGGTGTATATGTACATGTATAAAGTTAAATCCATACATATGTAAACATAAGTATCTTTGACCTCAAATGAGATAGAATCGTGAAATTTAATCATTCCTTACTCAAACTGTACAAATATATTCCTTTGAAGTATACTTAATAACATTTAGAAAAGTCTTTAACTCCTAACCTTACCCACAAAATATATAATCTTCAAAGAGTGCTTAAGTTTGAGAAAAAACAAAAGAGAATGCCACTCCAAAAGTTGTTTTGGCAACGTTAACTCCACATTTTCAGTTCTGAGCACACACATATTACTCCTCTGACATTTCAAATCCCTCCCTTTTCACCTCTAGTTCTTCATGAGTTCCATAAAAGTGAGTGAATTTACATAAATGGTGTTGTTCATTATTTTTAAAATTCACATATTTACTCCTACGACATAATCAACATAAATATCCAAAAATTAAAAACAAAGCATCTTCTCAATTGAGTACTTGGGGAAATTTGCCAAAGGCCATTGGCTAGACTCTGGCTGAGGACTGTAATTAGGAGTCATTACCTTCCAACAGCTGCTTGAGATGAACAGGTAGGTTCACCGCATAATAAAATAACAATATTTGCACCTGATTTGAAATATACATAAATCCAAAATTAAACTGCATACTCTTATAAGAATTCCATGAGGGGTCAATGACTATATTACCCTTCAAAACCTTTACATTTGTTCATATACCAGTGTCAGAAAAAAACAGAAAATAGTTAAATATTCGAATCTCATTTCAAGAAGAGAGCATACAATCAGCCAGGTGCGGTGGTTCACGCTTGTAATCCCAGCACTTTTGGGGGCCGAGGTGAGCGAATCACGAGGTCAGGAGTTCAAGACCAGTTTGACCAATATTGGTGAAACCCCATCTCTACTAAAAATTCAAAAATTAGCTGGGCATGGTGGCGCATGCCTTTAGTCCCAGCTACTCAGGAGGCTGAGGCAGGAGAATTGCTTGAACCCAGGAGGCGGAGGTTGCAGTGAACCAAGATCACGCCACTGCACTACAGCCTGGGTAACAGACCGAGACTCCATCTCAAACAAAAAAAAACAAGAAGAAGAAGAAGAGCATATACAATCTACTTTTCCTTCCTCAAAAATTTAACAAGCTTTATTTTCAGGTACTTTAAAGGCCATCAGTAGATAACTTTGTTCAGTTTACATAAAGGATCTTAAAAGGAAACATATTTTTTAAGTTTGAATGATTCAGTACTTTAAATACTTAAATACTCATGTTGATACATGTGCCAGAAATAATTATTAGGGTGCCAAACCACATATCAAAATCAGGTGTTTTATTTTTAAATTAATATATACTACTTGTCTTTTTTCTCCATATATATCATATAATTTATTAATGTGGAGTTTTATAATATTTATTATGAAATTTCTCATCATTAAATGCAAATTTCCCTCAACTTTTTATGATTTCTACAGCTGTATTTGGAGGTGTAGCTTGATGAAGAAAAATATTGGCATTGTTGTAATGAGAAATTAGAATACTTACTACTTAATAAGATTTACTACTACCCTGTGGGAAGGATTTCTAACACAAGCTAGCATAATCAAATTGTGTCACAAACTATTTTTATACAGATTATAAGCTTATAAGCCTTTCTAGAATTGATCCTGACCCTCCTAATCAAAAGAGTCAGGGGATCGTTTTTTATTTTTTATTTTGGCACCAAGAGAAGTCTTGGCTAATGAGTACTATAACTTCAGTCTCTTCTCTGGTTCCAAAAGAATTCTTGTCACTGATATATGAAACAACCATTGGAAAGATATTCTCTTCAGATTGCGGATTAAAAGTTATCTGCATTGATAACAGATTTATGCATTATATGCAACTTTCTTTACTAAGCCTTCTTTTTAAATGATAGAAAAATTTATAATAATATTTTGGTTAATTGTCCTTATGTTCAAGTAAATTATTTTTCATATCTGTAGATTTTTCTCAAGTAATCCCTCCATTATGATGTTGGAACTGAAATATCTACATGAATGTTCTCTTTAATGCAAATGAGTTATTACCAGGTTCAGGGAAAATAAAAAGATAATTTTTAACAATGATGGCTAAATGGTAGGGTTTCCTTGTTTCATTTCCTTGCTTTGACAAGGTTTTCTACAAAAGTAGTGAAGATGCAGATTCAGAAAGTTCTGAATTAAGATTCTAAATTAAGACCAATTTATTCCAAGTGCCAAGTAAATTCTAAGTTCTCTCTCTCTCTCTCTCTATATATATATATATATATACACACACACAGAACTCTCTCTCTCCCTCTCTATACATAATAGGAGGTAGGTTCTACATGACCTTTGTAGGGGGATTAGGTAGGGTCTTTGTATCCAAATCATTCCTGCCATGACCCATGTGCATAGCACCTATATGCTATGCTAAATGCTATTTCCTCTTTTCTCCGTACTAGTTTTTCAGTATTTTCACCCAAGCATTTTATTAAACTACATGTAAGCCTTGGACAATCAAGAAGAAAAAGACTCCAGGATATTGGTGTCTTTGGGATTACATCAACAAAAGCTACACTACTACTTTCCTGAGAGCCATCCCTGTCCTGTCCTCTTTTGATCAGCCACTGTATCACTTCTCTATGCTTCTTAGGACAATTTTTCATGGCCCCACTGCTTCACATTTATTTAAGTACAGGTATTATAGAGGCTGTTGAATCACAAGCTCCTTGAAGTCAGGATAATTTATCTTATTCATCTTTCTATATCACACATCATTTATTTAATATTATATTTTAGATGATCAATATAGGTTACATATTATTTTAAAATCAAACAGATTTTATGTCTTCTTATAAGAAAAAAATTATAATGCATTCTGATAATTAAAAATATCTAATGCAAAGGAACTGAGAAAGTCATCACCACCTAGTATAAATGCATTTGATACTCCTATGCCTTTTAAAGAAGAACTTTTAAAAACGTTGTTCTCAGAGATGCCTCTAATGTCCATCAGAAACCAATGATTCAGGACAAAATATTTCAAAACTAGAAGCTTCTTCAGTTATCCTTAAGTAAGAACACCTAAGCCATTTTAACATAACACACTTTGTAGATTGGCCACAAATCATTATTTATCTTCACTCAAATAGCTTAAAAGTGTTTCTCTCTAAACATACTGCTACAATTTAGTTTTAGCTCTCCCAGGAAAAACATAATGACTGTACTCATTGTATGAAGTGCAAATGAAACCCAGAAAAAAGGTACTACAAGGAACATTTCCACACATGCCCTCCATCCCAGGTCCCTAGAAGATCCATAAGGGCATTCAGTACCAAGAGGAGAGAGGCACATTAACAATTAAACTTAAGATCCTTTGGTAATTTGCAATGGAAACTTATGAAAGCTGGAATTAATGTAAACTGTGTCTAAGCTCTATGGTGTATAAATACTGTTTTCATCTTATATTTCAGGCAAAAATACTGAATAGTGAATACCAAAGAGTTTGAAGATTGGGGTTGAACATGAGTAGAAAATGCCTTTTGTGTAATCATCACTGAAATGTATCTTTATGTTACATCATTCTCCTTAGCTTTACTATGATTCCTTAAAGCATATGCCTCAAATTCCACAAGGAACTTTTTTTTCTTCTATAATTATGGAGTTGCCCATCAGATGAAAGTTTCACAGGGCTGTCCGGTAAGATTAATGGAGGCACTTTGTTGGAAGTAGTTGCTCCAGACTCTCAAGAATACAGCTGCCTCAGTAATTCTTCTGAACGAAAGGTGAACCTATCCTTGCTCACGTGTCTTGGCTGAGGTTTTTTAAATTATTACTACTATTATTATTACTATTATTATTGTTATTCCTGACAGCCTTCAAGAACTTGTACTCTCAAGAAGTTACAGTACTCATATATAATGTTTGAGTCATCCCTGTATTTGATCTTGGATAAGATTTTACAGTTTTACCCAGGCTTTGTTAGCACCAGAGCCTAAACTATTCATGGTGGCAGCACATAGTGGGTGAACCATTCCATAAGATCAAAATAACTTCTCTATGCAAAGGTTTATCTAGTGTTTTCTTCTAGTGTTGTGAGTGTACATTTTAGGTTGAATGAAAATCACTTATCATGACATTTAAGACTCAGATTGTGGAGTCATATTCAAAGAGACTTTGATTGAATAAGTTTACTTGGTCAGAATAAATCATTCTTTCTCTATTTTTAAAGAAGCCTTAGATAATTCTGATTAATATAGACTATGGAGTCATCAATGCTTTGAGCTGCACATGGGAAGCACAGTATTTGAAAGCACAGCTTTCAGAACATGAAAGCTCATGTCTCTATCATTACGCCATTTAGAGAAACACTGCTGCTCATGTTTCTAATAGAGCATTTCTATCCTAGTCCATTAAGCTCCCTAACTCTATACTATTTTGGCTTAGAAAGTTGAAAATGAATTCAAGAGTATTTGAAAGGATTTGGCATGTTTTATCAAATATTTCTTATTACGAAATATTTCTAATTTATGACACAACGGTGTCTCTAGCACTTAACAAGCTGGACAAAGGAAGAATCGTTCCAATTACTGCATCATCATAATGATAAGTGAATTATAAGATTATATTTCTTTGAAAGAACAATATCTGCTCCATATACTATAGAGTTACTGAGGTTATAGTGATCTCTAAACTGTTGTCATAGTTTATCTTTTTTGTATGGTTTAAACACCAGCACTTTTCTTAAAATCACGCTAAGTATTTTGTCTTAATAGTACTTAAAAGGCTTTTATTTGACATGGTGATATTCTCTTTTAATATGTTTCTCACTTTAGAGCATAAATTTTTAATCCCTTCAAGTGAATATAGCTACAAGAAAACATTTATGAAGAACTCTGGTGGGAGAGTAGAAAAATCAAGGCTTTAAGTATGATTCGGTAAGTTGGTTAGCAATTCTGTGTCTCCTTTTCATCGGTAAATAGGAAGAGTAAAGAACAATAGTAATTGAGCTATATAAAAACAAGGACTGGGCATGAAGATTCATTTAAGACAAGGAATTATACAAGCATCATATCACCAAATGTGTAACTCAGAGCAATTTGGATACAGTACATAGAAAAGTTCAACAGTTATGCCAGTGACTTGCAAATGTTTTGGTATTAGAAATCTATTATATTACACTTGCAAAACAAATTGAAAACATAAATAGATTTATTTGTGTGGAAATATACCAAATTATAAATTAAAATTGATGCATTTTTAATTATTTATTTATTCATTCATTTAAAATGACCTCCCAGGATGTGGCGCTTAATCCTCATATCTACCACATCTAGAGTTTGGGCTGGACTTGGGAACTCTTAGTCACTCACTTGCAAAGAACAGAGTATAGAAAGGGAAAAAAAATGGTAAGTTTGTAGTTAAAATTCGCAGAAATTACCTTAAAAAAGTAATCATGGTTAACATAACAAGTGATAAGTCATATCAATTTCCTGATAACATAATGAGAAGGGAACTTCATTTCTGTATTATTCCTCCCCAAAACCCATAACTCCCATCTAACAATGAGTAAATTCAAATTGAGAAACATTCTTCAAAATACCTCACCATTTTATTCAAAACTGTCAAGATCACACACTCAAAATAAAGACTGGGTAATTGTGGCCAGAAATACAATTAAATGCAATGTGGAATCCCAGATTGGACCTGGAACATAAATAGGCTATAGTGGGAAAACCCTTAAAGTGGAATAAAGTCTGAAATTTATGTAACACTATGCACCAACATTAATCTCATAATATGATGAATGTACTATAGCTGTAAGGTATTAATTCAGGGGAAAACTTGGTGAAGAATATACAGAAATTTTCTGTACTATCTTTGCAACTCTTCTATAAATCTAAAATTATTTCAAAATTAAGTTTATTTTTAAATGATTAAAGACCCCACAGAATTCTTGCTTATGTAGGTTCTATTTATAGATACATACAATATTAAAAAGCAGAACAAAAATATTACCTATTTATTAATTCATTGAAACCAAATAACAAACCTATAATATGTTAACATACATTTTATATTTTCATGAAAATAGGCAAAAAGAAGAGTGTTTTACATTTTGAATTTTTTAAATATTTGGTTTAATAGAAAGAAGACAGTTGGATTCTCATTTCTGCTTCTAAATCTAATATGTTGTTTTAGTTGAATTATGTGAAGAAAGTTATTCTTCACACAGATACAGACTTGGAAAAAGGAGAAATATTTTAGTAGCCTTTTGGATAGTAGTGGATATTTTATTGTGTGTGACTATACCAAAACTTTACGATTTGTTTATGCTTAAAAATTAGTTGCTTGGGGAAAGTACATTCTCCTCAATAATTGTTGCTGGTAAAACTTGATATACACATGCAAAAGAGTGGCTAGACTATTATGTTACACTATATACAAAAATTAATTCAAAATGCATTAAAGACCTAAACATAATACCTAAAACTGTAAGTCTCCTAGAAGAAAACATAATGGAAAAACTTCATGATATTGGTCTTGGTAATGTCTTGGACATGACACAAAAATCACAGGCAACAAAAGTAATAATGGGTTTTTTAAAACAGGGCTACATCAATCTTAAAAATGTTTGCACAATAGTAGCCATTCTAGGGGGGCGGAGCAAGATGGCCGAATAGGAGCAGCTCCAGTCTCCAACTCCCAGCGCGAGCGACACAGAAGACCAGTGATTTCTGCATTTTCAACTGAGGTACTGGGTTCATCTCACTGGGGAGTGCCGGACGATCGGTGCTGGTCAGCTGCTGCAGCCCGACCAGCGAGAGCTGAAGCAGGGCGAGGCATCGCCTCACCTGGGAAGCGCAAGGGGGAAGGGAATCCCTTTTCCTAGCCAGGGGAACTGAGACACACAACACCTGGAAAATCGGGTAACTCCCACCCCAATATTGCGCTTTAAGCAACCAGGCACACCAGGAGATCATATCCCACACCAGGCCGGGAGGGTCCCATGCCCACGGAGCTTCCCTCATGGCTAGCACAGCAGTCTGTGATCTACCCGCAGGGCAGCAGCAAGGATGGGGGAGGGGCACCCGCCATTGCTGAGGCTTAAGTAGGTAAACAAAGCTGCTGGGAAGCTCCAACTGGGTGGAGCTCACAGCAGCTCAAGGAAACCTGCCTGTCTCTGTAGACTCCACCTCTGGGGACAGGGCACAGCTACACAACAACAACAACAACAAAAAAAAAAGCAGCAGAAACCTCTGCAGACGCAAAGGACTCTGTCTGACAGCTTTGAAGAGAGCAGTGGATCTCCCAACACGGAGGTTGAGATCTGAGAAGGGACAGACTGCCTGCTCAAGCGGGTCCCTGACCCCTGAGTAGCCTAACTGGGAGACATCCCCCACTAGGGGCAGTCTGACACCCCACACCTCACAGGGTGGAGTACACCCCTGAGAGGAAGCTTCCAAAGCAAGAATCAGACAGGTACACTCGCTGTTCAGAAATATTCTATCTTCTGCAGCCTCTGCTGCTGATACCCAGGCAAACAGGGTCTGGAGTGGACCTCAAGCAATCTCCAGCAGACCTACAGCTGAGGGTCCTGACTGTTAGAAGGAAAACTATCAAAGAGGAAGGACACCTACACCAAAACCCCATCAGTACATCACCATCATCAAAGACCAGAGGCAGATAAAACCACAAAGATGGGGAAAAAGCAGGGCAGAAAAGCTGGAAATTCAAAAAATAAGAGCACATCTCCCCCGGCAAAGGAGCGCAGCTCATCGCCAGCAATGGATCAAAGCTGGACGGAGAATGACTTTGACGAGATGAGAGAAGAAGGCTTCAGTCCATCAAATTTCTCAGAGCTAAAGGAGGAATTACGTACCCAGCGCAAAGAAACTAAAAATCTTGAAAAAAAAGTGGAAGAATTGACGGCTAGAGTAATTAATGCAGAGAAGGTCCTAAACGAAATGAAAGAGATGAAAACCATGACACAAGAAATACGTGACAAATGCACAAGCTTCAGTAACCGACTCGATCAACTGGAAGGAAGAGTATCAGCGATTGAGGATCAAATGAATGAAATGAAGCGAGAAGAGAAACCAAAAGAAAAAAGAAGAAAAAGAAATGAACAAAGCCTGCAAGAAGTATGGAATTATGTAAAAAGACCAAATCTACGTCTGATTGGGGTGCCTGAAAGTGAGGGGGAAAATGGAACCAAGTTGGAAAACACTCTTCAGGATATCATCCAGGAGAACTTCCCCAACCTAGTAGGGCAGGCCAACATTCAAATCCAGGAAATACAGAGAACGCCACAAAGATACTCCTCGAGAAGAGCAACTCCAAGACACATAATTGCCAGATTCACCAAAGTCGAAATGAAGGAAAAAATCTTAAGGGCAGCCAGAGAGAAAGGTCGGGTTACCCACAAAGGGAAGCCCATCAGACTCACAGCAGATCTCTCGGCAGAAACTCTACAAGCCAGAAGAGAGTGGGGGCCAATATTCAACATTCTTAAAGAAAAGAATTTTAAACCCAGAATTTCATATCCAGCCAAACTAAGTTTCATAAGTGAAGGAGAAATAAAATCCTTTACACATAAGCAAATGCTTAGAGATTTTGTCACCACTAGGCCTGCCTTACAAGAGACCCTGAAGGAAGCACTCAACATGGAAAGGAACAACCGGTACCAGCCATTGCAAAAACATGCCAAAATGTAAAGACCATCGAGGCTAGGAAGAAACTGCATCAACTAACGAGCAAAATAACCAGTTAATATCATAATGGCAGGAGCAAGTTCACACATAACAATCTTAACCTTAAATGTAAATGGACTAAATGCTCCAATTAAAAGACACAGACTGGCAAACTGGATAAAGAGTCAAGACCCATCAGTCTGCTGTATTCAGGAGACCCATCTCACACGCAGAGACATACATAGGCTCAAAATAAAGGGATGGAGGAAGATTTACCAAGCAAATGGAGAACAAAAAAAAGCGGGGGTTGCAATCCTAGTCTCTGATAAAACAGACTTTAAACCATCAAAGATCAAAAGAGACAAAGAAGGCCATTACATAATGGTAAAGGGATCAATTCAACAGGAAGAGCTAACTATCCTAAATATATATGCACCCAATACAGGAGCACCCAGATTCATAATGCAAGTCCTTAGAGACTTACAAAGAGACTTAGACTCCCATACAATAATAATGGGAGACTTCAACACTCCACTGTCAACATTAGACAGATCAACGAGACAGAAAGTTAACAAGGATATCCAGGAATTGAACTCATCTCTGCAGCAAGCAGACCTAATAGACATCTATAGAACTCTCCACCCCAAATCAACAGAATATACATTCTTCTCAGCACTACATCGTACTTACTCCAAAATTGAACCATATAATTGGAAGTAAAGCACTCCTCAGCAAATGTACAAGAACAGAAATTATAACAAACTGTCTCTCAGACCACAGGGCAATCAAACTAGAACTCAGGACTAAGAAACTCAATCAAAACCGCTCAACTACATGGAAACTGAACAACCTGCTCCTGAATGACTACTGGGTACATCACGAAATGAAGGCAGAAATAAAGATGTTCTTTGAAACCAATGAGAACAAAGATACAACATACCAGAATCTCTGGGACACATTTAAAGCAGTGTGTAGAGGGAAATTCATAGCACTAAATGCCCACAAGAGAAAGCAGGAAAGATCAAAAATTGACACTCTAACATCGCAATTAAAAGAACTAGAGAAGCAAGAGCAAACACATTCCAAAGCTAGCAGAAGGCAAGAAATAACTAAGATCAGAGCAGAACTGAAGGAGATAGAGACACAAAAAACCCTCCAAAAAATCAATGAATCCAGGAGTTGGTTTTTTGAAAAGATCAACAAAATTGACAGACCACTAGCAAGACTAATAAAGAAGAAAAGAGAGAAGAATCAAATCGACGCAATTAAAAATGATAAAGGGGATATCACCACCGACCCCACAGAAATACAAACTACCATCAGAGAATACTATAAACACCTCTACACAAATAAACTGGAAAACCTAGAAGAAATGGATAATTTCCTGGACACTTACACTCTTCCAAGACTAAACCAGGAAGAAGTTGAATCCCTGAATAGACCAATAGTAGGCTCTGAAATTGAGGCAATAATTAATAGCCTACCAACCAAAAAAAGTCCAGGACCAGATGGATTCACAGCTGAATTCTACCAGAGGTATAAGGAGGAGTTGGTACCATTCCTTCTGAAACTATTCCAATCAATAGAAAAAGAGGGAATCCTCCCTAACTCATTTTATGAAGCCAACATCATCCTGATACCAAAGCCTGGCAGAGACACAACAAAAAAAGAGAATTTTAGACCAATATCCCTGATGAACATCGATGCAAAAATCCTCAATAAAATACTGGCAAACCGGATTCAACAACACATCAAAAAGCTTATCCACCATGATCAAGTGGGCTTCATCCCTGGGATGCAAGGTTGGTTCAACATTCGCAAATCAATAAACATAATCCAGCATATAAACAGAACCAAAGACAAGAACCACATGATTATTTCAATAGATGCAGAAAAGGCTTTTGACAAAATTCAACAGCCCTTCATGCTAAAAACGCTCAATAAATTCGGTATTGATGGAACGTACCTCAAAATAATAAGAGCTATTTATGACAAACCCACAGCCAATATCATACTGAATGGGCAAAAACTGGAAAAATTCCCTTTGAAAACTGGCACAAGACAGGGATGCCCTCTCTCACCACTCCTATTCAACATAGTGTTGGAAGTTCTGGCTAGGGCAATTAGGCAAGAGAAAGAAATCAGGGGTATTCAGTTAGGAAAAGAAGAAGTCAAATTGTCCCTGTTTGCAGATGACATGATTGTATATTTAGAAAACCCCATTGTCTCAGCCCAAAATCTCCTTAAGCTGATAAGCAACTTCAGCAAAGTCTCAGGATACAAAATTAATGTGCAAAAATCACAAGCATTCTTATACACCAATAACAGACAAACAGAGAGCCAAATCATGAATGAACTTCCATTCACAATTGCTTCAAAGAGAATAAAATACCTAGGAATCCAACTTACAAGGGATGTAAAGGACCTCTTCAAGGAGAACTACAAACCACTGCTCAGTGAAATAAAAGAGGACACAAACAAATGGAAGAACATACCATGCTCATGGATAGGAAGAATCAATATCGTGAAAATGGCCATACTGCCCAAGGTTATTTATAGATTCAATGCCATCCCCATCAAGCTACCAATGAGTTTCTTCACAGAATTGGAAAAAACTGCTTTAAAGTTCATATGGAACCAAAAAAGAGCCCGCATCTCCAAGACAATCCTAAGTCAAAAGAACAAAGCTGGAGGCATCACGCTACCTGACTTCAAACTATACTACAAGGCTACAGTAACCAAAACAGCATGGTACTGGTACCAAAACAGAGATATAGACCAATGGAACAGAACAGAGTCCTCAGAAATAATACCACACATCTACAGCCATCTGATCTTTGACAAACCTGACAAAAACAAGAAATGGGGAAAGGATTCCCTATTTAATAAATGGTGCTGGGAAAATTGGCTAGCCATAAGTAGAAAGCTGAAACTGGATCCTTTCCTTACTCCTTATACGAAAATTAATTCAAGATGGATTAGAGACTTAAATGTTAGACCTAATACCATAAAAATCCTAGAGGAAAACCTAGGTAGTACCATTCAGGACATAGGCATGGGCAAAGACTTCATGTCTAAAACACCAAAAGCAACGGCAGCAAAAGCTAAAATTGACAAATGGGATCTAATTAAACTAAAGAGCTTCTGCACAGCAAAAGAAACTACCATCAGAGTGAACAGGCAACCTACAGAATGGGAGAAAATTTTTGCAATCTACTCATCTGACAAAGGGCTAATATCCAGAACCTACAAAGAACTCCAACAAATTTACAAGAAAAAAACAAACAACCCCATCAAAAAGTGGGCAAAGGATATGAACAGACATTTCTCAAAAGAAGACATTCATACAGCCAACAGACATATGAAAAAATGCTCATCATCACTGGCCATCAGAGAAATGCAAATCAAAACCACAATGAGATACCATCTCACACCAGTTAGAATGGCGATCATTAAAAAGTCAGGAAACAACAGGTGCTGGAGAGGATGTGGAGAAACAGGAACACTTTTACACTGTTGGTGGGATTGTAAACTAGTTCAACTATTATGGAAAACAGTATGGCGATTCCTCAAGGATCTAGAACTAGATGTACCATATGACCCAGCCATCCCATTACTGGGGATATACCCAAAGGATTATAAATTATGCTGCTATAAAGACACATGCACACGTATGTTTATTGCAGCACTATTCACAATAGCAAAGACTTGGAATCAACCCAAATGTCCATCAGTGACAGATTGGATTAAGAAAATGTGGCACATATACACCATGGAATACTATGCAGCCATAAAAAAGGATGAGTTTGCGTCCTTTGTAGGGACATGGATGCAGCTGGAAACCATCATTCTTAGCAAACTATCACAAGAACAGAAAACCAAACACCGCATGTTCTCACTCATAGGTGGGAACTGAACAATGAGATCACTTGGACTGGGCCTATCATGGGGAGGGGGGAGGGGGGAGGGATTGCATTGGGAGTTATACCTGATGTAAATGACGAGTTGATGGGTGCAGCAGACCAACATGGCACAAGTATACATATGTAACAAACCTGCACGTTATGCACATGTACCCTACAACTTAAAGTATAATAATAATAAATAAATTAAAAAAAAAATGTTTGCACATCAAAGCAAACAACCAATAGAATAAATGGTAACCTACAGAATTGAAGAAAATATTTGCAAATTATATATATATATGATAAGGATTTAATATCCAGAATATATAAATACTCCTACAACTCCACAACAAAAATCTAGTAACCCCATTATAAAATGGGCAAAGTGCTTGAATAAATACTCTTCAAAAAAAATATGCAAATTGCCAACAAGCACATGAAAAGATGCTCAACATGACTAACAGATAAATGAAAATCAAAACCACAAAGAGATATTATCAGACACTCATTAGGATGGCTCTTATTTTTAAAAAGGTGAGGATGTAGAGAAATTGGAATAATTATGCTCTGTTGGAATTATAAAATGGTACAACCACAATGGAAACAATACAGAGGTTTCTCAAAAAATTTTTAAATAGAACTACCATATGATCTACCAACCTCATGGTGGAATCAATCTAAATGTCCATTGACAGATGAATGGATAAATAAAATGTGATATGTACATAAAATGGAATATTATTTGACCCTAGAAAGGAAAGAAATCCTGTTACACACTACAGTATGAATAAATCTTGAGGAAATATTGCTAAGTGAAATAAGTCAGTCACAAAAAGACAAATACTGTATGACTCTCTTAAATGAAGTGTCTAAAAAAAGTCAGATTATTAGAAAAAGAACATAGAATGGTGTTGACTAACAGCAGGGAGGAAGAAGAAAAGGGAAGTTGTTTTATGGGTCCTGAGTTTCAGATTTATAAGTTGAAAAAGTTCTGGATATCTGTTTCATAATAGTGTGAATATAATTATATTAGTTCATTCTCACATTGCTATAAAGTTCTTCCTGAGAATGGGTAATTTATGAAGAAAAGAGTTTTAACTGACTCACAGTTCCACATGGCTAGGGAGGTCTCAGGAAACTTACAATCAGGGCAGAAGGCAAAAGGGAAGCGAAGTATAGCTTCCCGTGGTAGAGGAAAAGGGAGAGAAGAGTGAAGGAGGAAGTGCCACACACATTTAAACCATCAGATCTTGTGAGAATTCACTCACTATCACAAGAACAGAAAGGGGGAAATCCACCCCCATGACCCAATCACCTCCCAGCAGGACCCTCCTCCAATTCCACATGAGATTTGGTGGGGACACATATCCAAACCAAATCATTCTGCCCCTGGTCCCTCCCAAATTTCATATCCTTCTCTCATTTCAAAACCAATCATACTTTCCAACAGTCCCCCAAAGTGTTAACTCATCCCAGCATTAACTCAAAAGTCCAAGTTCAAAGTCTCATCTGAAACAATGCAAGCCCCATTTGCCTATGAGACTGAAAAATAAAAAACAAGATACAATCGGGGTACAGATATAGGGAAAATGCTCCCATTCCAAATGGGAGAAATTAGCCAAAACAAAGGGCGCCATGCAAGTCCAAAACACAGCAGGATCGTCATTAAATCTTAAAGCTCCAAAATAATCTCCCTTGACTCTATGTCTCACATCCAGGGCATGCTGATGAAAGGGGTGGGATCCCATAGTCTTGGGCAGACCCACCCCTGTGGCTCTACAGAGTATGGCTCCTTTGGCTGCTTTCACTGGCTGACATTGAGTGTCTGTGGCTTATCCAGGTACATTGTGCAAGCTGTTGATGGATCTTCTATTCTGGGGTCTGGAGGTCAGTGGCCCTCTTCTCACAGCTCCACTAGGCAGTGCCCCTGTAGGGACTCTGTGTTGGGGCTCCAACTTCACATTTCTACCTCAACACTGCCCTAGTAGAGGTTCCCCATCAGGGCTCTACCCCTGCAGCAGACTTCTACCTGAACATCCAGGTGTTTCCACACATTCTCTGAAATCTAGGAGGGTGTTCTCAAGCCTCAACTCTTATCTTCTGCATACCTGTAGGCCCACAACCACATGGAAGTCACCAAAGCCTGGTGCTTGCAACCTTGGAAGTAAAGCCCTAGTTGTAAATTGATCCCCTTTAGCCATGGCTGCAGTTGGAGCATCTGGGACGCAGGACACCAAGTCCTGAGGCTGCACAGAGCAGTGGGGTCCAAGGCCTGAGCCGTGAAACTGTTTTTGCCTCCTAGGCCTCTGGGCCTGTGATTGGGGAGGCTTCTCTGAAGGTCTCTGACAATGGAGACATTTTCCCCATTATCTTGGCTATGAACATTTCACCTCCCCTTTAGTTATTCTGCAGAGGAAATAGTAATTCAGTCTTTAAGAATACAGGTAAATAGTTAATTTAGTGATCTACTGCATTGTCATACAGTGGCCATAATTTACATTACTTACCATTTACTCAGCAGATATTCAGCAATGTCAAATATACAAGATGTCATTACTTTCTAAAGTATATTGTATATGCTTCTCCAGGCAATATACTATAATATCTTAACCTATAAAATGCAAATGTCTGCAGCCTGCTTGGGCTTGAATTCCTCCCCAGAAAATGAGTTTTCCCTCTCTACCACATGATTGGGCTGCAAAGTTTCCAAACTTTTATGCTCTGCTTCCCTTTTAAATACAAGTTCCAACTTCAGACCATCTCTTTCTTTATACAAATGAGCATAGGCTTTTAGGAGACACCAGGCCACATCTTCAAGGCTTTGCTGCTTAGAAATTTCTTCTACCAGATACCCTAAATCATCTCTCTCAAGTTTAAAGTTCCACAGAGCTCTAGGGCAGAGGCAAAATGCCACCAGTCTTTTTGCTAAAGCATAGCAAGAGTGACTATTACTCCAGTTCCTAGTAAGTTCCTCATCTCCCTCTGGGACCACCTCAGCCTAGACATCATTGTCCATATCACTATCAGCATTTTGGTCAAAACCATTCAACAAGTCTCTAGGAAGTTCCAAACTTTCCCACATCTTCTAGTCTTCTTCAGAGCCCTCCAAACTGTTCTAACCTCTGCTCGTTACCCAGTTCCAAAGTCACCTCCACATTTTCAGATATCTTAGTAGCAGTGCCCTAATCCCAGTACCAATTTTCTGTGTTAGTCCATTCTCACATTGCTATAAAGAACTGCCTGAGACTGGGTAGTTGATACAGTTTGACTGTGCCCCTATCCAAGTCTCATACTGAATTGTAGCCCCCGTAATTCCCACATGTTGTAGGGGGTACTTGGTGGGAGGTAATTGAATCATGGTGGTGGGTCTTTCCCATGCTGTTCTCATGATAGCGAATAAGTCTTACAAGATCTGATGGTTTTATAAAGGGAGTTCCCCTCAACACATTCTCTTGCCTGCCACCATGTAAGACAAGACTTTGTTTCTCATTCACCTTCTGCCAAGATTGTGAGGCCTCCCAGCCATGTGGGACTGTGAGTCAATTAAACCTCTTTCCCTTATAAATTACTGAGTCTTATCTATGTCCTTATTAGCATCATGAGAACAGACTAATACAGTAGTTTATGTAGAAAAGAGGTTTAATTGACTCACAGTTCTGCATGGCTGGGGAGGCCTCAGGAAACTTACAATCATGGCAGAAGGTGAATGGGAAACAAAGCACATCCTCCAATGTTAGAGAGTGAGGGAGAGAGAGAGAGTGAAGGGGAAAGTGCCACACACTTTTAAACCATCACAGCTCATAAGAACTCATTCACTATCATGAAAACAGCAAGGGGGAAATCCACCCCCATGATCCAATCACCTCACACCATGCCCCCTCCTCCAATTCGACAGGAGATTTGGGTGGGGATACAAATCCAAACCATATCAATAATTAATACCACTGAACTGTACATTTTAAAATAGTTAATATGGTAAATTTTATGTTTTGCTTTTTACTACCACCACCAAAACAAAATAATTGCTTAAAAATTAATGGAAATGAAGATCTGTAACAAAACCAATAAACTTTTCATACTCTTGAAAATTCCATTGGTCTATCATACCCTTTGAGTGGATTCTTTACCTATGCATAATTTTATAACAGCATATGTTGGTCATTTAAAAAATAAGAGTTCACATATATATGCAGATGTTCCAAATGTTGATAGGTCAAGGAATCACATTACTTAATATCACCAACAATCTTTCAGAAAAATCTTTTTCTTAAGTATTAGGAAGCTGTCAAAAGATCACAGTAGCAGGACAATTTTCCCCAAACTCTAATTTTTATTTAAAACTTAAATTTTACCATCAGTGACAATGTGAGTTATTTCCCTGTAGTGGCAGCCTCATTTTGCTCATTCCCAAGGAAATACATGCCAAGTACCCTCATCTAAAAAATCACAGCTCGTTTATTAGTTATTGTGTCAGTAAAAGTCTAATTCCATAAAAATGTGACTAGTTCAGCACACTACCTAAAACGTTTCACAAATGTTTTCTTCAATCATTTCATTTTAGTTTATAGTTGAAGTCTTTTATGCATAGTTTGCATTTTATTTGGCAGAATATTATAAAAATTGAACACAAGTGTCAAACTTTAATAAAATGAATAATTTTTACTTCAATTTCAGGGACATTCAAAATGAAACCAGCATTTGTTTTTACTGAGTGTATGACAAAGATGGGCCAAATGCCAACTAATACAATTTGGTGCCACTATCTTGGTTCATACCAAGCATTACCAGTTTTGCTCATGATTAATTTTGTACTTTTAGTGCAAGTTATGCAGGAAAACTCACCAGAATTAAAAATGTTATTCAAAAAATTTGAATACTCGCGTATCACCAATGTCTGTTTCCAAGCATTCACATAATAGAAAATCTGATGAATAATCAGGCCTAATATCAGACAAATACAGTCACTTCATTCATGCCTATAGACTTGCCCATTTAAAAGACAAAAAGTACAATTCTGCTGATAAAAGAGTAATTTAATCTTTATGTTTACAGCTAAGTAGGTAATTTAGTGATTTACAGTACTGTCACACAGTGGCCATAATTTACATTACTAACCAGTTATTCAGCAGATATTCGGCAATGTCGAATATATAAGACGTCATTATTTTCTAAACTATTCTATATGTTTCTCCAGGCAATATACTATATCTTAACCTATAAAATGTGTAGGTGGTTTTTCCATTATGAGTTTGAAAAGTTGTAACCAATTTTAGCTTTTAAAGAGATCACATCTACATTTCGAATACTCAATTCTTAATTCTTTACTCTGAATAATTGATCTCAAAATGATACCACCATTCAGATAATGACAAACAATATGTCATACAGAGTAATGACAAATCATATAGCCACTGAAAAACTCACTGTATAATTTTGAGCAGATAAGAGTGAGAGATAACGATCAGTGAAAAATGGTGGTATAGGTTGCTCCAAGGGCCTGTCCCTCCACAGAAACATCAAAAAATCAACTAAAACTGTCAGAACAAACTTTGTTAGAATTCTAGAAAACAATCAAAGCATATGCTAAACCAAGAAAAAAGCAACTTAAAATAGTGGTAATATATATTTATGTACATAGCAGCATTAGTCACAATAGCCAAAACTCAAATAACCTTTGATGAATAAAGAATAAACAAATGTAGTATATGCAACCAATAGTATATGAGTCTGCCATATAAATGAAGTTCTCAAACATGTTACAACATGGATAAACCATAAAGACATTATGCTAAGTGAAATAAGACAGCCACAAATTCATAGAGACATGAATAGAGACAAAAACTAGAATGGTGGTTTCCAGGGACTAGCAGGAATAAATAAATGATGAATACTGTTTAATGGATACAGAGTTTTAGCTTTGCAAGATGAAAACAATTCTGGAGATGGATGGTGGTGGTATATAACTATGGGAATGTAATTAATGTCACTGGAACATATACTTTAAAGTGATGAAAATTTAATGGTAAATTTTATGGTATGTCCATTTTGCCAGGACTAAAAATTTTTTTAAAAACAATACTTTGAGAAGATTATGCTCCAAAATAATAAAACAGGTAATGAAATATCTCAAACATTGAATCATCATAAAAACTAAAGATATTAAGAAGAAAAAGATACACATTAAGAATCACTTCTAAAAGCATTTAATTATAGTATTATATTGACTATATGACAAGATTGTGGAATTTGTCTAAGAAATTCAATAATTATTAAAATTAAAATGTTTCTTCAGTATATTTTTACAAAAATTACATTTGCAAAAACATTAGTTAAAATATGGAATTGTTTGGTAAGAAAGGTTATCCTAAGAAAATAATAGAAACTCTTTGTGACATTTCAATTTGCCTTTGCACTTCCATTTTTCTAGCTTTGAAGCAGTCTTTTAAATGGCTAACCACATTCCCAGTGAGGAACTTTAGTTCCTGGTTCCAGAGGGAGCAGAGCAAACCTTATTTGAAAAGAATCATGTTTGTCTTCTATAACCTAATTAAAGACTAACTGAAGGACATGCCTAAAGGCACTTGTCTTTGTTTCACCTGACTCAAATTCACTCATGTTGGAAAGCAGCAAACATTTAAATATATATGACAAATAAGCAACCTGCAGCTACCTACAGCAAAAAAACAAAAGGTACAGTTAGAACAAACAATAAAGCTCATAATACCTTGAAAGAAAATCTGGAGAGATTATTTCAAAACTAGTGCATTCAAAATCAACCACATATGCTGGGAATACAGGATATCGCACAAATGACCCAGGAAGGACACATGCTAGAAATAAGTTAAGAAAATTGGAAGCTTTTAGTTCTAACTGATCTGTAGGTTCAATAAAAGCAGGAAGTAAAAGCCAAGGCTGAGTTGTAAACAACCTGGCTATTCATTGGAGGAGTGTCTATATGGAGAAAATCTGTAAATGCTTGAAGAAGCTTTTCATTTTTTTTCTCCCCTCTCTCTCTCTTTCTCTCTCTCTGTCTTCCTCTCTTGCCTGCAGGCTTTCAAGGAAATTGCCATGAAATCACTGGCTAAACACAAGCTAAAGGAACAGAGACTTTACAGAACACAGGACAAAGAATACAAACTCGATAAAAATATGTAAAAAGCCACTAAGTATACAAATAGCTACCACCACAGCGAACACAAAAATATAATTTCCATAGTTACCATACTGTATGTAATTTGTCCAATTTTCAATGAAAAATTATAAAGTGTGCAAATAAACAAGAAAATATGATCCATTTACAGATTTAAACAAAACAAAACAAAAAAACTATTTTTCCTGAGGAAACACAGGCATTGTACTTCCTGAAGAAAGGACTTAGGTAAACTGTCTTAAATATGCTCAAAGAACTAAAGGAAAACATGGAAAATAAACTAAAAGAAACAAGGAAAACAATGTATGACCAATAGAGAATATTAATAGTGAGATAGAAATTCAAAAAGAAACCAAACAAATTCTGGAGCTAAGACATACACTAGACTGAAATAAAAAAATCACTAGAAGGTTTCAAAAGTAGCTTTATACAAGCAGAATAAACAAACCAGCAAACTTGAAGTCAGGTAACTTGAAATTATTTAGTCTGCAGGCAATAAAGGGTGAATATAGCTGCAAAGTTATAAATGAAGTGTTAGCAAACTTATTCCAATAATATATAAAATGGATAACATAATTTTCAGGCTGAGTTTATTTGAGATTGCAAAGTTTGATTTAATATTAGAAAATCAACCAATGTAATTCACCACAGTAACAGATTAAAATAGAGAAATAATATGACCATCCCAATAGATGTCAAAAAAACATTTAATTAAAAAAAAGAAAAAAAAATGAACAGAGCATAAGACCTGTGGGACAACATACATCACTCCATCATACTCATGAGAATCCCAGAAGGAGAAGATACAGAGGGAGTAAGTGTCAGAAAGAATATTTGAAGAAATAATGGCCAAAACCTTCCCAAAGTAGGTACTACATATTCAAGAAATTCAATGAACTCCAAGTAAAAGAAACAGAAAGGTATTCATACTCAGACATATTATGATTTTAAGTTGTTCAAAGCCAAAGATAAAGAAGAATCCTGAGAGAAGCAAGAGAGTAGCATGTCCTTCATAATCCTCAATATAATTAATAGTATACTTCTTATCAGAAACCATCAAGGCCAGAAGGAAATGGGAAGACATTTGTATAGTGCAGAAGGAAAAGAAAGTAGTCAACAAAGATTTCTGTATCCGGAAAAACTATTTATTTCAAAATGAAAGAGAAACTAAGATACTCCCAGATAAACAAAAGCTGAGGGAGTTCATCACCAGTAGACCTGACCCAAAGAAATGCTACAGAGAGTTCACCTGGCTAAAATGACAGAATGCTAGACAGTAACTAGAAGCTACAAAAAATGTAACTTCAGTAATGTAACTACATAGGTAAACATAAAAGTCTATACTACTGTATTTTGGATTTTTAATGCACCTTTTAATGTCCTATATAATTTTAAGAGACAAATGCATAAAACGATAATTATAAATCTTTTTTTAAAATTTTTTTGAGATGGAGTTTTGCTCTGTCACCCAGGCTGGAGTGCAGTGACACAATCTTGGCTCACTGCAACCTCCACCTCCTGAGTTCAAGTGATTCTCCTGTCTCAGCCTCCTGAGCAGCTGGGATTACAGGCATGCGCTACCACACTGAGCTAATTTTTGTATTTTTAGTAGAGACAGGGTTTTACCATGTTGGTTAGGGTGGTCTCAAACTCCTGAACTCAAGTGATCTGCCTGCCTCGGCCTCCCAAACTGCTGGGATTACAGGCATGAGCCATCATACCCAGCCTACAGTTATAAATCTTTTAGTGGGCACACAATGTATAAAGACTTAAGTTGTGACAATATGAAACAGAATATTTTTATGCTATTGAGGCTATGTTGGTATCAATTTAAACATTCTTCAGGACAGATCATATGTTAGGCAACACAACAAATCTCAATAAACAGATTTTAAAATTATACAAATTGTCATCTCCAGACACTACTGAATGAAGCTAGAAATCAAAAATAGAAACTATTTCCCAAATATGAGAAAACTGAATAAACCATTCTTAAACAACCCATTGAGCAAAAAAGAAATTGTAAAGAAATTTGGAAAATACTAAGGAAAAATGAAAATAAAAATACAATACATCAAAACATATGAGACAGCAAAAGCAGGGTTTAGAGGGAAATTTGTAGAAATAAACACATTTTTTAAAAAAGAAAGATCTCAAACCACTACCCTAACCTTATACCTTAAAAAACTAGAAAAAGGAGAACAAATAAAACTCAAAGCTGCAGAAGGAAGGAAATAATAAATATTAAAACATAAATGAAGGAGTATAGACTAGAAACATAGAAAAGATCAACAAAACCAAACATTGGTTCATTGAAAAGATGGAGAAAGTTAACAAACCTTTAGCTAGACTGACAAGAGGGAAAATGTAAATAACTAAAATTAGAAATGAAAGCAGAGGCATTACTACCAACCTTGGAGACTTATAACAGGTACAAAAATCGAATCAGTGGTCAAAATTTCCCCACAAAGAAAGCCACTATCAGATGGACTCACTGACAAATTCTAGTAAACATTTCAAGAAGAACTAGCACTAATTCTTCTCAAACTACTCCAAAAAAATAGAAGAGGAAAAAACATTTTCTATTATATCAGGTCAGCATTACTCTGATAACAAAACCACATGAATATACCATAAGAAACAAAAATTACAGGCCAGGCATGGTGGCACATTCCTGTAATCCCAGTATTTTAGGAGGCTAAGTTGGAGGATCACTTGAGCCCAGGACTTCAAGACCATCTTGGGCAACATAGCAAGATCCTGTAACTAAATTCAAAAGAAAATATAGCGGGGTGTGGTAGTGTACACCTACTGTCCTAGCTCTTTGGGAGGCTAAGTTGGGGTAATTGAGCTCAGGAGTTCGAGGCCACAGTGAGCTAAGATTGTGGTACCACACTGTAGCCTAGGCCACAAACTGAGACTGTCTTAAAAAAAGAAAAAAGAAAATGAAACAGATCATTATTCCCTGTTAATATTATTACACTCAATAAACAAGTAGGATTTACCCCAGGAATGCAAGGGTAGTTCAAAGCTCAATATAAAAAAAATCAATTGATATACAGCACATTAATAGAACAAGGGGAATGATACATGACCATCTCAATTGACACACTAAGAAGTATTTCACAAATTGCAACACATTCTCATGATTTAAAAAACACTATAAAAATTAGGAAGAGAAAAGAATTTTACCAGCATGAAAAAGGGCATTTGTGAAAACCTCACGGCTAACACCCTCATAGTAAAACACTGAAAGCTTTTCCCTTAGAAAAAGTAAAAATGAAATGTTTTCCCTTTGTCTTCTTTCCTTTCAACATTGTACTAAAAGTTCCAAGCAGCAATTACGCAAGAAAAAATAGGCAATTAGGCAAGAAAAATAAATGAAAGTAATCCAGATTGGAGATGAAATAAATCTATTTTCTATTCATAGAAAAATCCCAAAGAATCTTTACACCCACAGAAAACTACTAGAGCTAACAAATGAATTCAGCAAAGTTGCAGGATACATGAATGCACACACACAAGTTAGTTTTGTTTCTGCATACTGACAATGATCAATCTGAAAATACAGTTAAGAAAACAATTCCACTTAACAATAGTCCAAAATAGCAAAATACCAAGGAATAAATTTGACCAAGGAGGTAGAAACTTGTACACTGAAAACGTCAAAACATTCCTGAAGTTTAAAGACTTAACTAAATAGAAATATATTCCATGTTTGTAGACTAAAAGACAATTTTCAGATGGCAATATTATGCAAAGCAATCTATATATCAATGCAATCCCTATCAAAATTCAATAGCTTTTTTTCACAAATAAACAAATTGATTCTCAAATTCACATGGAATTGTAAGGGGCCTCGAATGTTATAGCGTAATTATAATGGGAAAGAAAACCACAACAATGTTGGAGCACTCACAATTTCCAATTTCAAAACTTCCTACAAAGCTACAACAATAAAATTACAAAGGGCCTAAAGTGTGGTGGTTGCACACTATTGTGAATGTACTATGTGACACTGAAATGTTTACTTCAAAATGGTGGATTTTATGTTAGGTAAATTTCATTTCAATTATAAAACTGATATTGACAAAGACAATAACATCTTAATATTATTATGAAATAAGATTGACTTCATGGACACCTAAAAATCATCTTAGGGGCTCCAGAGTTCCCTAGATCCCAAGTTGCAAACCACTTAGATTCTTCCTTATATAACCAGTTGATTGATGGATTTTATTTAGATGGGTATCAATTTTTTTTATTATTTCCATCATGTCTATGATGTTTGATAACCCTTTTCTTCTAGGTAATGTCTCAACATTTTTGGCCAGATTCCATATTTACCATGCCACATTTAATTATTAGCACAGTCTGATTTTGGTATTTAAGAATCAGTCCTATTAAGTTTTAAATAAATTCAAAACTTGTCTGTCACCCCCATCTTTAGCTGCCCAGGACAGATAAGGGAGTTACAGCTAATTAGTACAGAGGAGACAGGTGTCTTTTATCTCAGGAGCATCTCTCTCCCTTTTGTACGTGCTAGCTTCTTGGTGGTAGAAGAAAGAAGGGCTAGTTGGTGGAGGCAAAAGTCTAACTTGGCTGCCTACCTTTTAAAATACTGATTAATTTACTCTGCAAGCATTTATTATCTACTCTGTGCCAGTCACTGTCCAAGGAGTTAAAATATAGCTATAAGCAGAACTTTCAAAAAATCCTGTCTTTATGTGTCTTACATTCTATTGAGGAAGTCAGGCAATAAACAAGGTGAATACACATATAGCAAGTTACCTATAAGTGATTAAAATAAAACATGCAGTAGGTAGCAGACATAGAGAGTTATTGGGGGTTGTGATGGTAGGCAGAGGGACCTTGGAATGACTTTTAGATGGTAATATTGGCATAAGTTTTAAAGGAGGAAAAAAGAGAAATAGGTCAATATTTGGAGGAATAGTGTGAAAGGGAAAGACTCCAGGTAAATTTTTTTTAACCCTGTTTTTCTGTTGCAAGGAGCAGTTGATGTGGTGATCTGAACTGTTTTCTTGGGGTGATGATCAGTTTTTCTCCCCATGTTCCCTGATACTAATGACTCAATTAAGAAGAGCCATCATATCTCCATGTAGTCCCTCCATCATGCACCCTCAGCTCCTTCCCTGGTTCTACAGTAATATCATTAACCTTTGTGCTCCTTCACATGGAGCTGTGAAAAATGCTAGAGTTCTCCTCTGAACTTTCTGAGTTATAGACAGCTGGAATCTGGTAAAGATGGCCTCTTCTTCCCAGTCATTCCCATGCCAAGGTTTCTTTAAGCCTGCTCCTGCTAACATGGACAACTGCAATGAGCCCCGCCCCCCCACCTATAGAAATCTCTAGACCTGATTCAAGAACCAGTACTTAAGTTCAAGTATACCCCAAATTACAAGGGACACATATTATGCTCCTCTCTCATCTCCTCAACAGCAGGGCTACCACACCCTTAGACTTCCAGAAAACTCTCCTGAGAGTATTCTCTTTACACTCCCCTTCAAAAAATACAGTACCATTTTGGCCCTGTGGGTTTTGTAGCTCAGCAAGAGTGTCACCAGGCAGCTGGGGAAAAAAAAAAAAAAAAAAAAAAAAAGCTTGTCTCCTTTACTTGGAGACATCTTCAATCTTCAAGTCGTTCCCTAAGAAGCCTTATCACAGAGCAACTGAGGGAAATATCACTTTCTTATCTCCACCCCATAGGAAAGGATGAGAATTAGTTCTCATCATGCATATCTTTCTCTGCAAAGTTAACTACTTGAACTGACAGATATATTGACTGGGTGATATATACTGATAGTGACATTGGTGGGCAATGGTGGTAAGCTGGATTTACACTGACATTTTCTAGGGCAATAGTTGACCTTAATTACTATTGGTTTCTTAAAAATGTGGGTCATTAACAACTTTTTGTCTTCAGCCAGAATTGCAATTTCTTGGCATGATATTAAAATTATTTTATAGGTACCTGCAAAAAGTGACAGCAACTTTAATAATTCTGCCAATATAAATATCAGAGAATATCTCCAATATTCTTATGCAGGAATGGAAATTCCAAATATTTTTTTCTGCAAAAACTTAATGTATTTTAATCTAATCAATATTTTATCTAAGTAAAGTTTATGTGAAATTTTTATCTTTTAACTACAAGCCTAGATTATTTTAAAACCTAAAATATGACAAAAGGTTAGTAGTGTAGTTATCTGGCTCTCCTACAAAATAAAATATATTTCAAAAAATTTAAATAGCATCTCTTCAATGATTTTAACTTACTGTAGTCACTAATATCTGTATAACCCTTACATATATCTAGCTTTATTTAAGGGTAAAAGTAGATGCAGTGCTTTATTTGCATAACCATTCCATTTGGCCATGATTTCTAAGAACTAAAGTAAATCCCTAAAATCATAATTTCATATTCATGCTTTACAGCTAATAATGTTATTCATTAACATATTTGGATTTAAAACATTGAATGATATCCTAATCATGGAAAATACATCTTAATTATTTTAATCAAGTTAGCAATTAGAGATATTATCCCTAAATTCCATTCCGAAATGGAGAGAAACTATGAGAGAAACTGATAACAGACAGACTAGCATGCTTTTTCTCACAAGTGATACTTGGTACCAGTGTCTAGTGACCCAAGTCTAGGAGATACCATTCAAATTTTATTCTATGTCAATGGAATTGTGCTATAGGAGCTGCCATACTCATATATTCTATGACATAAAATACCATGTGAATGGTGTCCCCTGGCGTTGGACAACTTGGCAGCCATGCTCAGAAAATGTTATTTTTAATACTTAATATTTAATTCCATTAAGACTAAAAAAGGGAACATAAAGAAATAGAAATTTAAGTTTGAAAGAAATAAATGTGAAACCAATAATAAAGTTACTGATAAATTATAAAGTTAATGGAAAATTGTAGTAGTCCATATTCACGCTGCTATAAAGAACTGCCTGAGTCTGGATAAATTATAAAGAAAAGAGGTTTAATTCACTCACAGTTCCTCATGGGTGGGGAGACCTCAGGAAACTTACAATTATGGTGGAAGGGGAAGTAGGCATGTCTTACACGGCAGTAGGTGAGAGAGAGAGGGTGCAAGAGCAGGGAAAACCGCCTTATAAAACCATCACATTTCACAAGAATTCACTGACTATCATGAGAACAGCATGGGCGAAACCACCCCCATGATCCAATCACCTCACACCAGTTTGCTCCCTCAACATTTGGGGATTACAATTCAAGATGAAATTTGGGTGGGGAAACAAAGCCTAACCACATCGTAAGTGAATTATTTCTTTGTTTTTTTGCATAATCATGTATCATTTAGAATATAATGTATAAATAAAATCTTACTGCATTACACAAAGAACCACCTCCAACTTACTGTCTCCAAATAATCAAATCAGACCTATCATCCCAATTTCCATACCTTTCCTGAGCCTTTGCAGGCAAAAGTAAGAACAGAAAATAAAGACAAACAGGGAAATGTTGGAAAATAAACTTGGAACAGTTTGTCAATTCAAGGCAAAGAGATTTATGGTGCAGATACCAGAAGATAGAGCAAAGTCTCATGAGCAAATGGCTCTAAAAAGAAATGTCTTTACTGCTTTTATACATGCCATTAGTTCCCACCAAATACCATTCTGGTTAATATAATAACAATAGCACAGTGAGAATTGCCCTACATGCCAGACACGGAGCTTAAGTATTTATATACATGTCAGTAATCTATTTCTTCATAATAAACTTTGTTGTAGACATGTTTCTTGGCTTAAGGAGAAAAAAGCTAAGGTTTGTAGAGGTTTGAATATACAGTACTTCAACCCTGGTGAGTGAAGTACTCAAGAATCCATCTAATATCTAACTCCAAAAGCCATAGGCTCCTAATCACAATCTTATTCTGCCTACCAATACTACCCTCCTTCTCTTACTCCAAAACATATTTCCATTGCATTAATCCATTAATTCATTCACTTTTTTGAGCACTCTCAGTCTGGTTATTGTGTGGAAGTGACACAAAATTGAATAAGGTACCATTCTGCAGGAGTTTAAATTCAAGAAGAAGGAAAAACAAGGCATAACGTGGTACAAAAGTTGTGTGTTATAGGTAGGAGAAAGAGAAATGGGTATAGGAGGAAGCAGCAAGAACTCTCAAGATCCAAGGGCAACAAATGTTTCCAGAAGATTTAAGATTTAAGTGGTCTTTGTAATACTTCCTAAGGTCTATTCTAAATCTTACTATAATCTATGCATACCAAAGTTTAACGTTGGCCATTTAGAATATCCAGGTGATCAAATCCAATGCTCACGAAGCTGGTAAATAGGCTTCTTTAACCTGGAAAATGGCTATTGCTTCCAATTCTAGAGATAATGTAAATGTAGCTCAGTAAAATATGAAGGAGAGTGATGTATTTTATTTGTCCCAACTTTTGTCCTTTGGATAGATGATACATGTGACCGCTTCGATACCACTGTCTTCCTCACTCCTACCACATTTGTGATATCTTCTGAGGCTGTAATGATGACCAGTCATCCCAGACATTCAAGGATGTCCTTACTGCACATATAGCAACTGCACTATGCTTTCTTCTCTTAAGAGAAAATTGATGGAGTCAATTGTACAACATAAACTAAAACAACAGGTAAGTAGCTGTGCTTTATTTTGAGTGGCAGCCAACAATTCTTATGGGGAAGAAACATAAAACAGAACTACATTAAGAAACTAAAATCACAAACTTAATCTATTTACTAACTCACATGTGGAATAAACTCCCTTTTCTTGGCTATATTCTGGTGACTGATCCTTGACTTAGCATCAAATAGCAACAGTATGGACCTTTCCTAAATTAGACACTAAATATGCCTGGTGTACAAGCTTTCTTTTTTAAGTAATAATTCTACTCTTACTTAAGAATATCAGGTGGTTACTTTTGCTTTTATCAAACTTAAATAGGAAAAGTTAATCAGTACTACACAGAGAGGAAGGAAGAAATAAACCAACAAGGATAAGAACCTAAGCTATTATCTGCATAGTAAGTAACACTCAGGAGAAAAGTGGTGTAAATTTGGATAGTGACAACTTTGGACCCCCAAATGAATACAATATTAAGGAAATAATAGGCATTCACCAAAAAGTAGATAAAATTTCATTCATGCATAGAAAATATTATATAATGGTACTAAGGTAAGAAAAAGAATGGCTTAATCAGGAAAGTTTTATATTTTGTTGTGACTAAAGACAGATTGTGTGGTAGAAATGTAAAAAGTGACATTAAAACAAAAGTAAGGAGAATATGTTTTAAAGTATCTCCTTCAAAAAGTCAGTGTCTAGTTTTCTAGCTTTGCAATTTGCAAACACTGTTCCGTAGATAGAACTTTTAATCTACATGTGCCCATTGTGAATTTCCAAGAGACAATTATAGAGTTGCCTAATTTACTGTTTAACCCATCCTAAACTAGGTAATATCTTAAAACTGATAGGTATATTTAATGCAGTTGTGTTTCTTTTAAATCCTTCCCTCCCCCCACCCCAACAAACGAGTTGTGCTTTTTTGTAAATAGGCTATATGTCATAAGATCTATGGATTTGTATAAAATAGAAAGAATACAATATTTGGTTATGCAACATTTCCCATTTAACACTATTAAAAACTTACTGAACAAGTGGTCCTTGGTACATTTTGGAACACAGTAACGCAAATATTAGTTCAAAGTTTTGTTTAGGGATTTTCCAACTTTTACCTCCTAAAGCTAAATTTGACATTGATATCTAGCAGAATAAAATGATGAAGATGGGCAGCAGAACCCTTAATAATTTTCCCAAATTCCAACACCCTCCTTAGAAAGACTAATTTAACAGCTGATGAATTTTTATTTCACAAGTGCTACCATATTATGGAAACAGTACAATTAGAAAACCAAATTTCAGGCTCTTATGTTCTACACCTTACTGGAAGGAAATAATTTCTTTCAGGCCCAACTTTTCCACCCTATAGGGATTTAGAAAGTAATGTATGTGTGCATATTGGGATTAGGGTGAGGAGAGGAGAAGATTAAGGAAGGAAATCAGAATTGTTGAAGTTGTTTAGATTGTATTACTTTTAAGCTGAAATTAATGATCACAATACAAATTTATTATACACATTTTACACATCAATTACATATATTATGTCCCAGGGTATGCAGGAGAAGAATAATCCTAATGCTAGGAAGACCCTAACAAATTTCACCTCACCACCTCTAAATGACTCTATAACCATTCCCATACTGACATTAATAACATGAAACCCAGGCAATGCAAAGAGGATAGCATTGTGATAAAATGGTATCGTTGGAAAATTTATTCTTTTATGGAAACAATCAATCTGGGATTGGTTTAGTATAGTACAACCAGTGTTTCTCATGGGAAATAAGAGTTAAGAATATAAAAACAAGATTGTAAACCCAAGGAAGTAATTTTGATGATCATAGTGCTTGTCATTAAGACAAAAAAGTGTGTGTGTTCTTTTACTTATAAAGATCCTTTCAGCATGAAACTAATCTAACTTTCTTTTTCTGTGTTGATCCGTATTTTACTGCATCAGAAAATCATACTGTCTTTCACAATTTGAACATTTTAATTGAGTACTCTGAGGAACCATAAGCATGGAGAACCACAAAAGCAGTGGAATGACACACCTGGCTACCAATCATTTTAAAGTGACATAAAGTAGCATAGGAATTTATGAAAATTAGAAGAGTAGATATAAAGCAAAGGTTAACATAGCATTATGGAATAGTCATGTAGGTTTACTGAACATGAGGCAGATAAAATCTGATAATATGATGAGCAAAGGGAAAATATGAAGATTACAACTTGCGATTACAAAGGAGAAAAATGCAAGACTGAAAAATGGAAAATTATTATATTATTGATAATAAAGGGACTTAGAACAATAGGGTAGTTTGAAATTTTCAATCAATGGAAGTAAAGATAATTCCCTTTTGAATATGGCATATTTAAGGCAAAGCTAGTTCTACTCTGAAACAAGTACTATTCTCATCCACATAGAGGCATTGCATGAGAAGAAAAGCTGGAAACTTTCTTCACATTCAGGTGCTACAAACTCTCTAAAAGCATACATAGGTATAATGAGAGAAGAGAGGAGGGGCAATGAGATGGTTAGTGGATTATCTTTCAATAGATTTGAAATATATGGCAAATGTCTTTAAATTCATATTTGAATGTAAAATATAATATATAAGAATGTATATATTCAAATTAATTATTGCAATTCTTTTTTCTGTCATTATCTTAGAACCAATTTTTGCCAGCAACATACACACAAATGGCCTTATTTCTGTGTAACATTTTAAAGTAAAAATATATTTTATCCACCTTGTAAATGTGCTACTCTGATAAAACATGTATTCCAAGGACTTTAAACATATAAAAATACCTGTAATCCCAGCACTTTGGGAGGCCGAGATGGGTGGATCACGAGGTCAGGAGATCGAGACCATCCTGGCTAACACGGTGAAACCCCGTCTCTACTAAGAAATACAAAAAACTAGCCGGGCGAGGTGGCGGGCGCCTGTAGTCCCAGCTACTCGGGAGGCTGAGGCCGGAGAATGGCGTGAACCCGGGAGGCGGAGCTTGCAGTGAGCTGAGATCCGGCCACTGCACTCCAGCCTGGGCTACAGAGCGAGACTCCGTCTCAAAAAAAAAAAAAAAAAAAAAAAAAAAAAAAAAAAAAAAAAAAAAAAACATATAAAAATATAAACAATCCACAAAAGACTAATAATTGCCATCATTGGACTTATCCTAAACAATATGCAGTAAAATCAGGAAAAAAATTAAAGAAGCACAACCTTATAATTAATCATGTAACACCAACAAGCACCTATTTTGAAGGTGAAAATATATTTGGATAAGTAAGTTCCAAAAGAATAGTTAAAAAATTACTTACTTCACTCTGTATTTCTACCTTGAATTTTTAAAGCAGAAAAAAGAGATAATTTTTGCTCTCCAACACAAATCCTTTTTGGAAGAAGGTAAGAAACAATGAAGTTTAACTTTTAGATGATATACATTTTTGGTAATTCCATGAATTAATTTTGGGGGTTAAGAGTCTGCCTACAGCTCGTTTACTTTGTATTTCTTTTTCTTCTTACTTTCCTTAGCTTTATGTGGTCAAGATCAGGCTTTTCTTGCAAGTAGCCTGAGAGAAGTAAGTTTTGTCATGGTTCATGAAACTAAAAAGCTAACATAAAAGCCTCCTTACCCTAAACAGATTACATACAGGTTAGATACTTTAAACATAATAATCAGCAATATGCTTTCAATTCTGGGAGGGTTGCAATGAAGTCTGCAGTCAATGACACAGTCTTGTCTAGTCTGTTGCTGTGGGTAATGGTGCAGAAAAAAACAATATACAATGCATGACAGATGAAGAGTGAGGACTAAGAATCAAAACAGACAGAGCACTGTGTTCACAGAGCTGCTGAGCTACGGTAATCAATTTACCTATGACCAACTAAGTGTTAGGATGGTAAAAATTTCGGGGGCTGATAGAATTCCCATCTTGGGAATCCTAGGATCTTGCTAACAAATATAAGAAAACAGGAGAATGTATATCACTCTCAGCCAGGAGAATCTAGATTTCATCAACAGGCAGCTGGAACCCCTAAATATGAAAGGTTTTCTTTGGACATTGGAGAAAACATTTAAACATTTTCTTTATCCAGTGTCAGATTGCAATAAGGCTCAACATTTCCAGACATTATGGAGACTGAGTCCACATACACCCTCTCTATAGGTGAAACCTTAGCTAAAACAAAAATACACTTCTCCCTGCTAAAACCCAAGATGCTATCACCCACCCTCACACTCCCATGCTGAGAGAGGGGTGGAAAAAAGACTGTAAATTTTCTCATTCTCATCAACTTCCCAAACCATTATTAGAAGCTTCCTAGCCTACAGGGTGTAAAAAAGGTATGCAAATATTGTTCCAGTTTAAGAATTTAAACTCTGAAAGTGTGACAAAGTCATTAGCAATCTTAGAGTAGAAGAACAGTATGTGAAGGGCTGTCTTCCACGTTTTCAGATTGATTATTTTTTTCAGTTGGGGGAGGTAAGGGGAATAATTATGAGATTATGGAAAATTCCATACTCTTTTAGCAAATCTCCTTAATCATTGTGATGGCTAATTTTATGTGTAATTTCACTAGGCTACAGGGTGCCCAGATAGTTGATAAAATATTATTTCTGGGTATATCTGTGAAGGTGTTTCTGGAAGAGATTAGCATTTGAAGAAGTGGACTGCCTAACGAAGACCTGCCTTCTCCAATATGGGTTGGCATCGTGGAATCACCTGAGGGTCCAAATAGAACAAAAAGGTAGGGGAGGGATAAATTATCTCTTTCTCCCCCTTTTCTTAATCGGGAACATTCATATTCTTTTGCCTTGGAATTCTAGGACTCAGTATGCCAGCATCCAGACCCCCACTCCCACCCAGTTCTCAGACCTTCAGAGACTTAGACTAGGAATTATGACATTACCTCCCCTGGTTCTCATGACTTTGGATTGAACTGAATCATGACACTGGCTTTTCTGGTTCTCCAGTTTGCAGATGGCCGATAATGGGACTTCTTGGCTCCCAAAATCATGTGATCCACTTCCCATAATTTTATATATATTACACATATCAAATATATAGCATATATAATTATATATTATATATCATATATTATATGCAAAATATATATTATATATGTCTTTATATATGTATTTATACATAAGATATGCATTATATGTATATATTTCTTATGGGTTTATTTCTCTAGAAAAACTCTAATACAAATCAAAGTCTCTAATTTGTTAAATAAGTTGCCAACATTAGAAAAGAGCTCTTAGCTGGGTGCGGTGGCTCACACCTGTACCGTCAGTACTTCAGGAGGCCAGGACAGGCAGATCACGTGAGGTTCAGGAGTTCAAGACCAGCCTGGCTGACATGGTAAAACTCTGTCTCTACTATAAATAAAAAAATTAGCTGGGAATGGTGGCATGCACCTGTAATCCCAGCTACTCAGGAGGCTAAGGCAGGAGAATAGCTTGAACCCAAGAGGCAGAGGTTGCAGTGAGCCGAGATCATGCCACTACATTCCAGCCTGGGTGATAGAGCAAGAAAATGTCTCAAAAAAAATAATAAAAAGAAAAGTTTTTTACTTGGGTGATTTTTATGTTCATTGGTCTTCACAGTGGTCTCTAAATGAACATGTTGAGATTGATATCATAATCTCTACAACAAAAATAAATTCAACAGACAAAAGATGAAAGTCAAAATATTTCTGCTTTAGATAAAATACTAGTTATCACAAATTGACTGTTAAAATATGTGGCTTATAATGGAGTAAGACAAATTGGTGATCATGAAACATCTCCATCTTCGCTTTTTAAAATCCTCTTCATTATATCAAACATATATAGAAAGCACCTACTCTGCCTTAGTACCTGAAAAAAAAAGATAGGTAAGATATGAATTAATTACATGATCTCTGCCTTCTCCTTCTCTCGCTTACCCCACAACCACTTCAAGAATTCATCATCTAATATGAGAGAGACAGATTCATAAGCAGATACTTTCAATGAAACAAAGATATGCATAAGGTTTGATAACTTTGAAACTAAAAACGTCTTCCTGGAAGAGATGCCATTTGACATAAATCATGAGCCTAGAAGAGAACCAAGGAATAGGCTGTTGGATTAGAGAGAATGTAACTCACAAAATAAATGTTTCATTGTCAATGATGAGTTTGACTGCATGGCATGTAATAATTTAAAATTTTAACATAATATTAAGCCATTATCCTGAACATTCATAATACAAGAGACTTGAAAGCAATATTCAATATTCTGTGGCTAGCAGTGAGTGCTCTGGCGAGGGAAGGAGGTGCATAATTTCACTATCTTCTACCTTAAATCATCATTTCATTAAAAACACACTTCATAAACAAAGTAAAAATCAAATAATTAAAATACTACACATCTCAAGTCAGTAAGCTCTGACTTTTATGTACTCTATTAGTGATCCCTTTCATCTCAAATCTCAGAAAATTCAACTTTCATCCTCTCATAGCTCGTAAACTCTTCGATCACTTTAATTTGGTTGGTTAACAATTAATACTAGATACATGGAACGAAGCTGTTGTTTTGTTGATATATTATTTATTATATTATTTATTTATTTAGAGACAGGGTCTTTTTCTGTTGTCCAAACTGGAGAGCAGTTAAGCAATCATAGTTCACTGCAACTTCAAACTCCTGGGCTCAAGTAATCTTTCCACCTCAGCCTTCCAAGTAGCTAAGACTGGAAGTGCAAGCCACCACACCTGGCTAATTTTGGTATTCTTTGTAAAGACAGCATTGTTGTCCAGTCTTGTCTCAGACTCCTGGCCTCAAGCAGTCCTTGTACTTTGGCCTTCCAAAGTGCTGGGTCTACAAGGCTTGAGCCACCATGCCCAGTTATTTTTTAATACAGGATGAGAGTTACAGATTGCAAGCAAAACCGATAACTTAGTCTTTTATTGGCTTCAAAGGGACAAAAATCAACAGATATTATATTGTAAAACCTTTTCCAGACTTTTTGTATTGCAGTTTCCCCACTCAAACTGCAATTAAAATTTAAAACCCATAAACGTAATTAAAAATGAATGACAAACTGTTGTATTTTATGGAAACTATTTTTTGATAGAGCTGATAGAAATATATAGCAACAAATTTATTGGTATGATTAAAGTAATACTATCTTTGAAGTTGAAGAAAAATGGTGTAAAGAAAATTATTTCTCTTGATTCTGAAAAATGCACATGCAAGATAGTGTAATTATCCACTGAATATTTCTTTTTACGTATAATCATATTCCTTTTTAGCTATTCCCTTTTATTATTAGTTTCTGCTCATATCATAGCAATTCATCATTCATGTGTATCTATTTATTCTAATGGCTATTAAATTAAATAATACATTTCTGAATGATCTTTTGTATACTATGATAAGATGAATTCTAGGGTAAATACAGCTTCACGCTAGAAGGCGTGAAGCTTTGTAGAAACTTTAGATAAAATTTTTTCACACTATAAGATTATAAAGAATCTCTCACATGCAAATAGACTAGGCAAAAAAACACATGAGCATTCATACTTGAAGAAAAACTGTATTAGACTGGAGGACCTTAATCATCAGAGAGTTATACTTTGGGTTTAAAAAAATGACATATTTTGTAGTCTAAAGGAGTAAATTTTATATTAATTCATTAAAAATGACATAGGACTTACTCATTCCAGTGAAGTCATTCTTTGAAGATTTGTTAATCTTTCCAGTCACATGGGTCTATTTTATAAGACTTTTCTAAATTCCAATACCATTTCTCAGTTACTAAATAGAACTTTATTGAAAAAGTCAAGCCCTTCTAAAAGGTGAGAAATGAGTCCCTTATGAACTAAGCAGAACATTCACAAATATTATATAACATATTTGAGCCATAAATATGTCACAACATAAATGTATTAATATTAAAAATCTTAAAAATAAAATGTGTCACTTGAAGAACATTTTAAGATATTATGAGAAGCTTAATTAAAATACTAACATTTTATGTTTATAAATCCCTTCTATATTATTTTCATCTTATTTCTCAAACCAGGCTTTAAATCCCTCACAAATTTAAACCATTGTCCTCAAAGACATGTGTCTATATATAAGGTGTCCTCCACCTGATTCTCCATTGTACACAGCCCTGGGATAGCATCAGAAACTTACAAGGCTCTCAATTAAGTACTATTAATTTGGAGTGTAGCATGTATATCATTGTTAGTTGCTTTACATATGATACTTATAAAACATTTAAAATAAATATTTCTTCTTTTTGTTTTTTTTTTTTTTGGTTTGAGACAGAGTGTCACTCTGTCCATCAGGCTGGAGTGCAGTGGCATGATCTTGGCTCACTGCAACCTCCGCCTCCTGGGTTCAAGTGATTCTCCCACCTCAGCATCCAAAGTAGCTGGAATTACAGGCACCTGCCACCACACCCAGTTAATTTTTGTATTTTTAGTAAAGATGGGATTTCACCATGCTGGCCAGCCTGGTCTTGAACTCTTGACCTCAGGTGATCCACTTTCCTTGACCTCCCAAAGTGCTGGGATTATAGGCATGAGCCACTGTGCCTGGCCTTAAAATAAATATTTCTTCGTGTAAAATTTACTTTGCATGTATTTTGACATATTATTAATTACAACATTCAGAAATAGCTGAAGTAAACATTGAATTTAGGCCATTTGGTTGTTTTGGGGACCATAACATTTACTTTTAGTTTGAGTCTACCTTAGTTATTCAGACTGCTGTTGTGGCTTTGAGTAAATACAGCCCCCAAAAAATCCATTTTGAGAACATTTCTGGAATTTAAGATCTCCACACCTAAACCCACAGGCATATTTTCTGAAGCCTTATATTTTAAAAGAGTTGTGTGGCTATATTTTAATTACAATTGAAAACCAGGCTCAAAGAGAGTTGTAAAAGATGCTTTAAGATTTGATTATAAATAGTTATTTTACAATACTAATTAATTTCTAATGTCTGAAATGATATTTGCAGCTGATTGTAGAGCTTCACTTTTCTTAGGTGGAAAAAAAAAAAAGAGGAAAGAGACTTTCCCTGTTTAAGCAACATACCCTTACAAGGATTATAAAACTAAACTTCAAGTTCCCACAAAAATCAAAATCCAAGCAGGAGAATGTATACAAATTCCAAGACTTTAACATTTTGAACTTTTGCATCTGCTACTCAAACCAAACTGAAAATCTTTTCATTTAAAATTGCAGTGACCTTCCTGAAGATGATTTTAAGCCCGACTTTGTAATAGTAGATTGGTATGTTGACAAATTAGTCTTTTTGGCTGAGAATAAAATAGAACATATGGATAAAAGCAGAATTTTTCTAACATCCCAATTTGTTCCACATTGTTTTAGCCTAGACGTCTAGAGACCTGGCTATAAGTTCTACTTCTATCACTTTATTGCCTTGTGACTTTTTCAGAGCCTTTTAATTTACCTATACCCCAATTTCAACATCTTTGCAAACAAAGCATTTTGAAGAATAATACCTGTGCATCAGAGGACTGCATCATCAAATGGTTTTTAACCTGTGAATGCTGTGAGAGAGGCAGGATGGTTTTCACAACTAAGAAGGATGACCCTGAGGGGTTGCGCGGCCTGCTGCAATTACTCCTGCAGGCAACTCAGAGGCGGGGGAAGCAGAGCATGTGAGTGTGTCATGGGGGCACGAGGCACGCAGAACTTGTGAGACAGGCAGAGCAGTGAGAACATCTGGAGGAACAGGCCTGTGGGAGTCAGCAAAAACACAACCTGCACTGTGCTCTCCTTGTTTCTGCCAAGGATCTGGTGAGTTTCAGCTATCATCTGTAATCAGGACCATCGAGAAGAGGAACTACAGGATAAAGATAAAGAAGTGGTGCAGGAGGAATAAAAGAAGGGAGCAAAGAAAGGTGAAAAAGAGAAGAAATCATGACTTTTGGGCTATCCGTTTAGTCGTCTGCAAGACTATGGGATGGAATAAAAGAGAGAAGAGTGAAAGTCAGAAAGTCTAAGGGATTTCTGGAAGGGAAAGAAGACCACGTAGAACATCTTCAGGAAGCTGTACTTCAAAGAGAATGAGAGCAGCTGCTTAGCAAGGGTGATGTGACAAAATTCATTAACATTATGTGAATTCAAAGATAAAACAAGATTAATAGCAGCTGATATAAACATAAGCTCTCAACATTTTGGCAAGTATTGATAATTTGTTATAATTCAAATATGAGAGAGATGTTAGATAAGAACTTCAAAGTGCAAAAAGAAGTTACCTTAATTATGAAATTGGGAGAAAACATCTAAGTCACATTATGAACATCATGATGAATGTATTAATCATATCTCAGGAGTTTATTTTCTTTAGGAATATGACAGTAAAGATAAAGAAATTGCAACTTTATTACAGAGACTGTACTATGAAAACTATCTGAATGAAAACTCAGGCAGACTGAGATTTTTATTGAAAACCAAGGAAGACAAACCATAGCAAGAGGCTGATGGATTACTCACTGCTAAATATTATCTAGCATAGTGGTGGCTCACGCCTGTAATCCCAGAATCGAGATCGCGCCACTGCACTCCAGCCTGGGAGACAGAGCAAGACTCCCTCTCAAAAAAAAAAAAAGAAAGAAAAAAAAGAAAGAAACATAAATGTTTGTTGCCTCACCCTGTCAATATATGAAATGTAATATTTTATCGCACACAATTTGAGATAACTCCCATTCCGTCTCATTCTACAGACACAAGTGGATATGGTCTGATTTTTTTCCAGCTTTTATTTTAGATACCAGTGGTTACATGTGCAGGTTTTTTACATGGATATATTGTACCCAGGTAGTAAGCATAATATCCAAGACGTAGTCTTTTAACTCATGTCCCCATCCTTACTTCCACCCTCAAATAGTCCACAGTGTCTATTGTACTTACGTTGATGTCCATAGTTGCTCAATATTTAGGTCCCACTTATAAGTGAGAACATGCAGTACTTAATTTTATGTTCCGGTGTTAATTTGCTTAGGATTATGGCCTCCAGATTCATCCATGTTGCTGCAAATTATATGATTTCATTCTTTTTTTATGGCTGCATAGTATTGAATGGTGTATATGTACCATATTTTCTTTATTCAATCCACCATTGTTGGGCCCCTCGGTCAATTCCATGCCTTTGCTATTGTGAATAATATGGTGATGCACATATGAGGGTATGTGTTTTTTTGGTGTAATGATCTATTTTCCTTCGGGTATTCAGTAATGGGATTGCCATGTTGAATGGCAGTTCTCTTTTCAGTTCTCTGAAAAATCTCCAAACTGCTTTCCACAGTGGCCGAACTAGTTTACACTCCCACTAACAGTGTATAACTGTTCACTTTTCTCTGCAGCCTTGCCAGCATCTGTTGTTTTTTGACTTTTGAATAATAACCATTCTGACTAGTGTGAGATGGTGTATCACTGTGGTTTTGATTTGCATTTCTCTGATGATTAGTGATGATGAGCATTTTTTCATATGTTTGTTGGTTTGATTGTATGCCTTCTTTTGAGAACCATCTGTTCATGTTCTTTGCCCTTTTATAAATGGGGCTATCTATTTTTTGCTTGTAGATTTGTTAAAGTTCCTTAACAGATTCTACATATTAGACCTTTGTTGGATGCATAGTTTGTGAATATTTTCTCCCATTTATAGGTTTTCTGTTTATTTATAGTATCTTTTGCTGTGCAGAAGAGTTTTAGTTTAATTAGATTCCAGTTGTCAATATTTGTTTTTGTTGCAATCTATTTCGGGGACTCAGCCAAAAATTCTTTGCCAAGGCTGATGTTGAGATGTGTATTTCCTTTGTTTTCCTCTGAGTTTTTTTTTATTGTTTGAGATCTTATATTTAAATCTTAATCCATATCAAGTTAAATTTTTTATATGATGAAAGGTAAGGGTCTAGTTTCATTGTTCTGCATATAGCTAACCAGTTATCCTAGAACCATTTATTGAACAGGAAGACCCTTCCCTGTTGCTTATCTGTCGTCCTTGCCAAAAATCAAGTGGTTGTAATTGTGTGACTTCAATTCTGATTTTTCTATTCTGTTCCATTGGTCTATGCATCTGTTCATTTAACCACTATCATGCTGTTTTGATAACTGTAGTGTTATACTATAGTTTGAAGTTAGGTAGTATTATGTCTCTGATGTTTTTCTTTTTGTTAAGATCAATTTAGCTATTGGGGGTCTTTTTTAGTTTCATATGAATTTTAGAGCTTTTGTTCTAATTATGTGGAAAATGACATTGGTAGTTTGAAAGGCATAGCATTGAATCTGTAAATAGCTTTGGATAGTATGGCAATTTTAATGATATTGATTCTTCTAATCCATGAGCAAGGAATGTTTTTCTATTCATTTGTGTTGTCTCTGATTTCTTTTAGCAGTATTTTGTAATTCTCCATGCACAGATCTTTCACTTTCTTGGTTAGGTGTATTCCTAGGTTGTGTGGATGTGTGTGTGTGTGTGTCTATTTTAAATGGGATTGTGGTCTTGAGTTGGCTCTCAGCCTGAACATTATTGCTGTATGCAAATGCTACTGATTTTTGCACATTGATTTTGTAATCTGAAATCTTTCCAAGATTGTTTATCAGTTGTAGCCTCCTTTTAGCAGAGTCTTTAGGGTTTTTTAGATATATAATCATATCATCAGTGAAGAGAGAGAGTTTGACTTCTTTTCCTATTCGGATGCCTTTTATTTCTTTCTCTTGCTAGAACTTCCTGGTCCAGTTTTCTACAGCAAGTCAAAGGTCTAAAATAGATGTTCACTAGCTGTGTGCAGGCACTAGAAGGAAGAAATTAAGTGACACATACTGAAAAGTGGAAACAAAAGAGTATTCAAATGGCAGTTGGCATCTAGAGGCAAGAACAAAGGAATGCTCTGGATATAAAAATATGGGGACAAGTATCTGGATAGTCTACCAAAAAGTAATAGGTCCACAGGCTCTGCGGTCAAGATTAAGAAAACATCATGATAGAAGTTAGGTTAGGCCCCAATCCCTAAATGCATGCATCTAGACAAAGATGTACATACAAGAGATTGTTTGCTTAAACAGGACAAGACAGAGTCGCAATAATGAGAACTGTGCAAGTGTCAGAGGTGGATAAGCAGCAGAGTTTTATGCTCAGTCTAACAGACTCAAGATAAAACTATTTTAAATCCTTCTTTTAAAGCCAGAATTGCCTCTTGTGACAGAAGTGGGACTGAGCTTGCAAGTTGCAATCTACTGGTACCAGCTGTGAAATACCTAGGTTCTAGGAACTAGACCTAACAAACCATATATTAATGCCTTGATGAAAACTTTTATAAATGATTCCTTGGAAATATAGAGAAATGTAGCTCATTTCTGACAATGGATAAATAAGGTTATTACCAATCAAAAGTATCTTATGGTGCAAATTTAGTTGGTCGTTGAGGTAAGAGAGCAGACAAAGATGGCCAGTGAGAGTCAGGCCTAAAATGGACTTGCTAACACAGTAAGACTAGTGGAAGAAAGTGTGCTATTGGAATCTGATTATGTTTTGTTGATCAAAAGAAGAAACTTATGAAAATGACTTGATGAAATAGTTGAATGAATGTTGAATAACAAAGTCTCACTTCCACCTTTCAATTCTCAATCCCAGAAACCCATAGAAAATAGAAAAATTAACATTTCTGTTTCCAATTAGAGCTAGTAACTAACATTTCTCAAACACTGACTAGTAGGAGGAATAGAACTGAGGATGTATACTTATTTTTTATTAAATTTTCTCAGCAAAACTTTGGGACAAATACTCTTATTAACACTATTGAACATATAAAATTTTTTGGTAGACAAATTAAACAATTCACCTAGAGTTACAAAATTTGTACCATTTCAGATTCAGAATGCAAATCAGATTTTGTTTTCCACCAGAGTTAATGCTCTTAGGCAATATATAATATAGTAAAGTCTCAAAAATATTTTTAATTTATCCACAAAAAGATAAGACCATTATAGAGCCCTTCAAGAAATGAAACAAGACAAAACAGAGATGCCACAAAGACAGGTTTGCTTGTTTGTTTGTTGTTCGTTGATAGGTTATCAAAATGAAAAAAAAAAAAATGATCAGCAAAAAAAGGCATCCCTTAGTCTCCACATCACAACAAAACATTTCAGGGGCTATTTACTCAAGTTTGTAGGAAGAGAGGAAGGGAGGATAGTCAGCATGTTTTAGCACAATGAATTTACCAAGTCTTATTGGAAGAAGTAATTAATGAACACTTATCATCTGAAAAATTTGGGCTAACATTTTGAAGACTCAAATCTCAGAAAAAAAAAAAGATGGCCACCAACTGTGGTTAATACATTTGTGGAAACACCTTTTGAACATATTTTGTATGTTACCTGGTTGCCACAGGCTTGGGGTACCAGTTAGGATTAGACCTGGGAGAACAGTAATGAGTGAAATGGAAAAGGAGATTTACCTTACAGGAGCTATGAGCAAGCACAGAAGACTAGGAAATGCTGCTGTTCTGCTTCTATAGTAAGAATCTGAAGGTCTCTGTGGGCCAACAGCACTAGTAATCATGATAAAACCCTAGGTATGATCCAGTGAAAGGCAAAACCAAACTGTATTAGTCCATTTTCATGCTGCTATAAAGATACTACATGAGACTGGGCAATTTATAAACAAAGTGGTTTACTTGACTCACAGTTCTGTATGGCTGGAGAGGCCTCAGGAAATATATACAATTACAGCAGAAGACTAAGAAGAAGCAAGCATATTCTTCACAAGCCAGGAAAGGCAGAACAAGTAGGGGCAATGTCAAACACTTATGAAACAACCAGATCTCAAGAGAACTCCTTCACTATCATAAAAACAGCATAAGGGAAACCACCCCTGAGATCCAATCACCTCCCACCAGGTCCCTGCCTCAACATGTAAGGATTACAATTTGATATGAGATTTGGGTAGAGACAGAGTCAAACCATATAATTCCACCCTGATCTCTCCCAAATTTCATGTCCTTTTCACATTTCAAAGTCAATAATGCCTTCCCAACAGTCCCCTAAAGTATTAACTTGGTCCAACGTTAACTCAAAAGTCTAACTCCAAAGTCTCATGTGAGACATGGGAAGTCCCCTTTGCCAATGAGCCTGTAAAATAAAAATCAAGTTAGTTACTTCCAAGATTCAATGGGAGTATAGGCATTGGGTAAATGTTCCCATTCCAAATAGGAGAAATTGGCCAAAACAAAGGGGCTATAGGCTCCATGCAAGACCAAACCCCAGAAAGGCAATCAAAAAGCTTCAAAATCTTTGAGTCCATGTCTCACATCCAGAGCACACTGACGCAAGGGTTGGCCTCCCATGGTCTTGGGCAGCTTTATCCCTGTGGCTCACCAGGGTCAGACCCTGTGAGGGTTTCACAGGCTGGCATTGAGTGCCTATGGCTTTTCCAGGTGCACGGTGCAAGCTGTCAGTGGATCTCCTTTCTGGGGTCTGAAGAATGGTGGCCTTCTTCTCACAGGTCCACTTGGCAGTGTCCCAGTGGGGACTCTGTGTGGGGGCTCCAACCCCACATTTCCCCTTTGCATTACCCTAGTGGAGGTTGTCCATGGGGGCTCCACCTCTTGCAGCAGACTTCTGCCTGAACATCCAGGTGTTTCCATACATCCTCTGAAACCCAGGCAGAGGCTCCCAAGGCTGAACTCTTGTCTTCTGTGCACCCACAGGTCCAATGCCACATGGAAGCTGCCAAGGCTTGAGGCTTGGCACACTCTGAAGCATCAGTCTCAGCTGTACCTTGGTTCATTTAGACATGGCTGAAGTGGCTGGGACACAGGGCACCAAGTACTGAAGCTGCACAGAGCTGTGGGACCCTGAAGCCATGTTTCACTCCTAGGCCTCTGAGCCTGTGATGGGAGTGGCTGTTGTGAAGGTCTCTGACATTCCCTGGAGATATTTTCCCCCTTGTTTTTGCTATTAACATTCAACTCCTCATTACTTATGCAAATTTCTGTAGCTGGCTTGAATTCCCCCAGAAAATGGATACTTTCTTTTGTACCATATGGTTAGGCTACAAATTTTCCAAACTTTTGTGCTCTGCTGTCCTTTTAAACATAAGTTCCAATTTCAAACCATCTCTCTTTGAGCTCATGTACCTACAGGCTTTCAGAATAAGACAGGTCACATTTTGAATGCTTTGCTGTTTAGAAATTTCTTCTGTCAGATACACTAAATTATCTCTCTCAAGTTTGAAGTTCCACAGAGCTGTAAGGCAGGGGTAAAAGGCTACTAGTCTCATTGCTAAAGCATAGAATGAATGACCTTTACTCCAGTTCCCAGGAAGTTCCTCATCTCCATCTGGGACCACCTCAGCCTGGACTTCATTGTCCATATCACTGTCAGCATTTTGGTCAAAACAATTCAACAATTCCCTAGGAAATTCCAAACATTCTCACACCTGCCTGTCTTCTTCTGAGCCCTCCAAACTCTTCCAACCTCTGCCTATTACCCAGTTCCAAAGTTGCTTCCACATTCTCAGGTCTCTTATAGCAATGTCCCACTACCTCAGTGTTATTTCTCTGTATTAGTTTGTTTTCACACTGGTATAATGATTCTACCTGAGACTGAGTAATATATAAACAAAAGATGTTTAATTGACTCACAGTTCTGTATGACTGGGGAGACCACAGGAAACTTATAACCATGGAAAAAGGCAAAAGAGAAGCAAGTACCTTCTTCACAAGGTGGAAGGAGAGAGAGAGAGTGAGCAGGGGAAATGTCAAACAATGAGATCTCGTGAGAACTCCCTCCCTATCACAAGAACAGTATGGAAAAAATCTCCCCTATGATACAATCACCTCCTACCAGGTCCCACCCTCGATCTGTGGGGATTACAAGTCGAGAAGAGATTTGGGTGAAGACACAGAGCCAAACCATATCACCTACAAAGGAACTGGCAGCCCACAATGACAAAATGACACCTATATCTGTCTCAGTACATTCAAACTCAATGATTCAAGAAGCTGATACCCTCCACTCTGGAATGAACAAATGATTGAACGATTGGCTCAGAACTTAGAGAATTTGTAAAGAGAAGTCCCATGGGGACTGAGTAGCTGCAGACCTGACTACTGCCCCACAACTAAAAGATAAACCAGTAAATCAGCAATAATGTCAACTGCAGCTATATCTGACACTTTACACCAACATTCCCAGCAAAATGGCTCTTCTGAATCTTACCCTAATTTTTTATGGTGAACTCTAACACAGAGACAGACAAGGATGGGAATTCTGGGAAATGTTCTTGCAGCTTAGCTAAGTTGACAGAGCGTAAAACACCACACTGCATTGCCTCTTACCAGGACTACTGCAGCAGTCCCCTAGCTGATTTGCCTGCCACCCTCTCCCTCCCTCCCTACACATTCTTCACACTGTCTTTAGTGTTATCTCCAAAAACTCCAAGCAATATTTCCATTTCAAGGTGAGTTAAACTTCTCTGCTTCCCATCTTCCAAAGCAAAGAAATATGAGAAGTTTTTAAAAGTACATTGCTGATGTCACTAGGTTGGACATCTATAGGATATCATACAAGACAGTGCAAATGAGTCTGTACTCTGGGAAGTATCCATGTGCTTATAACTCTAAACAATCAAAGGAAGAAGTCTTCTAGGAACAGAATGGACACAATTTCACAGTTGCAGAAACTGAGAGAGATGGATTGACTATGGAAGCGTCAGAAGAGGCGGGGTCTGGAAAAGAAAATTGATCAGTGCCAGCAAGCCCTTGAGATGAAAGCAGCTGGTTAACTGGGCTCACCTCCAAGTCCGGGCAAATGGCTAAGAATAGTGCAGCAAGTGCTGTTAAGTTATAAAGGAGCACTGTTGTAGGTGACTCCAAATGATTGATTTTTCTCTCTGAATGAGTCAGTACTACCCTAAGTTACTACTACAAACATAAGGGAAAAAATTCTGTACTTTAGTGACTTTCTCATCTGTGGCTCCATGCATAATGGCCTCTTCTCTTAGACAACTAAAGTTCAAACCTTATATGGTAATCACTGAGCTCCAACAGAAGGAGATCATAATGGAACAGAGTGTAGGGGCGCGACAATGGCACAAGGAAGGAGTCCAAAAGCAAATGCAATAATACTGGTATGTTCAGAATCTTAAGTTGAGTGCTGGATTCACGTTTTAAAAGTTTTATGCTTCATAATTTTATAAATGTGTGGCATGCATTTCTTGCATGATTCAAATGTTATATAAAAAAATTTTGAAAATAAAAAAGAATAAAAAGGAGTTGGAAAGTAAACATGTGAACTTAGAGATAATGAAAGTCAAAATAAAGGAAAATAATCATGCAAACATGATCTTGTTTTTTTCCAAGACAGTTCCAGTTTTCACCTCTCAATATAATTATTAATAGTATAATACTGCCCCTTTCACCTCAAAAGTATTCCCTTTTGAACACTTTTGCCCCACAATATTTCTGCTCCCTGAGAATTATAACCATGATGGATTTCCCTTTCATACTTGGGTAATGTTGTATGGAACAATTGGCTTTAAGAAAGACATCGGGCACTGTGACTCATGCCTGTAATCCCAGCACTTTGGGAGGCCAAGGTAGGTGGATTACCTGAGGTCAGGAGTTTGAGACCAGCCTGGCCAACATGGTGAAAACCCATCTCTACTAAAAGGACAAAAATTGGCCAGGCGAGGTGGCATGTGCCTGTAATCTCAGCTACTCTGGAGACTAAGGCAGGAGAACTGCTTGATCCCGGGAGGTAGAGGTTGCAGTGAGCAGAGATCATGCCATTGCACTCCAGCTTGGGCTACAGAGTGAGATTCCATCTCAAAAATAAATAAACAAACAAACAAATAAATAAATAAATAAATACTATCCTTGGTGGACCTGACTTAATGAGGTAAGCCCTTAAAAAGGACACGGCTCGGCCAGGTGTGGTGGCTCACACCTGTAATCCCAGCACTTTGGGAGTCCAAGGCGGGAGGATCACTTAAGGTCAGGGGTTCAAGACCAGCCTGGCCAACACAGTGAAATCCCGCCTCTAGTAAAAATACAAAAATTACCTAGGCATAGTGGCACGCACCTGTAGTCCCAGTTACTGAGGAGGCTGAGGCAGGAGAATCGCTTGAACCTGGGAGGCGGAAGTTGCAGTGAGCTGAGATCTTGCCACTGCACTCTAGCCTAGGCAACAGAGAAAGACTCTGTTTAAAAAAAAAAAAAAAAAAAAAAAAAAGGTCACAGCACTCTTCTTGGAGAAGATTTGAAATGTGACAAGGATTTGATGCAAGAGAGATATCCCATTGCTTGTTTGAAGACAGAGGGAGCCATGTGGTAAGTAATACAAACAGACATCAGCCTCTGTCTGACAGCCAGTAAAAAACTGCAACTTTAGTCTTACAACTACAAAGAACGGTATTTTGTCACCATGTTATCTTGGAAGAGAACCCTAAACTCCAGATGAGATTGCAGCACAAAACAACAACTTGATTTCAGCTTTGTAAGACCCAGAGCATGCTATGCTTCTGACCTACAAGAACTGTGAGCTAGCAAGTAAGTATCTACACCAGCTATGTTTATGGTGATTAGTTACACAGCAATTGAAAATAAATGCATTTACTCTAGTAATAACTGAATATTCAAATGTTACTTTGAAGCACTATGGTATGAGAAAAAGTAGCAAGAAATAAAGGTAAATAGAAAAGAACCAATTTTTAAATTATGATCAATCAAGTTGCTGAGGCAAACTTGATTCTAGTAAAATATAAGGATATATATAAGAAGCAAAGATCTTTCTGAGAACTGAAAACTCTTAAATCAAAGTTGGTGATAAATAGCCACAATGATTTACTTGCAAATATGACAACATTGTAGGTTTGTGATTTGTGGCTTGAATGTTTAGCAGGAAATATTTCCATTTGATCACTGAAAGATTCCATGTTGAACATAGATTCAACCTGTGATACTTCAATTAAAATAATAAAATGAAGGTATAGTATAGTTGTAGAAGTACAGATATTAGTATAAGTTTACAGTGCAATGTATGGTTATAATTATATTAACGTTTACATGTCTAACTGGAAGGATATGACTAACACGTGAAAGGAGTTATCTCTTATAAAACAAACCTGAAAATATAGCACTACCATTTAAATCCTTAGGTAGATTTGTGCTTACAGTTGCATGAAGAAGTCATTCAAAAGGAGAAATAAAATTCAATATGATAAGTACTGAATGAGAAATATAAACCAAGTGTTAGAGAAACAAAGAGAAAGGAGGGAACAACTGAATTTACCTTAAGAATTCTAAGAATGATATAAAGAACAATGAATTTGGGGCTACACCTGTTTAAGGATTATGTTACAACTATTAATTGCTATAAGTCAAACAACCAAAATAGAATCCAAGTTTTCTGGCATGGTATGATACAGAGCCATTTGCAATCATTTCTTAGCCTATTTTCCTAGTCTTTTTCTAGCAAGTTTCCCCATTTCTCCTACCCCGCTTCATATATATATATATATATATATATATATATAAATGCATATATTCATACATATATGCACATTAATATATGTATAATAATAAACGTGTGCATATATTAGCATATATATGCATTCTAAACTCACTGGAAGCTCAATCAATATGCAAACCCTCTCATAAATCCCTGCTTTTGTACATTTCTACATCTTCTATTGATATTTCCTATCTTTTCAGTTTTTCAAATTTCTTCTCAACTGTGCAATACAGTATTTTTCAAAGACTGCTGCAACAATATCTCAAAGTCAAAATGCTCTTCTAGAACTTTGCAGTTTCCCTAATAAGAATTAATCTATGTCTCCTCTTGAACCTGAGTGGGACTTTTTGACTGTCTCAATCAATAGAGTAAGGCACAAGTGACATCATGTAAAACCCAAGGCTAGGTCAAACAATGTTATGCACCTCCACCTTAGTTACCTGGAAACTTAGCCCATGGAACCCAAAAACCACGCTATTAAGGAAGTCCAATCAGCCTCTGGAGAGGCTCATTTGTAAAATACCCAAGGACCACTCAATCAATAGCAAAACCAACCCGCCAGACAGTGAGTCACCTTCGAAGTCCTTTAGCCACTATTTGTGTTACCCCAGCAAAGCAAAAACAATTAGTTCCTGCCAAGCATTGTACAAAATATAGATTCATGAGTAAAATAAATTGTTACTGTTTCAAGTCACTAAACTTTAGCGTTGTTTGTTTTATTATAATAAATAAATGGAACATCATCCTCAAAGTTGCAGCTCACAATTCATTTGTTCTTTATACAATCCTGGAATTCTAAAGGTAAACTCACTTGTTTCTTTCTTTCTTTTCACTCCTTTACCATTTGGTTGCTATCTCTCCTGAAGTAACTATTATGTAGTATTTATATTAACATTTGAATGACCATTTTCCTCATATAACTATGAGATCATCAAAAGCAGGAACTATTTTATATACCTGGTGTTTGGTCTGTCGAAAGGAACACATAAAATAGATGCTTCTTAAGTGCTTATTGATGTATTGAAATATAAAGTATATTAAGAGAATAAAGAAATGAGAGAAGAGACAACAATAATGACTTGATTGTACTATTGACATGGCCATTATTTTTGTATGCCCAGAGTTTTTCCTCATGGGTTCTTCCTTCTGTTTGTGACAGATTCCATTGTGTTGCATGTGCAAAACCAGGCTGGTCTAATTACAAACCAGTAGCCCTACCTGTGATGACAGGCCAAGGGATGGACTGCTGACTCAAGGTTAATTGAGCTTCACTGACTGTCTCTCTTGGGTATTTGGAACCTGAATGGAGACAACACAACTGAGGGTTGTTAGAGACTAGTTATTATAAGTCAGTTCCTTAGTTCATGAGTCAAAAAAAGTTTTCTGTAAAGGCCCAGGTAGTAAATATATTCAGCTTTGCATGTCACAGAATCTGTCACTGGAACTCTACTGTTGTAATACAAAAGCAGTCATAGAAAATACATAAATGGGCTGGGTGCGGTGGCTCACACCTGTACTCCCAGCACTTTGGGAGGCCAAGGTGGGCAGATCATGAGGCCAGAAGATCCAGGCCATCCTGGCTAACACGGTGAAACCCCATCTCTACTAAAAATACAAAAAATTATCTGGGCATGGTGGCATGTGCCTGTAACCTCAGCTACTCGGGAGGCTGAGGCAGGAGAATCTCTTGAACCCAGGAGGCGGAGGTTGCAGTGAACCGAGAGGGCGCCACTGCACTCCAGCCTGGGGGACAGAGCAAGCCTCCGTCTCAAAAAAAAAAAAAAAAAAAAAGAAAAAAGAAGAAAAGCACATAAATGAGTAAGTGGGACTGTGTTCCAATAAAACTTTATTTATAACCCTAAAACTTAAATTTTAAATAATTTTCCATGCCACAAAATAGAATTATTTTGTTTTTTTAAAAACATTCAAATTTTTTAAAAAACCATGCACATATTATTAGCTTTAAGGCTGCACAGAACAAGCAGTTGGTGGTGTCTGGCATTTGGTATGCAGGCTGTAGTTCACAAACATAAAGATTTCAAGAAAAGCTCCACAAGGTCCTGCCACTGAGTCTCCCCAGCTGTCTGATGCTTCTCCTCCAAGTGCTTTGATTACTACCAATCCCTGAGAAATGTTCTCAGCTCATCCTTTATTTTGTACATTTATTTGTTTTTATTATTACTAAAATTAACCAGAGTTGTTTGTGTATAACTATGCCTGAAAGATACCAATGTGCACTCAACTCAACAAGTGCAAACATTTTATCTTTGATTTAGTATAAAGAAAAGAACTATAATCTTCTAGTTAGAATATGACTTTTCTAGTTTAAAAGAAAATCATGTCTCAAGATAAAGTGTGTAAAAATAGTTTAAAGAACACAATTCACCATTTATTTTGGTACTGCACATAACTGTAACAATACTAAAAGTAGCAACTGTGTCCAACAACTTTTACCTCCAAGGTTTCATGACATTTTGAATAGATATATTTTGGAAGTAAACAGTTTATAAAGAAATGAAATAAAAATCTCCTGAGTGAGGCTTTTAAATCAGGCTGTCAGAACAAGTTTTCAGGTACAAATAAGTTCACTAGGTTCCTATGTTATTTTATGCAGCCCCAAGTTGAAAAATAATTCTACATGATAAATTTAAAGATAATTTGAACCTAATACTAACTTTAATACCACACTAACTAATTGCATGCAATTTGTTTTAGTCAACTTGATTTTAGAGGTGCATTACTCAAAGCACCTGCACAATTCAATCAGGTATATGGCTATTCTATCTTGTCTATCTCATGGTTCCATTAGGTATGTATAGACCAGAAATAAGCTCTCCAACTGCAGATAAACATCAGTGACATGGTATGAGAATCAATCCTGTTAATATGTTGTCTCCCAAAATAAGTATTCATATCTATCCATACATACATCAATATTGGGGGTGGGAGAGGGTTTCTTAACAATATCACCCAAATAAAAATAATAGTATAAATGCTTCAGCATATCTATGGTAATTATGAAAAGGTTATAGTATTAAAATTGCTTTTAATATTTTAATTTTGTGAAAACCATCAACTGGTAACTGCATACTAACTAAATGACAAATATCAGGGAGCTGGTTAGCACTGACAATGTCAGTGACCTGTTGTTCACTGTGAGTCACAGATGAATGATGTGGTGTGTCATTTGAACCTTTGTCTTTCTGTAACTGATTTTAAGTCAAAAACAAACAACAGTAAATATATATTAGCAACATGAGGAATATCTGAGTATACCCAATTATTTTAGGTCAATCCTCTGTCCGTTAGCGTCTAGGATTATTTTTTTTTTCATCTGTGAGGTTTTCATGCTCATGACTTCTCCATTCTTATACTTTTGCATAAGTAGATTTAGTCTCCCAAAGGCTAGGAATTATCCTCCCAGCTTAAATTTTTCCAAAGGCCTTTGATTCGGTTCATCCTTTTCTTCACAGCTATGAGATGGCTGAATCTAAGGCAACACTCTGATGTCTTAACTTTAATTACCAAATGGATGTATGCCTGGATACACACACACAGAGCTGCCTTTAAGAAAAAAAATAAGATTGTGAGGTACCCTTTAAGCATCTCTGGAATATCATTTAAATGGCTGTCATTTCTACTTTTTCAGCTTGTTCATCAAATTAGGAAAATATTTGAGTGAGAAAATTAAATCCGTATTTATCTTCATACTTTCAAAATGACCACAGGCAGCTTTAAATGACTTTTAAATTTTTCACAAAAATATGCATATGGATATTTTCATCTGAAATTTTCTGTTGTTGTTGGCAAATTTCAAAATTAGACCATGTATATTTATTTAGACAAGTTTTGCTTGCTTCACATCAAATCATGTTAAAGGGATTAAAATTAAAAAGAGCATAGCTGTGCTTGGCAATGCCCACATTATGAGCGACTCACACATAATAATGGTGTATATACAAATAACAATTTCCAAAGTTCCTCTTACTTCTTCAGTCACTCAAAGGTCACTCTACTTCCAGTCTTGCTGTGCCTAGGGACTCTTGGAGCACAGTGATGCCACTTTCTTGGCCTGCCTTGCAAACACTCTGACTAATCATTTAAAGTTTTCTTTTTGAGCCTTTTCTTTTATCAAAGAAATAGATGATGTATACAGAAACTTGTTGAGTTTCCCATTCTGCCTATTATCATTTACAACTTAGTAATGTCTACCTTAACCAGGAATTTAGCATGGACAGAGTCATTTATTACAGTTAACTTGATTTTTGTGGTTCATTAATAAAAATATCTACACCTTCGTCAAGCATTTGGCTATTCTATGCAGTTTTTCTGCCACGTATATACCTGGGATATGCTCTCTGGTTGCATATCTTCTATTTATAGCTATGTAATATATAGATATTTATACATTTATATAAAGCCTATAATGATTTGAGGGTTAAGTGGGTACACTCTGAAGCTAGATTGCCAACATTTAAATTTTGATATAACCAATTCCTAAGAGTGTCAAATTGAGAAAGTTATTTAATTGCTTTTGTCCTCACTTTCCTCTTTTGTGAAATGAATTACCTATCTTATAGTGTGGGGATTCGATTACTTTACACATGGAAAGAACCTAGAACAGGACCTGGCAGAAATAATTATTTCCTTATTATTGTCCTTTTTAGCTCCTTAATTTCTTCCCTGAGATTTCCTATTATATATCTCATATATGTGTGTGTGTATATGTATGTGTGTGTATATGTGTGTGTGTATATGTATATATGCACACATATACATATGTGTATACATAATGATTTGTATGTGTATGTGATGATTCATATATACACAAATATGTATATACATGTGATGACATATATATGTCTATATACACACACATATATTTATACACACATATATTTGAGATCTATAATGAATAAATGGTTCACCCTTTGTGGAAAATAATTTATAAAAGATAGGCCATAAACCAATTGAAAGCCCTCAAATATGCCCTTTTAGAAACATTGCCATAGGATACATCTACCTCTTTATCTTTCTACATCTTCTCTCAAATTCAAACTAGCAATATTTCTTATTTAACTCATTTATTTTTGTTTATTCATATTAAAACACTTTGTTTTTCTACTTTTAAAAAAAGTGTTGTATTTATATTGTGGGTATAAAGTTGACCAGGTAGTTTTTGATCCTTAATTTAAAAAAAATATTTTCAGCCCTCTCACATAAAGGGCAACCCAGCTAAGACTCTTAACACAAGGGACCTGGACCTCACCCCGACACCTCAGTAAATTTACCACCTTTTCTTTCTATCTTGCTGATCCTGGATTCGGCTAAGTTCAAGGTTTCCCACTTAAGGAATCATTGGCACCTGCACCTTCCTTGCACACCAGCTCCTATTCCAGCCTTCACTCAACTCTAAGACAGCACAGCCTGAGGGTCATGTTTGAATTCTTCCTTCTCATCATTTCTCATGTTCAACAAGTTATATTGAATATGCAGTCAAATCCTTTCACTTGTCTTCATGATTGCTGACATCATCCTAGACCAGAATTCCTACGTGTGCGTCCTGGAATTTCCCTAACTCAACTGCGCATACCCAAGCTCTTCACCATCCAACTGATTCTTCATAATGTCAGCAGAGTAACCATTCTGAAATACTTCTTATTACTCCACAGATTATAAGCTTTCAATGACTTAGAATAAGAGTAAAAACTTTTAACAAAACTGACTGCAATAATGGGACCCTTTACCTTTCTAGTCTCATAGCACTATGGCCTTGCCAATGAAATTTTTGTGTAGTTCTTCTAATATACAATAATCTCTCAGACCTTTCCTTCTTTTGCTGGCAAAACTGCTGTTTTCTACCCTCTTTTCTATTGAATCCTTTCATAAGAAACCACCTGTCTCTTACTGATCTTTCCCATCTTAATTTAAAAGGTTTGTCCTCTACTCCCGGGTCCCCAACACCTAGGCTGCAGAATGGCTACACCTCAGGAGGTGAGTGGCTGGGCAAGGGAGCCTTATTGCCTGAGCTCTGCCTCTTGTCACATCAGCGAAGGCACTTGATTCTCATAGGAGCAGGAACCCTATTGTGAATAGTGCGTGGGAGGGATCTATACTGTCTGCACCTTAGGAGAATCTCACTAATGCCTGATGATCTGATGGGTAACACTGAAGCACTTTGCATTTCCTCACTCAGACAACTTGTTACTCCATCTTGTAATTTTTTTGCTTAGAAAAACTGTTCATACTCCCCTCCTCAATGTAAGCTCTGTGAAATTAAGACATATTTTAGAAATAAATGCATAGTTTACTTCCTTGTGTATTGAATAGTGTTTGGTTTAAGAATGAAGAACAATAATTATCTATTATGTTGAGCATATTTACTAGCCTTCCAAGATTTCATAGAAAAACAGTATACAATGCAAAAAGTCAGGAAAATAGGAAGGGGATTCATCAGCAAATACAAAATCTAAATACATTTTTTGAAGAAACAAAGACAATTGAAGTGTGCTCGCTGATAAAATAAAAAGGAGGAAACTGCATCCCAGAATATGCTTTTAGGGGCCTGCATCTGAGGTAACAGTAAACTTGTCCATTGGAACCCAGGAGAAGATCCCACCTCAGAATCAGCTAATATTATAGAAGGTGGGATTGACTGAACATCTATAAGGAACAGATGGTTCAGCCACATTTTGCACTCAGAACATCAACCCAAGCAGTATCTATACGTAGGCAAAAAAAAGCAAATATATCTTCTATAAATTAATTTTTTGAAGATGGAGTACTCCCTCTGACTTTTTGAATGGGCATTGTCACCCCAGATTCATATGTTGGGCCCATCTATAGGAGGTTGTCACCCCATCCTCCTATCCAAAATAGAACCTGACAGTAGACTTAATTTGCTTAAGAATACAGGGGTCCCCATCAATCATCTTCTACTCAACTGTCCTTATCAGGAAACAGAGAGCAGAAGAAGAAATATTTAGAAAAAATAATCCTGTTCCTCAACCTTCAACATAAATGGACAACTAGTATATTCAAAAATGAAACAGTTTGAAAGAGAAAAGTCAAAAATACAGATAATTGATCTCAAGAAAATAGGAATAATGCAGAGAACAAAAAAGACTAATTCAAGAAAATATTGCACTTGTTTTTTGTTTTGTTTTGAGACAGGGTTTTACTCTGTCACCCAGGCTGGAGTGTAATGGCAAAATCTTGGCTCACTACAACCTCTGCCTCTCAGGCTCAAGCAATCCTCCCACTTCAGCCTCCCGAGTAGCTGGGATTACAGGCACCTGCTACCACGCCTGGCTAATTTTTGTATTTTCAGTAGAGACAGGGTTTGTCCATATTAGCCAGGTTGGTCTTGAACTCCTGAACTTAGGCAATCTGCCTGCCTCGGCCTCCCAAAGTGCTGAGATTACAAGTGGAGCCACCACACCCAGCCAATTTTTGTATTTTTAGTAGAGAAGGGGTTTTGCCATGTTGGTCAGGCTGGTCTCAAACTCCTCAGCCTCCCAAAGTGCTGGGATTACAGGTGTGAGCCACCGCACTCAGCCAAAATATTGCACTTGCAAAGTAAGACCATGATATTATGAAAAAGGAAAACAAGGAAACAAACAAAAAATTAAAATATATCTTAATTGGAAATTAAAATATATAAAACTACTAAAATAATTTTAATTTAAGTAATTGTAGCTACAAATTCTGTCAAATTGTTTCCCCATTCCAAAGGGCTCTCCCATCAGCAAACATTTTGCCTTTTCTCATTATGGAGAAGCTCTGGGTGTTCTAGTTCAGGACACCATGAGAAACTCTATTTCATTACATGTCAACTCATGTCAACCCATTGACTCAAAGGTAGACTAATAAAATGCTGTTTACTACATCCATTTAATTGTTTTCAATGATTCATTTTAAGAATTCCATTTTTGTTACATGCCTGCTTTTGTGATTCCATGTTTTATTTATTTAAAGATTTCATATATAGCTTTTTCCATATTCTGATCCTAACATGTCTAATACCTAAAGTACTTGTAGGTCTAAATCTGTTGCTAAAGGTTTCTGTTGATTGTCATTAATAGCAGCTTGTCTCCTCCAGTGCTTGGTGATCATTGTGAGTTCTTTGAGCTTGAAAATGTGTTGGACTCTTGAAGAACTAGAGTTGAGATGCTTTTTCTGTATCTGCACATAGCTAGAAGTTGCCATAAACCTAGCATAATTTCAGTCACCCACTAGAGTGGACAAGAAAGTCTCAGGCCCAGATCATCCACTCATAACTGGTCCATTTCTGGATGCCAGTGTTTCTTTGAGCAACTAACCTGGAGCACCCCTGCTTCCCATTTCCCAATGCATACTATTCTCAGCTCTGGACCTGTGCACTTCATTTGGTTGGTTAGTTGGTTGATTGTTTTTGGAGGTAGAATTAGGAATGGTCCTGAGAGAGGGGAATGTGATCTATGCAGGATCTAGTTGTTCTGTAGGAGAAGAGTACTCTAGAGCCTCTAGTCCACCATATTGTCAGAAGTAGATGTTTATTCAGCTTAATTCTTAGTATATTCAGCATTTCACATTCTAGATGTGCTGTGCCTTGTCCATATCATGTCATTCTGCTGGATGGAGTCAGTCCCCTTCTCTTTCCTTAGTACCACCAACTCTAAGCCAAAAGGAAGTAATGAAGAGGATTTCTCATCATAAGGTAGGACCATAAACAGTACGACCTTTAATAAAATACAACATCAGCTTCTAAGGAATAAAACACCTCTCTCTTCAACTTCAACCACCTTCTTATCTGGCTTGACATACTCCAAAGAGCACTGTTCTTTCTGTTGCAAATCAACTTACCTTCTCTTTTCCTAATAATGCATAGAGGTTCTCATCTTTCTAACAAAATATCCCATATATGTGCTTTTTTACATAAGAAAGTTCTTTCCCATAGAAAAATTCTCCCACTCCTCTTTTCTTCATTTTTTTTCTCCTCATTCACTTCTAGATAAAATATGTATAGTCATATATGAAACACAGCATGCTATTACAATATTTTATCAGGTGAAAACAAACAGGATTTAAAGTTTTAAAAATTGATCACCCAGTGAACTAGTCAAAGATTATTTTTAAGATCTCTTTAGTTTTGAAATGGTTGTTATTTAGGTGATGGATGTGAATATTAAGAAGTAAATCACCTAATTTGTTTGACATTAAAAAGAAAAATAATTGTCAGGTAGATTTTGAATTTCTTTGCGTAAGTCTATTCAACAAATAACATACTATGAAGAAACATGTAGAACCCCCCAAAAATCGGGGAATGGATACCAAAGAATCAGAGGACCAGGTTTCAGTGGCAACTGAGAAGTCAAGGAAATGCTTAGGACATCTCCTGAGAAAGCCAAAAACAAAAAACAAAACAAAACCAAAAAACAGTATAGATTACATTCCAACGGTACAGAGATTTACAAAGTAAGTTTTTGAACTTACCTCAAATAACTTTTCCGTTACTGCCTCTTCAGGCACTAGAAGTTTAGCATATCTTCCTCCTAAATAAATAACTATTTTCCAAATATGATGAAGTTCTTCTACAAAGATTAAAAAGTCTTGGGACTCAAACTTTAGATTCATTTTTATCATAATACAATACAATAAAATAAATTTTTTTGTATCACAAGTTTAATAATTCAAAAATTTTAATGGGTAAGAACAAACATTAAAAAAAGACTTTTATAGCTTATAAAGCATGTAATATGGCAAATAGGAATAATAGAGAACATGGGAAGATTTGTATAACTGTAAAACATGCTTATGTTAATAGCATGTATGATTAAAGTCAATGTATTTCTCCCAAAATATCATTTTTTTTTCCAGACCACCTTCAGAATTATTTTGCTTAAGGTATATACCATGAACGTATTAAGATTGTGTCTATATTATGAATCTTGTACATTTTCTTTTTGTTTTCTTTTTTCTTTTTTGAGACAGAGTCTCGCTCTGTTACTCAGGCTGTAGTGCAATGGCGCAATCTCAGCTCACAGCAACCTCCACCTCCCGGGTTCAAGCGATTCTCCTGCCTCAGTCTCCCAAGTAGCTGGGATTAGAGGCATGCGCCACCACGCCCCGGCTAATTGTGTATTTTTAGTAGAGACAGGGTTTCTCCGTGTTAATCAGGCTGGTCTGGAACTCCTGACCTCAGGTAATCTGCCCGCTTCGGCCTCCCAAAGTGCTGGGATTACAGGCGTGAGCCACCGAGCCTGGCCGCAAACCTTGTACATTTTTAAAGCATGAGTTAAGTAGAGAAGGTGAGAATCTACCAGTGAGATACAACAGTACTGAGACAAATAGTTTTGCTACAGTGGAAATTAGGGAAAAAATAATGCAAGGAGCGAGATCAATCACAGTTTAAGAGTTCAGTCTGTATGGCCGCCAGGATAAATCCTAGAATGTGCCTTATTTTGTGTGTGCATACAATATTTTTAGGTTGTAAAGCACTTCCACAAAAAATTGTCTCATTAAATAAATGCAAGTTAGGGGGGTTTTTTTTGCTTCATTCCTTGTGTGATATACACACAGCCATGAGCTTTGTTTTACCTAAACCCGAAATGATATAAAGATCAATCTACACTGGGCGTGGAGGCTCAGGTCTGTAATCCCACCACTTTGGGGAGGCTGAGGCAGGTGGATCATGAGGTCAGGAGATCAAGACCATCCTGGCTAACACAGTGAAACCCCGTCTCTACTAAAAATACAAAAAAAAAAAAAAAAAAATAGCTGGGTGTGGTGGCATGCACTTGTAGTCCCAGTTACTTGGGAGGCTGAGGCAGGAGAATCACTTGAACATGGGAGGCAGAGGTTGCAGTGAGCTGAGATCGTGCCACTGCACGCCAGCCTAGGTGACAGAGCAAGGCTTCATCTCAAAAAATTAAAAATTAAAAAATTAAAAAAATTAATCTAGCTTTTGTGAATGAAATTATAACTAAATATACTATGAAGACAGGCCAGTAAAAATTAATGCTGAATTAACTATACTTTAAAATCAAATGCCATTCTGATGCTGCTATTGACTTCTAAATCACTGTTCCCCAAACTTCCAAGCTTTTCTAATGCCTTTTATCATTTTGCCCTACCTTCATACAACCTGCATTGTAATTTACTTAACATTTTTATTTTTTAATGCCTCATTCTTTTAAGATATCTTTCTAACCCTCATGAAACAAGATTTGGATGTACTTGTTATATTATTCTAATATCCATAAAAAATAAATAAAAGAGTAGCAATTACAATTGAAAAGAAGATTGTTCATGTGACTCTCCATAAAATTATTTTCACATTTTACCAATGGTATGGTTACATCACCTTGGGAAATAATATTTTAACTATATCTTTTGCATGCTGTACATTTTTATTGTATTTTTAAACAATTATGTGTGTATAAATACTTATTAAAGAGAAATAATGAATATAAAAGTATAGTTAAAGGGCATGGGTCAACAACATGCTTTGTCTTTGAGTATAATTATATAGAAATATCTGTCAGAGATTTATGAGACATCCAAAATGTCCGAGAAAAAAAGAAAAATGAACTAACAGTGCTATTTTGGGGTCCGGGGTGAGGTCACGTTTATGTTGAATATTTAATTATATACAACTTTCAGACTGATAAAACATGTGTCTTTTTCAGTTCAGATTTACAGTGGGTCTATTCACATTTTTTCAATGAAGATACACTTTCAAAGCTCAGCTTATTCTTAAAGAAAAATGACATTATTCCTTAAGTTCCACTGGTTTATTAGACTGATACCTCCTGACTTGATAAACCAAATGATAAAAGACCACAACAAAAAGATCTGTGACATAAGGAATTTCTCAGGCTCTGTTTATTACCTAAAATATTTTGGCTAACAAAGCTGAATAGATTCCCTAAGTTCATTGTGTTTTAAAAACCTATAAAGATACCAAGAGAAAAATATGTGCACACATTATAGATGCTCCTAATGTTTATATGAGCTAGAGTATTTAATATCTTAAGCAAAGGGTATTTATGAATGATAAAGGTAAGCAAAAAGAAATGCTGAAATCATCCAATATATTATATATTTCTTCCTTTAGAATAACAGCTATTAGAAAATACACTTAAAAGTATTAATTATAGTTAAAGTGTACAAGCGTAGTTGAAAAAGGTTAACATATTATTCATCATATCATTTTACATATATTATTTCACATTTGATTGAACTTTTCTTCAACAAAAATTTTCACTGAAATCTCTCAAAATAAGACATTGATTATTTGATCAGATTTTGAGATTATTCAAATTAACATGTATGTTTAACCTCATCGTGCCAAGATTAGGAAATAGTTTAATATCTTTCAAGCCAAAACCAAAATACAGACAAATATTAAATGTTTGCTGCAACATGGATGGAACTGGAGGCCATTATTTTAAGTGAAACAACTCAGAAAAGAGAAAATACCACATGTTCACACTTATAAGTCAAAGCTAAATAATGTGTACACATAAAACATCAGAGACTTGAATGGGAGGGAAGCTGGAAAGGAGGTAAGGGGTAAAGAATTACTTAATACATAAAATATACATTATTTGGATGATGGTTACATTAAAAGCCCACACTTCATTGCATGCAATATATCCATATGACAAAACTGAACTCATATCCCTTAAATTTATACAAATAATTAAGATAAAATTGAAAGAATAGAATTCATGCAATGACTGCTCTCAGACTACTAAGGAATTCTACTAGAAGTTAATAACAGAAAGATACCTGAAAAAATCTCCAAATACTTGGAGATTAAGCAACATATTTCTAAATAACACATGGGTCACAAAAGAATTACCAAGATAAATTTTAAAATGTTTTCAAGGAAATGAAATTGAAAATGTAACTTACCAAAGGTAAATCTATAGCACTGAACGCGTGAATTAGAAAAGAATAAAGACCTAAAATCAATTTTCTAAGTTTCCACTTTAGGAAACTAAAAAAAGAAGAGCAAATTAAACCCAAAAAGTAGTCAAATAAAAAATAAATAAATAATTTAGACAATAAATCAACAAAACTGATATAGGACATCAATAGAGAAAATAAAATGAAATGCAGTTTTTTTAAAAAAAAAAAAAGATAATAATATAAATAAGCCTCTGCCAAGCTAAGAAAAAAAGATACACATTACTAATAACAGAAATAAAAGAAGGAATATCATTGTAGATCACATAAACATTGAAAGGATAATAAAGGAATATTATGAACAACTCTATGCTCACAAATTTGATAAACTAGATGAAATGAACCACTACCTTGAAACAAATAATCAACAAAAACTCATACAAGAACAAATAGACAAGCTGAATAAGTCTATATCTATTAAATAAATTGAAACAACTAATAACCTTCCAACAGAAAGTGCAAGGCCTAGATGGGTTCAATGGTAAATTCTAACAGTTAAGGAAGAAATTATATCAATTCTCTACATTCTCTTCCAGAAGATAGAAGCAGAGGGGTTGCTTCCTAATTCATTTTATGAAGTTGGCTTTATTCTAATACCAAAACCAGACAAACACATTACAAGAAAAGAGAGAAAACTACACATCAATATCTCTATGAAAATAGATGCAAACATCCTCAATAAAATATTAGCAAATTGATTCAATCATTGTATGAAAATAGTTATATACTATTGACAAAGTGGGGTTCATCCTGATATGCAAGGCTGGCTCAACATTTTAAGTCAATTCATGTAATCCATCACATTAATAACCTAAAGAAGAAAAATCCATATGACCAGAGCAAGAGATGCAGGAAATTCATTTGACAATATCCAAAACCCATTCACGATGAAAACTCATAATGGAAAAGAAAAAGAAAAGAGCTTCCTAAACTTGATGAAGAACATGTACAAATAATCTGCAGGTAACATCATATTTAATGGTGAGAAACTTGAGGCTTTAGCCCTAGATTAGGGACAAGGCAAGGTGGTCACCTCTCACCACCACTTTATAACACTGTAATAGAGGTTCTAGCTAATAGACAAAAATAATAATAATAAAAGGTATACAAATTGGAGAGGAAAAGAAGCAAAACTGTCCTTATTCACAGATAGCATAATCATCTATGTAGAAAATCTGAAAGAATCAACAAAATCTTCCAGAACTTATAAGTGATTATAGCAAGGTTGCAGATTATAAGGTTGATGTGCAAAAGTCAATCATTTTCCTGTATTAGCAATGGATAGCTGAAATTTGAAATTAAAAGCATATTATCATTTATATTATCATCTAAAAATTGAATTACTTAAATATCTAACAAAACTTTTACAAGATTTATCGAGGAAAACTACAAAACTCTAATGTAAGATTCCAAAGAAGACCTAAATAAATGAAGATACATTTTACGTTAATTGGTAAAAAGACACAATGTTGATTTTCAAGGTGTCAGTTCTTCCCAACTTGATTCACAGATTCAATGCAATTCCAGTCAAAATCCCAGGAAGTTATATTGTGGGTATTGACAAACAGATTCTGAAGTTTGTATGGAAAGGCAAAAGACTCAAAAAGCCATTTCAATATTGAAGGAGAACCAAGGTAGAGAACTGACACTATTCAACTTAAAGACTTACTGTAAAACTACAGTAACCTAGACAATGTGCTATTGGACAAAAAATATGTGTGTGTGTATATATATATATGTATATATATAGATCAGTGGAACAGAATACAGAAAAAAGAAATAGAACTCAACTGATTTTTGACAAAAGAGCAAAGGCAATATAACAGAAAAATAAGATAATTCCTTTAACAAATAGTGCTAGAACAACTAGACAGCCACATGGGTAAAAAAGAATCTAGACACAGACTTTGCATCCTTCACAAAAATTATAATCAAAATAGATTATAGACCTAAATGTAAAATTCAAAACTATAAAACTCCTACAAGATATCAGTAGAAACCCTAGATAACCTTGGGCATGGCAATGACTTTTTCGATATAATACCAAAGGCATGGTCCATAAAGAAATAATTAATAAGGCGGGGTTCTTTAAAAGTGAAAACATCTGCTCTGCAAAAGACATTGTCAAGGAATAATTAGACAAGCCATAGACAGAGAGAAAATTTTTTGCAAAAGACACATCCAATAAAGAACTATTATTCAAAAAATACAATGAGCTCTTAAAACTCAACAATAAGAAAATAAACCTTCTGATGAAAAAATAGGCAAAAGTCTGAATAGACAGCTCATTAAAGAAGATATACAGATGGAAAGTGAGCATATAAAAAGATATTGTATTAGTCAGTTCTTGTGCTGCTTATAAAGACATATCTGAGGCTGGGTAATTTATAAGGAAAGAGTTGACTTACAGTTCCACATGGCTCGAGAGGCCTCAGGACACTTACAATCATTGTAGAAGGGGAAGCAAACACATCCTTCTTTACATGGAAGGAGAAGTGCCAAGAAAAAGAGGGGAAAGCCCCTTGTAAAACCATCAGATTTCATGAGAACCTCACTATCACAAGAACTGCAACCATGATTAAATTACCTCCCACTGTGTCCCTCCAATGACATGTGGGGATTATGGGAACTACAATTCAAGATGAGATTTGAGTGGGGCACAGCCAAGTCATATCAGATGTTTAACATTATAAGTCACTAGGGAATTGCAAAATAAAACAAAAATGAATTACCACTTACCAGCTGTTAGACTGGGTAAAATTCTAAGCACAGGCAACAGCAAGTAAATGCTGGTGAGGATGTGAAGCAACAGAAACTCTCATACATTGCCAGTAGGAATGCAAAAAGGTACAACTATTTTGGAAGACAGTTAAAACAAACAAACAAACAAAACTAAACATACTGTTATAATGTGCTCCTTGGAATTTACCCAAAAAAATTGAAAATTTATATCCATTCAAGAAAACATGCATATGGATACTATAGCAGCTTTATTATAACTGCCAAAAATTCAAAGCAACCAAGACGTCCTTTTGTAAGTGAATGGATAAAATAAACTGTGGTACATCAAGACAGTAGAATATAATTCAGCACTAAAAAATGAGCTATTAAGGCATAAAAAGACATAGGGGAAACTTACATGCATATTACTATGTAAAGGACCTCAACTTGAAAAGACTAAATACTATATAAATACAAATATATTAAATTCTTGAAAAAAAGGAAAACTATAGAGACAGTGAAAAGATCAGTGGTTCCAGGGGTAAGCAGGAAGTGGGGAACAAATAGTAGAGCACAGAGGATTTTTAGGGCAGTGAAACTATTCTGTATGACTTTTTATAGTCTCTAGGTTAAAATCAATGCAATGTGCAACAAACACCAAAAGGAAACTCTAAAGTAAATTTTTGGATATTGAGTAATAACGATGCATCAAGGTAGAGTCATTGATGTAACAAATGTCCCAACTCGGTGCTGGATATCCATAATTGGAGAAGTTGTGCCTGTGTGGGAACAGGAAAACATAGGAACTCGCTGTACTTTCCACTAAATTTTGCTGTAAACCTAAAATTATTCTAAAACATGAAGTTTATTTTTTTTTTTTTTTTTTTTTTTTTTTTGAGACGGAGTCTTACTCTGTCGCCCAGGCTGGAGTGCAGTGGCCGGATCTCAGCTCACTGCAAGCTCCGCCTCCCGGGTTTATTTTTTTAAAAAAAAGATAATATTGCCAATGCTTTGCAAATTAGCTGTCCTTGCCAGTGTGTATATCATTCCTTCATAGGAAGTTAGGCAGTGAGAATAATGGACTATTTGTTAGAAAGAAATTGAACAATTATTGGTGAAGCTAAGCATTTTCCAAAGTACTCTTCAAAAGAAAGTTTATTTTAGGAAATAATTTTGAGAAATGCTGTTTATTATATTCTCTCTTGGAACGCAATACTGCATATCTGCTAATATGTCCTGGAGTCAAGAAATCTACTTAACCTTGTTTAATGCAGGACTTACTTATTCAGCAAACCCTTATCTAACATGTCCTTTGTGGGAGGCACTCTTCTAGGCATTTGCTCAAGTTTTAACTCTTTTAATCTTCATGAGAATTCTTTGAGGGAGCTATTATTATTATTATTATTATTATTATTATTATTATTATCTTACAAATTTTAAAACTAAAATCTACATTGTAAATAAATTAAATAAATTACCCAAAGTCAGTAACTGGTAAATTGTGGAGCTGGGATTCAAATACATGTATGTGATCATGAAACCACCTCTTCATAAAACAATGACAGTAAAATTGAATTGGTGTTCTGACACACCTTGGGAATCATTAGTATACCACATTAGAATTTTACAATGTTTCCTATGCCTTTTTTTTTTTTTTCATTTGGAAGTACAATCACTCTAGAGCTAGATGGCACAGGGACATTTTATAAATATTAAATTATTTTTCTTGGTTTTCAGAGCTAATAAGTGATGAAGTTGAAGCTTCGGTTTTGATATACTGAACTCCAACGTGTATTCTCTGCAATACATTCTGCTGAAAAACAAGGTGTTCTAATGTACAAATAAGGATGGGAAAAGGGCAGGTACTGAGAGGATACTGGGCTGTAAGACAGGAAAAGGATTTGGAGGACAAATGTAAACTTATAAGGGGCCTTTAATTCCAGGCTAAAGAGCTTGGAAGTGATTGAAAATGGTGATTCAGTGAGAGATGCTGAGATGATCAGGAAAACATTCAAATCAGTTATGTAAAGACAAGTTCATACAATACGAACAATACATGTGATGGAAAAATAATAGAAGCTGGGGAACCCACAAATTATTAAATTAGTGGTATGGTCTAAATTAAAGGTTGTTTGATCGGATAACCAGTATTTTATGCTCCTAAATAATACAGAAGAAGGTTTACATTACAGTAATGTAACATTAGAGTTAAAACAAATTTACATAAAATTGAGTAGTCTTCTATTTACTCCTTTTTATAAGTCTCTATTTCATCTGTAGGCAGAGTGAAGTTCTTTCCTGGCTTCTCTTTAGGAGGAGAGTACTGATTGCTCTTTTGAACTGGAAAAATTATTGCATTGCTACTCTATTGCACAAAATGAGGGAAGCATGTGCTGTGAATCTACAAGAAACCCCTTGCCAACTGCTCTGTGTCCTTTATCTGCATTTTACAATAAGGCCTCCTTTTTCTTAAAGGCACCTGGGCTGTTTTCAACTTAACATTCTAAAGACAACAAACATAGAAGAACAGTTCTTAAGGTAATTATATAGTGCTGTTTTCGTGTGATTAAGTCAACCTGACAAATAATCAAAACTGAAACAAACCATGCTGCTCACAAGGACATAAGCACAGCCTCAATAGATTTTTCAAGGTTGGGACAAAAACATGATGTAAGACTCCCTCCTTTAAAAAAAAAAAAAAAAAAACAAACCTGAGGAATGGAAAATCAATTGTGACCATGAAATATATATGCATATAGTTTTTAATGTGATTTTCAAGATTGGATCACTAACTAAAAACTTCTACATGTGTTCCCATCTTCAGTCTTAGAGAAAGTGATCTCATGAGCTGACACTCTTGCTCTGAGACTTGCAGATCCCTAGGACTGTTTTCAGGCAGGCTATTGAGGAAATAGGGTCAGGCCCTACAAGGATCCTGATCTGGGCTTGGTTGTAGATTGCACATTCTGAAGCCGTTTCTGCCTGCACTCTCAGTACATTATGCTGCAGGCTGCATGCGGTTTCTATTCTCGTTTCCATTCTGTTGCTTTCAGTGTTTTTGGAATCAGTTGAAGCTGAAACATCTTGGAAGAAAAGTTTGGTTTTTTTGAACCCCCTGGTTTCAATTATTTCTAAATCTGACGCACAAACACTGCTTTTAAAGATATGTGACTGAAGTGCCAAATAAGGATCTTTTGATTTTTTGAAATACATGTGGTTGAAATTTGAGACCTGGCTGCTGCCAAGCTGCAGTTCAGGGAATAGAATACTGGCACAAGAAAATGAGCTGTTGTTCAGAGGATAATGTTAGAAGGAACTGTCCTACAGAAGGAAAATGTAAATTTTCATGATTTAGCTTATGCTTGTGGGACAATTCCATAATCCTTTGTTAAACATGTAAAAGTTGAAACACTGACTCTCCTGTTGTTTATTCAGGTTATCAGCTGTAAATTTCGCACATATATAAGCCTGATTTAGACTAAATCCTTATAATATTAATTTTTAAAAAATGCATTCGCCAGATATTATCCCACACTCAGACTAATTCAAACAATTCCACATTTTTCAGTGAAACCTGAAGATAATAATATGTACTGATTTCTCTAAAAGTATAGTAGTTTAATAGACTCTTCTGGTGCAACTGGAATTGCAGTAAGATCTTTTAGGCTAAAGTATTATTCAGAGGGAAAGCATCAAAGTATAATTTACCTGTTTGTGACAGGTTCTAGAAGTTCCTCCAATAAATTACAGTAGAGAAATCATTGTAAAGTCACTGTAGTTCACTCTCCAGCATTTTAGCCAATGGTACACATAAAAAGTAAGATCAATAGTACTATCATTTTGACTTGTCAAGGGTAGACGCCACGTTTGGCAAAATGTACCAAGAACTATTACATCAACTGAGACGATATAAAGGTTGAAACTATATTATGTTGCCAAAGAGGATCATGAAGAAATAGCAAAATCATAAAGGAAAATCAACATGCAGTACAAGCAAATACAGGCAATTTTAAGGATCACAACAGGAAAAGAAAAGGCACTATTTAAGTATTTCCAGAGTGTATTACCCTAACCTTAGAATTGGGTATCTCAGACAGGTAAGAAGAGGAAAGTGAGACTATTAGTATTTTTCATAAAATTCTGTATGATTTGAATTATTTGTGCAATAAGTGAACATATATTAATTTAATACAACTGGTTTGTAAAGTTTACTTTTTAAAATTCAATATAAATTCTCAGAATCACTATACTTTTCTAAAAGTATCTACTACGCACTGTGTACCTTACAGTAACAAAATAGATACAAAGAGAGTAAGTCCCTTTAGAAGTTTATACTAAAGCTGCCATTATGTTACATCAAATCTACAGATTAAATGTGAAAGTATGTCAGCTAAGCCTATGGTTGCTTTTATAGAGGCTGAACATCCAGATAAATTAATGCAACTTTTACTATTTACTGTTTAATAGTGTAAGGCACAACCATTAAAAAAAATGTTATCTACAAGTTTGAAAGAAAGACAAAATAGATATGACTCATTCATAATATGGTAATCACAGGGCAATAATTTGAGAAAATATTTGAAGGTAATAGAAACATTTTGTGAGTATTATATGTTTATAGGAGAATCTAGAATAGAAAGTGTTATTTGTTTATATTTTGTCTAAGTATTCCAGAAAAATACTTAAGATATCAGAAGTGTTTATTTGGAAACTAAAGAAAGTTTTGTTTAGCTTAAAAGAATGGTGGATTCAAATTGCAGGCTTGAAAAGAAACATGGAGGCAATCAAAGATTAGTGGTTAAAAAAATACTCTGAAGACTGATACATAATACCACAAGAAAATGAACAAATTAAAAATTTTGGAAAAAAAGATAGTAGAGTCAATAGGGGAATTTTAAAAATTCTTTCAAACTATAGGCAAAACTTTAGGTCAAAGAAATTTAAAGACAAAATTAATGAATTAATGAATCAAAAGACAGAACTAAGGGAATCTCTCAGAAAGAGAGAGAGTTTGAGATTAAGAGATGTGCAGAAAAATTTGAGGACCTCAAATATCTGCCTAATCCCAGAAATAAAACATATAGAAATACCCCAAAGGGGCCATGTTTGAAGATATAAGAGCTGAGATTTTCCTGAAAACTTGTGACATAAAAATATTTTAAAATCTACCAAATACCTGATACACATCCATATACACCATAATGTAGTTTGATATTTTAGCAGCAAATAAAAACCTTAAAAAAATGCAGAAATCAACAAAATGGATATACTGCTGGCCAGAGTAATAGAGAAGAAAAGAGAGAAGAATCAAATAGACACAATAAAAAATTATAAAGGGGATATCACCACCGATCTCTCAGAAATAAAAACTATCATCAGAGAATACTGTAAACATCTCTATGCAAATAAACTAGAAAATCTGGAAGAACTGGATAAATTCCTGGACACATACAGCCTCCCAAGACTAAACCAGGTAGAAGTCGAATTCCTGAATAGACCAAATAATAACTTGAATTGAGTCAGTAATTAATAGCCTATCAACCAAGTATTTGTGTATTTGTCAGGTTGATTCAATCACATGAAATCAGTACTATATAATTGCCTTAAGACCTGTTCTGTGTGTTGTTGGCTTTAAAATGCTAAGTTGAAAAGAGCCCAGGAGGTCTATTAAGTAAAACATAAGTTGCCTCTTCACTCTGATGATAGTTTCTTTTGCTGTGCTGAAGCTATTTAGTTTTATTAGATCACAATTGTCAATTTTGGTTTTTGTTGCAGTTGCTTTTGGTGTTTTTGTCATGAAGTCTTTGCCCACTCCTATGTCCTGAATGGTATTGCCTAGGTTTTCTTCTAGGGTTTTTATGGCTTTGGGTTTTACATTTAAGTCTTTAATCCATCTTGAGTTAATTTTAGTATAAGGTGTAAGAAAGGGGTCCAGTTTCAGTTTTCTGCATATAGCTGGCCAGTTTTCTCAGCTACCAAATAGGAGATCCTTTCCCCATTGCTTGTTTCTGTCAGGGTTGTTGAAGATCAGATAGCTGTAGATGTGTGGTGTCATTTCTGAGGTGTCTGTTAGGCTCCATTGGTCTCTATGTCAGTTTTGGTGCCAGTACCGTGCTGTTTTGGTTACTGTAGCCTTGTAGTATAGTTTGAAGTCAGGTACCGTAATACGTCCAGCTTTGTTCTTTTTGCTCAGGATTGTCTTGGCTATATGGGGTTGTCTTTGATTCCATATGAAATTTAAAGTAGTTTTTTCTAATTCTGTGAAGAATGTCAATGGTAGTTTGATGGGAATAGCACTGAATCTATAAATTACTTGGGTAGTATGGCCATTTTCACAATATTGATTCTTCCTATCCATGAGGATGGAATGTTTTTCCATTTGTTTGTGTCCTCTCTTATTTCCTAGAGCAGTAGTTTGTAGTTCTCCTTGAAGAGGTCCTTCACATCCCCTGTTAGCTGTATTCCTAGGTATTTTACTCTTTGTAGCAATTATGAAAGGGAGTTCATTTATGATTTGGTTTCTAAACAGGCAACCTATAGAATGGGAGAAAAATTGGCCAATCTACCCATCTGACAAAGATCTAATATCCAGAATTTAAAAGAAACTTAAACATATTTACAAGGAAAAAAAAATTTCATCAAAACTTGGGCGAAGGATATGAACAGACACTTCTCAAAAGAAAATATTTATATGGCCAACAAATATATGAATAAAAGCTCAACATCACTGATCATCAGAAAAATGCAAATCAAAACCACAATGAGATACCATCTCATGCCAGTCAGAATGACGATTATTAAAAAGTCAGGACACAATAGATGCTGGGAGGCTGCAGAGAAGTAGGAACACTTTTACACTGTTGGTAGGGGTGTAAATTAGTTCAACCATTGTGGAAGACTGTATGGCGATTCCTCAAGGATCTAGAACCAGAAATACCATTTGACCCAGCAATCCCATTACTGGGTATATACCCAAAGGAATATAAATGATTCTACTATAAAGATACATGCACACATATGTTTATTGCAGCACTATTTATAATAGCAAAGACTTGGAACCAATCCAAATGCCCATCAATGATGAACTGGATAAAGAAAGTGTGGTACATATATACCATGGAATACTATGTAGCCATAAAAAGGAATGTGATCATGTCTTTTGCAGAGACATGGATGAAGCTGGAAACCATCATCCTCAGCAAACTAACACAGGAACAGAAAACCAAACACTCCATGTTCTCACTCATAAGTGGGAGCTGAATATTGAGAACACATGAACACAGAGAGGGGAACAACACACACCAAGGCCTGTTGGAGGTCAGTGGGTAAGGGGAGGAAACATAGAGGATGGGTCAACAGATGCAGCAAACTACTATGGCACATGTATACCTATGTAACAAACCTGCACATTCTGCACATACATTCCATTTTATATTTTTAGAAGAAATAAAGGAAAAAAGAAAAAGAAAAAAAGAGGACTATTAAAAAAATTCAGATAAGGGACATAGAGTAGCTGGCAAAAGATTCCTTGTAGAGTCACAGCACTAGCTTCCTCCATTTTATGCAACAAAGTAGCAATAGTTCCCTTTTCCTGAAGAGAAGCCAAGGGGAAACTTCACTGCCTGTTCACAGCTTTTGTAAATTTTCGTTACTGGCCTTTTTCTTATTGATTTGTTACATACATAACTAATCAATAAGAATGGATAGATAGATATCTAGATATTTAGATCCCTATCTATTAAGCTACCCTTCATAATAATTTGTTAAAATTAAAGAAATGTGAAAGAAAGGAAAAAAACAGACACAGAAGTGAAAGAGGAGGAGAAAAAAGAGAAGGTAAAGAAGCCACCTTTCATAAGAATGGACATCTTTCCATTGACTCTCCTAACTACTGGATCCCTAGTGTTTATTGATCTCTTTAAAATAAGTCTTTCTGTACATTGCCTTCAGAATGGGGATGAAGTTTGATCTTTATCACCTTAACAAAGGGGAATCTTTTCAATTAGTTTTTGTTTTACGTTTCATTTATTTAGAATTTGGTGCCTATTAGGCAACATTTAGGGTCAGTACTAATTCCTCTAACCTAACATCTCAATTGGCTATTGTGGGAAGCATTTTATACCTATTCTTGTTGTGTTTCATCAGAATTTGATTATTTCTAGAATTAAATTTTCCACAGGGATTACATCTTTCTTTTTTTCTTTTTTCTTTTTTTTTTTTTTGAGATGGAGTTTCGCTCTGGTCACCCAGACTGGAATGCAGTGGTGCGATCTCGGCTCACTGCAACCTCTGCCTACCAGTTTCAAGCAATTCTCCTGCCTCAGCCTCCCAAGTAGCTGGGATTACAGGTGCCTACCACCACGCTCAGCTAACTTTTTGTAATTTTTTTTGTATTTTTAGTAGAGACGGGGTTTCACAATGTTGGGCAGACTGGTCTCGAACTCTTTACCTCAGGTGATCCGCCCACCTCAGCCTCCTAATTCTTTTAAAGGGGTTGACAGGTTATACTTACATTGAAGATGGATGCAACATACAGATGGTAGCCCCATGGCTGCCTTCTTGGTCTTACGTCTAAGAGAATACACAAGCCAGCCCTTCGGCCTTTACTCTTCTAAATTATGCAGCTAGATGACATCGTAAGAAGTTTTTTTAAAATACACATTCTTGAAGCTTTGGAAATTTACAATGTACTGATTATATTGTCATATATCTTTATTAACTATATATACAATAATATAGTTTAAGCTATAAAGTTGGCATCTTCAGTGTGTGTGTTATTTTAGTATTATATAAACAAAATGGATAAAAATCACTAAAGAACAAGCATAATTAAAATACTATGGTCAAACAAACTACCCTGCAAAGTTTGCAGTCGATGCAGCATAAATTTAGAAATATTGATCTATAATCTCCAAAAAGGGCAACACAGACTATTCCTCAGAGAAAGTAATAATATGATGGTCTATACAGCTAAAACAAAGGGTAGTACAAAGGGATTTTATTTACAAGTTAGTTTTCTTGCCTGCAAACATATGACAGGGCTGAAATTTTTAAAATACATGAAAACTTTTAATGAGATGCTATAAATAAAGTAATGCACTTTGAAGAATAAGTCAAGGAAATTTAATTGCACAATTAACAACATTTATTTGAAAAAGGTTAGATCAAAAGAGGAGAAATTATTTCAAAGATGTAGCTGGCAGATATTTATGTAAAAACAGTTCCAGTCATTAAACTATCTTTAATGAAAATGTAAGAGATAACAAACTATATCAAGATCAAATTCCTTGAAGAAATATAATTCCCTGACAGCCTTGATTTAATTCTGTACCTTGAAATAGTTCCCAAAAAAAGAACCAGAGGTTCAGACACATGAGGCTCTCAACCACACTCAAGTAACCACACTTACTACTAGAAAGTTAACACCTAAGATAATAGCAACTGGGGAATTAAAGTACAACCTGCTAAGAGGGACACTCGCATACCCAACAATTTAGCCCCATTGTAGATGTACATGTTCAGTATAGGTGCTTGAGTCTTTTCCTGCTCTCCCTCTCGATCTCCTCAAAAATAGTTCAGCTGAGATGATGTGATCATTTTACTCAAAGAAAGAGGAAGGCAAGCCTGGCCCAGTGGCTCATGCCTGTAATCCCAGCACTTTGAGAAGCTGAGGTGGGCGGATCACTTGAGGTCAGGAATTCAAGACCAGCCTGGCCAACATGGTGAAACCTCGTCTCTACTAAAAATACAAAAAATAGCTGGGCATGGTGGTATGGTGGGCACCTGTAAGCCCAGCTACTCAGGAGGCTGAGGCAGGAGAATCGCTTGAACCTGGGAGGAAGAGATTGCAGTGAGCCAAGGTCGTGCCACTGCACTCTATCCTGGGCAATAGTGCGAGACTCAGTTTCAAAAAAAAAAAAAAAAAAAAAAGAGGAAGCCTTTAATCATCATGAGAAAGCTGACAATGAGGATAACAAGAGGTAGTAATTTGTAAGCATTTCTCTTGCAGCATGAAACAAAGAGGGGTGAGAGGCTGTGTGCTCCTGGTGCAGGCTACAAGGGAGTGGATTGAAGGTAGAGGAGTTAAAAATGACAATGAGGACAACTAAAACTCAGGAAGTTTTCTATTATGATGTTCATATATCAGCAATTAAAAACGATGTAAATGATAAAATTCTTCTCTCCATCTCCCATCCCCTGCAAAATGTTGTTGGTCTAAGTCATGGATTGGCAAACTTTTTCTGCAAAGTTCAAGATAATAAATATTTTTAATTTTGCAGACTGTTATGGGTTGAATTGTTTCACCAAAATAAGAAACGTTGAAGTCCTAACTCCCAGTGTCTCAAAATGTAACCTTATTTGGAAATAGTGCCATTGCACATGTAATTAGTTAAGATGATATCATAGTGGGATAGAGTGAGGCTTTAATTCATTATGACTGGCATCCATATAAGATGATGATATGAAGACACAGAGGGAAAGCACCATGTGCTGCTGCAGGCAGAGATTGCACTGATGCATCTACAAGGTAAGGAATGCCAAAGATTGATGGCAGCAACCAGAAACTGAGAGGAAAGCATGAAACCAAGGCTCCCTGGACTTTTCCAGAAGGAACCATCCCTGCTGACAACTTGATTTCAGATTCAAGTCTCCAGAACTATGAAAGAATGAATTTCTACTGTGTGAAGCCACCCAGTTTGTGGTACTTAGTCATGGCTGCCCAAGATAACTAACACACGAGCCATACAGTCTCTGTCACACTAATCAATTCTGCTCTTAGCAGCCATGGATATACACAAATGAATGGATGTTTATGTGTTCCAACAAAAGTTTTTTTGTGGACACTGAATCTTAAATTTCATATGATTTTATGTGTTAATAAATAGTCCTCTTTTGGTGTTTGCCCACCCTTGAAAAATATAAAACTATTGTTTAGCTGGCTGGCAAGTCAGAAAAACAGGTGCAAGACTAGATTTGGCCCAATAGCTACCGTTTGCAAATTCCTGCTCTAAGTTCTAAACATTGTTCTTGTAACTGTTGAGTTTTAATAATACATATGTATATTCCAAATTAGCATATGTTCATTTCTTACCTTTAGCAAAAATAGTACTCTATGGGCAAGTTAATATAAAGAACTGAGTTACCCAGTTGGCCCTGGCACAAACCAAATCAGCTACCTCTGTTCTCTGCCTTCATTTCAATAGTAAATTTATAATGGTTTGAAAAAATGTGAGCTCAGTTTGGGTACAATTCACAACTCCAGCCCTTGTGGCTCAACATATTACTGCATTTGTAAATTCAAAATAAACAATAATAACACAGTGATAGTAAAGATGAAGAAACAGTACTGGAGTTACTTTAGTATTGTCCTTCTAGGTAAAAGCTATTCTCTGAATCTTGCAGACTTTATTCCCTTGGATGCATTTCATCATTTTTCTTATTTTTCAAAATATATTAATGAAATTGAAAAGTATTAATTTTTTTACTGGTGTGATTAAATATACAAAATTTAATAAAAGAAAGCTTTCTGCATTTCTTTTTTCTGTTATTATTATGGTTAGTATTTGTTTCATTTCAATTATTATTACCAAAAAAAAGTTGTCATATAGAGAAGGGAGTATTCTACAATTATCTACTGTTGGGGTCATTTACACTATACAAAACATTGTTCTATGGGTTTATCAAGCAAATATATGCATTTTAAGCATTTATTTACCTTGTAAAACTTTTAAATGTTTTAATAAATGTAAAAAGTTAATTAAAGATTAAAGTAATCTAAGGACTCAATGAAAACCTAATAACATATTAGAGAAAATTCAGAGCACACAAAGATTAAAATTCCACAGGGCTAATCAGATAAAATAACAGTAAATAATAAGCCAGCTGCAATCAAGATAAAAGGTCAGAGCTTAGGAAATGTATGTCATAATTGTGAGGATGCAATAAACTTATGTACTTCATCACTAATTATGTCTGACATAAAGATGCCTTTCCACAAAATAATTTGGAATATATACATATACATCTGGGCTTCTCAAACATCATTATAAAGTCAGAGGGATGATTTTTGTCAAAATCTTATATCTTTATTATCAATTATGTGTTAGTTTCTCAAGAGATGAATCACTGGATTCATTAAGTATTATATCTAAAAAAATATTATTAATTTGTTTGAAATGAAACATAAAAATGAGTAATTTAAATACCTTTAGTATAACATTCTTTGCCATTTGAACCTATTATATGGTTTTAGGGGAGTTTATAAAACGAGGATGGGGGATGCATTGATAGAGTGAGAAGAGAAAAGAATATTAGATTATCTCATCGGCTCTCAACTGCAAAATATGCAGTCTGCAGAACTTAATTAAATTTCACTGTCAGAGCAAAACACCTAATTTTTAAAGAAAATCTTGGCTTTGCAAATATAATGTCCTTGATACAAAATCTTTATTTTTTCTGATCGGCTTATTCTTTAACAAGGTTTATGAGCCTTTTCCATTATAAAACAGCTGTCTTACATGTGCCGTTCGCTAATTAAACACAAATCCAAAGAATTCCCATAGCAAGAGGTTTGTGTGTCACCAAGACTGGGCTAAAATGTTAAGATTATTATCGAGTTTGTTCATCATTGAGAAGAAAATAAATGTACAACATATATATTTCTCCAGACTATTTTAATATGTATTTTGGGTGATTTTGCAAGATCCCCACAGTCACGAATCACTGGTGCAGTGAGAAAAGCACTGAACTGATTACGAACCTTGACCCAAAATCCAAGTAAGTCACCTAACCTCATAGCTACAGATTCTTAAAATAAGCAAATGAACCTACATCCCTAGATTGTTAGGAGAACATGAATTTTCAAACAGAATGAGTGGGCAAGAATAAATTGCTTTGTAAAGATAAACTCTCAGTTTAACTAGGTTGCATTAGGTTAGCGTATCTCCAAAATTCATTTTATTTTTTCCTCATTTTCTTTTTTTTTTATTATTATTATACTTTAAGTGCTAGGGTACATGTGCATAACGTGCACGTTTGTTACATATGTATACTTGTGCCATGTTGGTGTGCTGCACCCATCAACTCGTCAGCACCCATCAACTCATCATTTATATCAGGTATAACTCCCAATGCAATCCCTCCCCCACCTTCCATAATAGGCCCTGGTGAGTGATGTTCCCCTTTCCAAGTCCAAGTGATCTCATTGTTCAGTTCCCACTTATGAGTGAGAACATGCAGTGTTTGGTTTTCTGTTCTTGTGATAGTTTGCTGAGAATGATGGTTTCCAGCTGCCTTCATGTCCCAACAAAGGACACAAACTCATCCTTTTTTATGGCTGCATAGTATTCCATGGTGTATATGTGCCACATTTTCTTAATCCAGTCTGTCACTGATGGACATTTGGGTTGATTCCAAGTCTTTGCTATTGTGAATAGTGCCACAATGAACATACGTGTGCATGTGTCTTTATAGCAGCATGATTTATAATCCTTTGGGTATATACCCAGTAATGGGATGGCTGGGTCATATGGTACTTCTAGTTCTAGATCCTTGAAGAATCACCATACTATTTTCCATAATGGTTGAACTAGTTGACAATCCCACCAACAGTGTAAAAGTTTTCCTATTTCTCCACATCCTCTCCAGCACCTGTTGTCTCCTGACTTTTTAATCATTGCCATTCTAACTGGTGTGAGATGGTATCTCATTGTGGTTTTGATTTGCATTTCTCTGATGGCCAGTGATGACGAGCATTTTTTCATGTGTCTGTTGGCTGTATGAATGTCTTCTTTTCAGAAATGTCTATTCATATCATTTGCCCACTTTTTGATGGGGTTGTTTTTTTCTTGTAAATTTGTTTGAGTTCTTTGTAGGTTCTGGATATTAGCCCTTTGTCAGATGAGTAGATTGCAAAAATTTTCTCCCATTCTGTAGGTTACCTGTTCACTCTGATGGTAGTTTCTTTTGCTGTGCAGAAGCTCTTTAGTTTAATTAGATCCCATTTGTCAATTTTGGCTTTTGTTGCCATTGCTTTTGGTGTTTTAGACATGAAGTGCTTGCCCGTGCCTATGTCCTGAATGGTATTACCTAGGATTTCTTCTAGGGTTTTTATGGTTTTAGGTCTAACATTTAAGTCTCTAATCCATCTTGAATTAATTTTTGTGGAAGGAGTAAGGAAAGGATCCAGTTTCAGCTTTCTACTTATGGCTAGCCAGTTTTCCCAGCACCATTTATTAAATAGGGAATCCTTTCCCCATTTCTTGTTTTTGTCAGGTTTGTCAAAGATCAGATGGCTGTAGATGTGTGGTATTATTTCTGAGGACTCTGTTCTGTTTCATTGGTCTAAATCTCCGTTTTGGTACCAGTACCATGTTGTTTTGGTTACTGTAGCCTTGCAGTATAGTTTGAAGTCAGGTAGAGTGATGCCTCCAGCTTTGTTCTTTTGACTTTAGGATTGTCTTGGCAATGCGGGCTCTTTTTGGGTTCCATATGAACTTTAAAGCAGATTTTTCCAATTCTGTGAAGAAACTCATTGGTAGCTTGATGGGGATGGCTTGAATCTATAAATTACCTTTGGTAGTATGGCCATTTTCACGATATTGATTCTTCCTATCCATGAGCATGGTATGTTCTTCCATTTGTTTGTGTCCTCTTTGATTTCACTGAGCAGTGGTTTGTAGTTCTCCTTGAAGAGGTCCTTCAGATCCCTTGTAAGTTGGATTCCTAGGTATTTCATTATCTTTGAAGCAATTGTCAATGGAAGTTCATTCGTGATTTGGCTCTCTGTCTGTTACTGGTGTATACGAATGCTTGTGATTTTTGCACATTAATTTTGTATCCTGAGACTTTGCTGAAGTTGCTTATCAGCTTAAGGAGCTTGAGATTTTGGGCTGAGATGATGGGGTTTTCTAAATATACAATCGTGTCATCTGCAAACAGGGACAATTTGACTTCTTCTTTTCCTAACTGAATACCCTTGATTTCTTTCTCTTGCCTGATTGCCCTAGCCAGAACTTCCAACACTATGTTGAATAGGAGTGGTGAGAGAGGGCATCCCTGTCTTGTGCCAGTTTTCAAAGGGAATGCTTCCAGTTTTTTCCCATTCAGTATGATATTGGCTGTGGGTTTGTCATAAATAGCTCTTATTATTTTGAGATACGTTCCATCAATACTGAATTTATTGAGAGTTTTTAGCATGAAGGGCTGTTGAATTTTGTCAAAGGCCTTTCGGTTTGCCAGTATTTTATTGAGGATTTTTGCATTGACGTTCATCAGGGATATTGGACTAAAATTCTCTTTTTTTTGTTGTGTCTCTGTCAGGCTTTGGCATCAGGACAATGTTGGCCTCATAAAATGAGTTAGGGAGGATTCCCTTTTTCTCTATTGGTTGGAATAGTTTCAGAAGGAATGGTACCAGCTCCTCCATTTACCTCTGGTAGAATTCAGCTGTGAATCCATCTGGTCCTGGACTTTTTTTAGTTGGTAGGCTATTAATTATTGACTGAATTTCAGAGCCTGCTCTTGACCTATTCAGGGATTCAACTTCTTCCTGGTTTAGTCTTGAGAGAGTGTAAGTGTCCAGGAAATTATCCATTTCTTCTAGATTTTCTAGTTTATTTGCATAGAGGTGTTTATAGTATTCTCTGATGGTAGTTTGTATTTCTGTGGGGTCGGTGGTGATATCCCCTTTATCATTTTTTATTGCCTCTATTTGATTCTTCTCTCTTTTCTTCTTTATTAGTCTTGCTAGCAGTCTATCAATTTTGTTGATCTTTTCAAAAAACCAACTCCTGGATTCATTGATTTTTTTGGAGGGTTTTTTGTGTCTCTATCTCCTTCAGTTCTGCTCTGATCTTAGTTTTTGAATGTGTTTGCTCTTGCTTCTCTAGTTCTTTTAATTGTGATGTTAGAGTGTCAATTTTAGATCTTTCCAGCTTTCTCTTGTAGGCATTTAGTGCTATAAATTTCCCTCTACACACTGCTTTAAATGTGTCCCAGAGATTCTGGTATGTTGTATCTTTGTTCTCATTGGTTTCAAAGAACATCTTTATTTCTGCCTTCATTTCGTTATGTGCCCAGTAGTCATTCAGGAGCAGGTTGTTCAGTTTCCATGTAGTTGAGCGGTTTTGATTGAGTTGCTTAGTCCTGAGTTCTAGTTTGATTGCCCTGTGGTCTGAGAGACAGTTTGTTATAATTTCTGTTCTTGTACATTTGCTGAGGAGTGTTTTACTTCCAATTATGTGGTCAATTTTGGAATAAGTGTGATGTGGTGCTGAGAAGAATGTATAATCTGTTGATTTCGGGCAGAGAGTTCTGTAGATGTCTATTAGGTCCACTTGGTGCAGAGATGAGTTCAATTCCTGGATATCCTTGTTAACTTTCTGTCTCGTTGACCTGTCTAACGTTGACAGTGGGGTGTTGAAGTCTCCCATTATTATTGTATGGGAGTCTAAGTCTCTTTGTTAGTCTCTAAGGACTTGCTTTATGAATCTGGGTGCTCCTGTATTGGGTGCATATATATTTAGGATAGTTAGCTCTTCCTGTTGAATTGATCCCTTTACCATTATGTAATGGCCTTCTTTGTCTCTTTTGATCTTTGATGGTTTAAAGTCTGTTTTATCAGAGACTAGGATTGCAACCCCTGCTTTTTTTTGTTTTCCATTTGCTTGGTAGATCTTCCTCCATCCCTTTATTTTGAGCCTATGTGTGTCTCTGCATATGAGATGGGTCTCCTGAATACAGCAAACTGATGGGTGTTGACTCTTTATCCAGTTTGCCAATCTGTGTCTTTTAATTGGACCATTTAGTCCATTTACATTTAAGGTTAATATTGGTATGTGTGAACTTGATCCTGTCATTATGATATTAACCGGTTATTTTGCTCGTTAGTTGATGCAGTTTCTTCCTAGCCTCGATGGTCTTTACATTTTGGCATGTTTTTGCAATGGCTGGTACCAGTTGTTCCTTTCCATGTTTAGTGCTTCCTTCAGGGTCTCTTGTAAGGCAGGCCTGGTGGTGACAAAATCTCTAAGAATTTGCTTATCTGTAAAGGATTTTATTTCTCCTTCACTTATGAAACTTAGTTTGGCTGGATATGAAATTCTGGGTTGAAAAATTCTTTTCTTTAAGAATGCTGAATATTGGTCCCTATTCTCTTCTGGCTTGTAGAGTTTCTGCTGAGAGATCTGCTGTTAGTCTGATGGGCTTCCCTTTGTGGGTAACCCGACCTTTCTCTCTGGCTGACCTTAACAGTTTTTCCTTCATTCCAACTTTGGTGAATCCAACAATTATGTGTCTTGGAGTTGCTCTTCTCGAGGAGTATCTTTGTGGCATTCTCTGTATTTCCTGAATTTGAATGTTGGCCTGCCTTACTAAGTTGGGGAAGTTCTCCTGGATGATATCCTGAAGAGTTTTTTCCAACTTGGTTCCATTTTCCCACTGACTTTCAGGCACCCCAATCAGATGTAGATTTGGTGTTTTCACATAATCCCATACTTCTTGCAGGCTTTGTTCATTTCTTTTTCCTCTTTTTTCTTTAGACTTCTCTTCTCGCTTCATTTCATTCATTTGATCCTCAATCACTGATACTCTTTCTTCCAGTTGATCAAGTCGGTTAATGAAGCTTGTGCATTTGTCACGTATTTCTTGTGTCATGGTTTTTATCTCTGTCAGTTCGTTTATGGCCGCCTCTGCATTGATTATTCTAGTTATCCATTCTTCCATTCTTTTTTCAAGATTTTTAGTTTCTTTGCGCTGGGTACACAATTCCTCCTTTAGCTCTGAGAAGTTTGATGGACTGAAGCCTTCTTCTCTCAACTAATCAAAGTCATTCTCCATCCAGCTTTGATCTGTTGCTGGCGATGAGCTGCGTTCATTTGGAGGGGGAGATGCGCTCTTATTTTTTGAATTTCCAGCTTTTCTGCCCTGCTTTTTCCCCATCTTTGTGGTTTTATCTGCCTTTGGTCTTTGAGGATGGTGACGTACTGATGGGGTTTTGGTGTGGGTGCCCTTCCTGTTTGTTAGTTTTCCTTCTAACAGTCAAGACCCTCAGTTGTAGGTCTGTTGGAGATTGCTTGAGGTCTACTCCAGACCCTGTTTGCCTGGGTATCATCAGCAGAGGCTGCAGAAGATAGAATATTTCTGAACAGTGAGTGTACCTGTCTGATTCTTGCTTTGGAAGCTTCGTCTCAGGGCTGTACCCTGCTGTGTGAGGTGTGGGGTGTTGGTCTGCCCCTAGTGCGGGATGTCTCCCAGTTAGGCTACTCAGGGGTCAGGGACCCACTTGAGCAGGCAGTCTGTCCACTCTCAGATCTCAGCCTCCATGTTGGGAGATCCACTGCTCTCTTCAAAGCTGTCAGACAGGGTTGTTTGTGTCTGCAGAGGTTTCTGCTGCTTTTTTTTTTTTTTTTTTAGCTGTGCCCTGTCCCCAGAGGTGGAGTCTACAGAGACAGGTAGGCCTCCTTGAGTTGCTGTGGGCTCCACCCAGTTCGAGCTTCCCAGCAGCTTTGTTTACCTACTTAAGCCTCAGTAATGGCAGGCGCCCCTCCCCTAGCCTTGCTGCTGCCTTACAGATAGATCACAGACTGCTGTGCTAGCAATGAGGGAGGCTCCGTGGGCATGGGACCCTCCCGGCCAGATGTGGGATATAATCTCCTGGTGTGCCCTTTGCTAAGACCCTTGGTAAACTACAGTATTGGGGTGGAGTTACCCGATTTTCCAGGTGTTGTGTGTCTCAGTTCCCCTGGCTAGGAAAAGGGATTCCCTTCCCCCTTGTGCTTCCCAGGTGACGGGATGCCTCGTCCTGCTTCAGCTCTCGCTGCTCGGGCTGCAGCAGCTGACCAGCACCGATTGTCCAGCACTCCCTAGTGCGATGAACCCGGTACCTCAGTTGAAAATGCAGAAATCACCCATCTTCTGTGTCGCTGGCACTGGGAGCTGGAGACTGGAGCTGTTCCTATTCAACCATCTTGCTCCACCCCCAACCTCATTTTCTTCCTCATTTTAAAACATAAAAGATTTTTCTATCTATACTTGCTCAAGTGGTGCTTAAACATTCATCAAAGTGCCCAAACTCCTTTTCCAAATATCATTTAAAATTAAATAAAATCTCCACAATGACTTAGAAGACTGTCTTTGGAAAGATCCTCCATATATGAACCCATATCCCAAATATGAAATCCTGCCATTATAAATCTGAAATATCACAAAGTAAGTATAATTTCTGAAGTGGTATTTCAGGGAAAATTTTGGAAAAATTTTTAAGTCAAAAGGATAAAGAAGTCTCAAATTTTTGGAATTATGGATAAATCTCCTGTGAAGGGAAAATATATATACAATCAGTGGAGAATTCAACAATGACATAGTAATTCTATATTCGGAATTGTTTCCAATGTTGAACAGAATATTTTCCTTACTTTATTTTTAACACAAATAATACACGTACAAGTTAACATAAAATTTGTAGTGAAAAGCAACAGCTTCTCCCCCACTCTACACAATTCTTCCATACCCCACCCAATACAAGGCCAAGTCCCACTAGCAAGAGGTAATAACTCTTAAATATTTCCTGTTTATGTGCTTTTGTTTGTTGCTTCCACAACTAAGTATGAGGTTCCTTCCTGGTTCTGTTATTTAGGCAATGTATACAAGTTCCCTACTAATTAGTAGCTTGTTGGTCCTCTTTTGTAAATGTTTCTCTACTGTTTTCATCTTCTTGCTTTTCCATTCTATGTTCTAGATGTTATTCTCAAATTTATATACTAGATTTTCTAAAATAAAGAACTTTGCTTGTCCTCTTAATGTTTCTTTTCCCCTCATGAATTTTCTTTCTTTATGGACACAATTCTTCTTGTACCTGTGATGTTATTAACAAAAATGTTTAAGTTACTGTCTCATTCCTTTACTGTCTATTTCCTGGAGTCAGTTGTTACTTTTGTGTATCTTGGTCTTTCTGACTCATGCTTCAAATTCTCCTACAGGGCTGGTGACTGTGATTCCCTTTTCATGTTTGAGAAAAGGGTTGTGTTAATTGTGGAGGGATCTGGCCTCTTTGCTCTATGGCAGGCAGTCATTCCCACCACGCCTTCTTCTCAACTGGGACATTTACGGGGAACTCTATATCCATGACTTGAAGGTACTGACTGACCTGTTTGAGGGTACAGCCCCGGTGGAGGCTCCACAATTGTCAAGATACAGACAATTTTATTTTGGAATGCCAATATCCACTTTAGAAGCCTTGGCTCTCCCTAGGAATGTTATTAATTTTCTTCATAGAAGAGCTATGATTTTCTTACCTGAAAGTAAACACCAAAAAGTCCTTCTGTGTTTAGAGTGCAAGGGGATGGGGATGGGGAAAGTCTGGCACAGGGGTTCCTTGACAAATTTTTCATCAGCCCTATCCCTACTTCTCTTGTCACATCTCCCCTTTGTACCTGCCTATCTGGATCCCACTTGACAGCCATATGCTAACATTTCTGTAAACTTCTCAGGAACTTACGCCCCTTAAATAGTCTCTTTTTTTTTCTTTCTTTTTGAGACAGAGTCTCACTCTGTTGCCCAGGCTGCAGTGCAGTGGCACAATCTCAGCTCACTGCAACCCTCACCTCCTAGGTTCAAGCGATTCTCCTGTCTCAGTCACCTGAGTAGCTGAGATTACAGGCACACGCCACCATGCCAAGCTAATTTTGTATTTTTAGTACAGACAAGGTTTCACCATGTTGGTCAGGCTGGTCTCAAACTCCTGACCTCATGATCCGCCCACCTTGGCCTCCCAAAGTGCTGAGATTACAGGAGTGATCCCCTGCACCTGGCCTTAAATAGTCTTTTATACATTGTTGAATTCACTCCTCCCAGCTCATACTCACTTTCTAACTTCTAGAGACTTGGAACCTCTCTGTTTAAGATGCTTCCCCTCCATTTTGCTACACTGCCATGGTCTTACTCCCATTTACAGACCACTTCTATTCACTCAATGCAATCTCTTTGAATACGATTTTGAATAATTTTGTCCACAGATAAGTACATTAACAATCATCAAAATCATCTTCTATCTATTTAACCTCCACCTTCCTAGAACAATGCCCTTTGTCTTCTCACCCATTCATCTTTCAAGTCTCTATTCAGGCACCACCTCTCCTCCAAGTGTCTTCCCTATCTCCCAATGGTAGGTGTCCCCCAGTGTCCTCCCATAACCTGTTGTGATTCTATCACAGAACTTTTCACAGTGTGCCTGATTAGACTCTTTCCTCTCCAGGCCAGGAGGTCCTCCATAACAGAGGTACAAATGTTTCTATACCACATAAAACAACACTGAATATTATTTGCTATCTGAAATGTTTTTTGAATGAATGAAAAAGATGACTCAGGAAAATTGTCTAAGCAGTGTTTTCCAGAGAATGTTCTCTAGGATGAATTCTAGCCTCAAGAACTATTAAAATGGGACTTGTTACTCAAAAAAGTTTGGGAAATATGCTATATATTATTTTTGTAAATATACAGTTCACATTTTGGCATATTAAAACTGTGAAACAAGCTAAATTTAAAAATTACCAATTGTTCTTAACTTGGTTTTTCCTAAACTTATTTAACTACGAAATTTTTTATGAAAAGCAACTAACATCCTCTAGTCTAGTGCTTTAAGAAAGAAATTTTGGGAAATTTTGACTTAATGTATAAAAATCTATGGAGTTCATACAAATCTCTGGAGAGAGCAAGAGAGGGAGAAACACATCTTTAATCTGATTTACAGCAGATGTCAGAAAAAACATTAGGAACAATAGAGAACTCTATGAAATCTGGAACAAAATGAGGCAGTCTGGAAAGGCAGACCACCTATGATCAAGGATGACTTTGAGGATGAGGACTGACCTTGGATTCCTGTGCTTAAGAAAATGGACATTGGAAACATTTTTGGTTTATAACTCTCCTCGACTGACAACTTCAGGGCTTCTGCAGGAATATCATGTGTGCTTGCTACAGCCAGAGTATCCTGAATAGATTTTACCCCTTCACAGGCCAAGGTCAACCTGAAAAGGGCTGTTAGGCAGGTCTTCAGTTTTTACCAAAAGAAAAAGGATTCAGTTAAATACACTTTAAATTAGTCCAAGCTGAAAGTGACTTTCTAAAAACAAAAATAAAAAATAAAAAATAAAAATCACTTTTGACCCCTTCTAAGGGTAAACGCATAGACAAAAAAAAAAAAAAAAATCAGTTCCCAGAATGGTGTTCTGATGACACTTCCAATCCAATTGAGGCCAATGGAGGGATTTAAAGCATGTATTTGGAACATTCTCATATTTGTTTGTATGCTTATGCTAATGTAAGTTCTTTCAGTAGGTTGCCAAAAACAGAGATATATGCAATCAGATAATTCAATACAGAATATACATAGATTTTAAATAATTACAATTTACTTATAAGTTTGTGAGTGTAACTTTTTCTACATTACCATATGATTAAGGATTTTTTTCAAATTCCATGCCATGACATAAGTTTGGGCTAAATTTAGTCTAATTACGATGCTTTGTCTCATTCTTGACTTAGAAGCTCTGAATAGACCAATAACAGGCTCTGAAATTGAGGCAATAATTAATAGCTTACCAACCAAAAAAAGTCCAGGACCAGATGGATTCGCAGCTGAATTCTACCAGAGGTACAAGGAGGAGCCGGTACCATTCCGTCTGAAACTATTCCAATCAACAGAAAAAGAGGGAATCCTCCCTAACTCATTTTATGAAGCCAGCATTGTCCTGATACCAAAGCCTGGCAAAGACACAACAAAAAAAAGAGAATTTTAGAATAATAACCCTCATGAACATCAATGCAAAAATCCTCAATAAAATATGGGCAAACCAAATCCAGCAGCACATCAAAAAGCTTATCCACCATGATGACCATGATCAAGTGGGCTTCATCCCTGTGATGCAAGGCTGGGTCAACATATGCAAATCAATAAACGTAATCCAGCATATAAACAGAACCAAAGACAAAAACCACATGATTTTCTCAATAGATGCAGAAAAGGCCTTTGACAAAATTCAACAGCTCTTCATGCTAAAAACTCTCAATAAATTCGGTATTGATGAAACATATCTCAAAATAATAAGAGCTATTTATGACAAACCCACAGCCAATATCATACTGAATGGGCAAAAACTGGAAGCATTCCCTTTGAAAACTGGCACAAGACAGGGATGCCCTCTCTTACCACTCCTATTCAACATAGTATTGGAAGTTCTGGCCAGGGCAATCAGGCAGAAGAAAGAAATAAAGGGTATCAAATTAGGAAAAGAGGAATTCAAATTGTCCCTGTTTGCAGATGACATGATTGTATATTTAAAAAACCCCATTGTCTCAGCCCAAAATCTCCTTAAGCTGATAAGCAACTTCAGCAAAGTCTCAGGATACAAAATCAATGTGCAAAATTCACAAGCATTCTTATACACCAGTAACAGACAGAGAGCCAAATCATGGGTGAACTCCCATTCACAATTGCTTCAAAGATAACGAAATACCTAGGAATCCAACTTACAAGGGATCTGAAGGACCTCTTCAAGGAGAACTACAAACCACTGCTCAGTGAAATCAAAGAGGACACAAACAAATGGAAGAACATACCATGCTCATGGATAGGAAGAATCAATATCGTGAAAATGGCCATACTACCCAAGGTAATTCATAGATTCAATGCCATCCCCATTAAGCTACCAATGAGTTTCTTCACAGAATTGGAAAAAACTACTTTAAAGTTCATACGGAACCAAAAATGAGCCTGCATTGTCAAGACAATCCTAAGCAAAAAGAACAAAACTAGAGGTGTCACACCACCTGACTTCATACTATACTACAAGGCTACAGTAACCAAAACAGCATGGTACTGGTACCAAAACACATACAGACCAATGAAACAGAACAGAATCCTCAGAAATAATACCACATATCTACAGCCATCTGATCTTTGACAAACCTGACAAAAACAAGAAATGGGGAAAGGATTCCCTATTTAATAAATGGTGCTGGGAAAATTGGCTAGCCATATATAGAAAGCTGAAACTGGATCCCTTCCTTACAACTTATACAAAAATCAATTCAAGATGGATTAGAGACTTAAATGTTAGACCTAAAACCATAAAAACCCTAGAAGAAAACCTAGGTAACACCATTCAGGACATAGGCATTGGCAGGAACTTCATGTCTAAAACACCAAAAGCAATGGCAACAAAGCCAAAATTGACAAATGAGATCTAATGTGTCAATTAGATCAATCTAAAACACCAAAAGCAGTGACAAGAAAAGCCAAAATTGACAAATGGGATCTAAACTAAAGATCTCTGTACAGCAAAACGACCATCAGAGTGAACAGGCAACCTACAGAATGGGAAAATATTTTTGCAATCTACTCATCTGACAAAGGGCTAATATCCAGAATCTACAACGAACTCAAACAAATTTACAAGAAAAAAACAAACAACCCCATCAAAAAGTGGGCGAAGGATATGAACAGACACTTCTCAAAAGAAGACATCTATGCAGGCAACAGACACATGAAAAAATGCTCGTCATCACTGGCCATCAGAGAAATGCAAATCAAAACCACAATGAGATACCATCTCACACCAGTTAGAATGGTGATCATTAAAAAGTCAGGAGACAACAGATGCTGGAGAGGATGTGGAGAAATAGGAAAACTTTTACACTGTTGGTGGGACTGTAAACTAGTTCAACCATTGTGGAAAACAGTGTGGCGATTCCTCAAGGATCTAGAACTAGAAATACCATTTGACCCAGCCATCCCATTACTGGGTATATACCCAAAGGATTATAAATCATGCTGCTATAAAGACCCATGCACACGTTTGTTTATTGCGGCACTATTCACAATAGTGAAGACTTGGAACCAACCCAAATGTCAGTCAATGATATACTGGATTAAGAAAATGTGGCACATATACACCATGGAATACTATGCAGCCCTACAAAGGATGAGTTCATGTCCTTTCTAGGGACATGGATGCAGCTGGAAGCCATCATTCTCAGCAAACTATCACAAGGACAAAAAACCAAACACTGCATGTTCTCACTCATAGGTGGGAACTGAACAATGAGAACACTTGGACACAGGAAGGGGAACATCACACACTAGGGCCTGTTGTGGGGTGGGGTGAGGGGGGAAGGATAGCATTAGGAGATATACCTAATGTAAATGATGATATAATGGGTGCAGCACACCAACATGGTACATGTATATGTATGTAACAAACCTGCACATTGTGCACATGTACCCTAGAACTTAAAGTATAATATAAAAAAAAAAAAGTCTAGAACACTTCCTTCTGTAAGTGGTAAAATAGGTAATTCAGCATGTTGTGGTACAAATAACACAGATCTAGGAAGAAAGAAACGGTCTTTCTTTCCAGAGTAGGGGGACCATCAGTTAGTTACGTGTCCATGCACACTCTCTTTCACCCTTCTGAGCCTTAGTTCTTTCCAACTCTAACATATGAAGGCTGTAAATTAAACAGGTTTCATACATTAGATTAAATTCTTGCAGCACCCAAAAGGATAATTATTATATGATTCTACTTACATGAGGTACCTAGAGAAATTATATCCATAGAGACAGAACAAAGAGAGGTGATTGACAGAGTCTGGTGGGAAAGGGCAATGAAGAGTTATTTGTTAATGAGTGCTGAGTTTCAGTTTGGAAAGATGAAAAAGTTCTGGAGATGGATAGTGGTGATGACTGCACAACATTGTAAGTATACTTAGTCTCACTGTATTATACATTTAAAATGCTAAAAATGATAAACTTTATGTATATTTTACCACAACTTTTTAAATAAAAATTTTAAATGCCTATGAGGCCAGGGAAATAACAGAAATGAGAGAGGTAATATGAGTATAATAAAATAAGAACTACTGGGTGTCAAACTGGAGAACCTATGCCTTGTTAATTTAACAAATGTTTACTGAGAGACTACAGGTTGATTCATGTGATAAATATTTATTGAGCATCAGCTCTTCCAGGTGTTCAGGTTGCATCAAGCAACAAAATGATTCTTCATGAATCTTCATGGAATTTATATTTTAGCAAATGTATATAGAAGGCGATCTCTATAGCTCTTGTCAACCATGGCCATGTGGGAAGTCTTGCTCAATGATGCCAGATCTTTAAACTCTTAAAAAGAAGCCAGAAATCTGGTATTTTAGGTAAAGTGTTTCCATATTTGAATGTTGGAAACAAATTCAATTATTTAAAAATATAGTGTGGGCCAAACATCTGTGGGCCAAATCCAGCCTTTGGGCTACCATTTGCAATTTCTAAAGGGAATTCTATTTGACATTCAATGATTTCACTTAAATCTAACATGGTATAATTAGTTTGAAGTGCTCGTAGCTTTTTAAAGTAATTTTTCAGGACAGCTCTTTTGTTAATATTTTGCTTATTCTATATTAAAGTAAAATTATATCCAAAAGGCAGGTCAAATGATGATAGAATGCTACAAACAACTTTTCCCAAAACACAGCATATCACATCTCTGTTTCTGGAACAACATAGCTTACTTCTATCTGACAGCACAATGACCAATACCACCCCAGGCATACGTTATACAAACCTAATCTGTGTTTGTTGAGAAAAGAAACAGAATAAAATTTATAACCTTCACTCTAGTAACTTCTGGTGATTCATACTGATATATTTCAAATACCAGAGCACTTTTTCATTTTGCAGGTGGTGCTTTAAAACTTGTAATATAGATTTTAAAATACTATGCATAAGAATCTTAAGCTCCTAAGACCCATTAATTAACTTTGTATTATCAAATATTTTAAAACCAATAATTGACCTCTCTGTGTGAGCTGAAGAAAATGCTAAGTACCTTCACCTTAATAAATTAAGAGCTGCTTCGACAGTTAAGACGCGTGTGTGTTCAAACTGTGTTATGCATTTTGTCAGGGTGATTTGGGTTATGAGAAATTATTTATTGTACATTTTAAAGAATTACCTTTCCGTGGGGAATCCATTAATTTCTTTCTGTCATCCTCCCCCCGTCTTCTCCAAGCCACCTACTAATCTAAGGCATTCTTGAACAAGAACCTTATGAGGTGTTTTTTCATGCATCGTAGCATATTGGATAAATAAATGAAATGCATCTGGGGAATATGAAGTGGAAATTGAATTGACTCATTAGGCAGCTGCATAGAATACACAGAAAAGAAGTGGCAGGAAAATCTACCATGAAGATGCCTACGGTCATGCATACCATTTCCACTAGATAACTAGAGACAATGTAAAATAAAGATCTGGGGAAGAATATAGAGCTTTAAGGTCTCAACTCTAGAAACTAATAGAAGCAAAAAATGCTAAAAACATAGATGCGCAGATAAAATTGATACTAAAAACCATCGAATCTGAGACTGTGATCAATGATCAGAACTAAAGCTGAGTGTATGAATGATTAAAACAAAAATGCTGTAATAATATGGAAAAGTCACTCATTAACAGGGGTTTGGGGCCACAAACCTTCTGTATTTTACTTTGTTTCTTAGTCCTAAAGTTTGTGAGGAAGGTAGTATAACATGAAGTTTATCAAATATGGAGCTGAAAACCATGGGTTTAAATCTTAGCTTAGTCCCTTTCTATCCAGATGAATGAGTCTGTTTCCTAATCTGAAACTAAATGGAAATAATAATATAGACTGCATAAAGGTATTTTTGCCATAATTCAATGATATTAATTTATGCAGTAGCATTATTTGAAACTAATACAGTTATGGTACTCACTTTATGACTTATTAGCTGTCTAGCATATGGAAAATATTTACTGTCTCTAAACCTCAATGTATTCTTCTGAGAGATGGGTAAGATAATAACAGTATTTTGAGAAATTCATGATAGCTAAATATTTTACTTAAGAAAGAGAAGAAAGGCATTATGATATAAGAGACCATTAGCAAAATTAAGAGAAAGAGTATTCTAGATTTTTCAGCAAATGTAAAGCTAGCCTATGAGAATCCAGAAAATAAAAATAATGATAATTTGAGAAACACGGCATAGACTTTACTTGAATGACCTGGTATGCATCTTCAGGCAGACTCCCTTTTGAAAACCTGCAGTTGACTTGGTAAACACTGCCATCCAATTACGCTTTCTAATTGCATATTCTTTCCAATCAAAGCATTTCCAAGGTGTGCCCACTTTATAACAATTGAAATAAAAATGTAGTTTGTATTAAAATCTTTTAAAATGAGACATCAACTCACACTTCTAGGCTTAGTTGCCATTTCTAAACCTCCTCAAACTCCAAGCTATGTAGCCAGCAGCAGAAACAAATGCTTGAGAAATTCAAGCTTGTGTACATATGCTGGTAGATACCTTGCTTCAGTTAACAAAATGCTCCCATCTCCTCACTCATTCTCCAAATACTGAGGTCAATCGAGTGCCAAGTATGCAATAGGCAATAGGAAAGATACTGCAGGTATAAGAGTAAAGTGCTAATAAATATTTGCTGAATTTAATGAAATCTTCAGCTCTAAAGATAATGTGCTTTAGTTATGCATTAAAAACAAAAGTAGTGAGATTTGAGTTTCATTTAGGCACATGTACTTGTTTTAAATGTACAGATGTATATTATTTAGAATTCCCCGAAGGATCTTTGCTGCTGTAACTTCTCTCTAGCAACAGTTGTTTTCTACTTTGAAAGAAATAATATTTTAAAATTAATATATAAGGTGACAGTAAAATGCCTACACTATTTCTACACTGAATTTCATTTTAAAAAAACACACAAGAGATAATTAGTTTTTCGAAATACACTCCTCCAAAAAAGAACATAAAATCAACCTAATACAAACAGTGCTATGTATTGAGACTAGAGTGCAGGTAAATTCAGTGAAACTTTGCTTTGCAACAGATAAAACTATCTTTTTGACTTAATGTAACTTTTTCATTCATATTTTATAATAAATCAAGTATATGAAATCACCTTGATTTTTGCCAAAAGGTTTAATCAATTTTTCCTTGCAATGTAATATATTTCATCTCTCCATTTAGATTTTTCTAAGTCTAACACAAAATTCCCATGTTGTTAATAAAATGAGAAGTGCCTTAATATACTTTCATTTTTCCCTAAGTTTGTCTCACTGGAAGCTATCTATCTTTTGCCTAACCTGCAATTTATAAATTTTTACACATAACAAAATGTAAGCAAGAACATTTGTGTAAAAAAATACAATGAATACACTACAAAGTATCAAAAAATCTTGAACAATGGAGAAAGTATTATGTTTGTGTTTTCTTAGATTAACAGTTGAACCCACTGCTTCAAACTTAGAGATACTTCACCTTAGAAAAGTGTCTAGAGCTTGAACAAAAACCATATTGAGCATATAACTGAAAATGTAATGAATATGCATTAAAAAATAAGTTTATGCTGCTCGTAATCCCAGCATTTTGGGACACAGAGACAGGCAGATCACTTGAGGTCAGGAGTTCCAGACCAGCCTGGCCAACATGGTGAAACCCCGTCTCTACTAAAAATACAAAAATTAGCCCAGCATGGTGGCGCATGCCTGTAATCCTAGCTACTCAGGAAGCTGAGGCACGAGAATCATTTGAACCCAGGAGGCAGAGGCTGTAGTGAGTTGAGATCACACCACTACACTCCAGCCTGAGTGACACAAAGAGACTGTCTCAAAAAAAAAAAAAAAAAAAAAAAAAGTTTATGCAATGTTTCCCAACATCGGACACTTTTTCTTGCTTTAGTGAGGTATAATTGACAAATGAAAGCTGTATATATCCTGAAGACTACTTTTAAATTCTTGGGTTATAATTATTGATTTTTCTCCACATCTCCTTTACCTGAGCCCCAGAGAGCACTGTCACCATAAGCAGCGCAGAGTGAATAAGTAGCTATGAATACTAGACTTCTTTGAAAGATGACCTATTTCAATATTACATGCAAATGTGTAACACCACGGTCTGTGTCTTTCTTCACTCCTGGCTATAAATAAGCAACAATTTAAAATGTTATTTGGTAAAACAAAGGCATGTTGCTTTTCAAAATATGCAAATATTTAGCACTGACAGTTCAAAAACATTATGTATTAAATAAATGGAAAAATCAATGTTTTCATCATTATTAAATATATTTATTATTTTTAAATTATTGTTAAAAAGTATTATACTTATATTTTATACACTATTATTTTAAAATTATATTTTTCCATTATTATATGGTAAATAAATGAAAAGTCTAAAACTTTTATTTTCATTTTATGAAAACTACATATTTTCACCTAGGAGATAATAAAGAGTTATTAAAATAATTGTATTTAATTAAAAGTTTTGATGAGAACTTATTTAAATGGATTAATTGGGTGATTAAATAGGATTCCAATTTGTATAACTGAATTTATTGACTTTACTTATCAATAACTGGAAACTATAAATAGTAACTATATAAAATCAGTCAATGATCTGGTGATAAAATTAAAGAATTTAGTTTAGTATTCTGATTCTTTTCTCTACAGGGAATCAACTGTATCATTGCTTTTTTGTCACAGAAGCTTTGGCTCTTATCATAAAGTTAGAATCTACTTGGCTGTATTGGTGACTGTGAGGCACTGGGCCCATTCACACATATAGCACTTAAGACATTTTTCAAAATATTCATAACATTTGCAGGTTTCTAAGTTCTAAAAAAATTCAGTCTCCAAAAAGCAGAAGACATGACAAGAGAAAACATGTAACATGTCTTGTCTCTTTGCCCCATAAGAAACAGTAATACACGACTGGCCCTTTTAATCAATGGCCTCTATACTTCTGCTGATCTAGTAATGGGCTCAGGATGAAGACTGCTACAGTACTCTGTCAGGTGCTGTCTGTTTCCTTTACACTCTCCCTACCGGCAATCTACTTAGATCTCTATGTCTGTACCTAGAAACTTGAAACTGCCTCTTCCAAGTTTGGTGAAACCATCTCTTTCGTTACAAATAACTGCAGAACAAAAGAGCAACAGAAATATTTCTAAAAAGCACTTCTACATCAATAATGGGAATAACTGAGAGAGAAAGTAGGAAGCAGTGGTGCTTTAATTTCAAAATACAAAGAAGTAAAGAAAGGATATTTTTTCTTTCAGAAGACATATAGAGATGCCCATTTCCAAAAAGCTACCCATCAGAGTGTTTCCTGGACATTAGATCCTCAGGATACTGTCTAGAAACAGAAGTTCTACAATTGAGTCCCTCAGGAAAACAGTGCCTATCATACAATGCATATAAAAGCCAAAATACTGCTTTAAATACAGTAGTATTTCAAATGCTCACCTAGCTAACCTGAGATTTCCAAAACTCATTTGACTATGGGGCTTGTTACGGACTCTGCTTGTGTCCCTCTGAAATTCATATGTTGTATCCCTGTCCTTCAAAGTGATGGTGTTAGGAGGTAGGGCCTTCAGAAGGTAGATTTAGATTATGAGGGTAGGAGCCCCATTATGGGATTAGTGCCTTTATAAGATGAGGAAGAGATGCTAGAGCTTCCCTTCTCCACTATTTGAGGAAAAAGCAAGAAGGCAGCAGTCTACAAGCCAAGAAAGAGGATCCTCATCAGAACTGGACCATGCAGCACCTTGATCTTGAAACTCCTGCCTCTAGAATTTGAAAAACAAATATCTGTTATTTAAGCCACCCAGTCTATGGTGTTTTGATATAGTAGCCTGAGTAGACTAAGACTGGGCTTTTTTTCTCCACGTAATGCCTATTACATATTAACAGAGAACATATTTCGGCAATATTAACATAGGCTTCCAAAACGCTTTACATAGGACAGAAGCATAAATGTGTGTACTTTGAAAATTCATCACTCTGGCTATATTCTCAGAGAATTCTGGAAGGAAATCCTACAAGTTGTGGAGGTAGAATATACTAATGGAACAGATGATAGAGCAAGACTCATCAAAGACATCTCCAGGCTTTTTGGGTTGAACATCTAAGTAGGTGGCAATTGTTATTGACTGAGACAGGGAGAACTAGAGGAGGAAAGGGTTACAGGGGAAGATCAAGGTACAGTTCTAAATAATAATAATAGTATCACACGCTATGTGCACATATACCTTAATCAACAATGCCAAACGTGTCTCATCATTTTACTTACCTTGGAATATTTTTAAATATAATGTTCTGGGACCAACACACATATTTTTTCATGAGGACTAATGTGGGACCAGATAATGTATATTTCTCCAGAGCTTCTAAATTATTTCTGATGAGAAAAACCAGGCTTACCTAGTCTGATCTCCTGGACTTAGTAAGTGCTTAATTAATATTGATTGAAAGGACCCTGTAATCCAAAGGAAGACAGGGTACGAATCTTGCATTTTGAGAACTGGCAAGTAGAAAAACTATAGAGAGAGGAGGAAAGCCCACACAGACAGTCAGGATGCCTGAGATCTAATACCTGATCAAACAATATTTGAGCATATCTTTATTTGCTTCATCTGTAAAATAACCCCAAATGACCCTTCTGAGTCCAAAATTCTGTGTTTTCAAGACATTGGATGGTGACTGTTTGTGATGGGTAATTTTGGAGGGCTATGACCTCTTATTTCATCAGTGCAGTCAGTACATTAAGGGGTAATTGTGTTCACTATAGGAGGAATATAGTAGAGGACCCATAACTGCTCAGATGTATTCCATCTGACATCAATTTATAAAGTTCAAAATGCTACCCATGCAAAAGATATTTTAATTGTTCTCACTACCACAATGTTCCAAATGTTCCACCATGTTTGCAAAAACAATTTGTATGACAAGGACCTCTAACTTCTAGGAGAGAAGCAATTTACTTCAAGATTTTGCTGGATCCATGGTGAAAGTCACTTATACTATTTGGATGCCTCTTGAGTAAATTCAAGATCCAAGATGCCTTTGATCATCAAGTTGCTGTGAATAGTTCAAAGGAAACTGGAGGAAGAGAAGATTACCACAGTCCTAAGGGCACTCCACCTACAATAATGGCCAAGAAAGGGAATACTGAAGTTGAGTCAGGCCAAGGTGGAGGTTCACATTGTCACCATAGCTCCGGCTCAAGCAGGAATTAACTTTCAAGTTGTATTCATTTATTCAACATATTCTGTGAACTTACTCTATCAAAGACACTAGGTTAAATGTCTCTAAAATCTCCTGTCTTTAAGTATACCAACACCCTATCCCCTAAAAATATGTAGACTTTCAAAACAGAACAACAAAAACAAACTACTGAGCCAGGAGGATATGGTAAGAACAGTACTCACCACTCCATTTTTAATTTCGTGTTCAAAGCAATGCTTTTATTTTTCTTCTTAATTTGCTTTGGGTAAGCTATGCTTAAGCTCCTTCTCATCTCCTGCAGGATGGAAATGTTTATGGCAATGTACCTAGTCACTACCAAACAATTTAGCTGTCTCATGGAATTCATTATAATGTGACTTTTACCTGCTCTTGATTATTTCATGACCCTCCCCTACTTTCCGAATCTTTTTTTTTTTTTTTTTTTTTTTTTGGCCAACAGTCTGATGAATTCAACATGAAGTGCCTGCTACGCAGCTGTGTATTGATTTAAGCATAACTATACATCTCATTTGATTCCTTCTGTTGAAATTATTTGTTCTTACCTATGATGTCAGCACAGACCGTATTCCAGACCTTTTTTCTCCTGTTTCTACCAATACATTCCTAACATTCATAGTATTAAAATTTGTCACACTTCCAAATTGGGATTACCCACTCCTAATTACTTAAAAATACTCTGTACTTTGAAACATGACATTTTACTAAATTATGAGCCTTACAAAACAGATGCTAACTAAGAAAACATCTGATATTAAAATATACATTTTTCAATACTGGATTATGATCTTCTGGGAAACAAATTTATAAGGATCATCTGGCTGCAAAATGTGATTTTAGGTTTGGAAAACTGGAGGCATTTAGCATATTTTTGGTATATGCATTATGAAAATTAACATGGAGAGAGTTCTCAGGACCTCAGATTATCCCAAATGTCAGAAAATCAATCAGAGCTCTATGTTGTCAGAAAAGCTAGTCTAAAATTACCCAAACTGCTCCTGATAATAAAAGTGACACTGTGGCAAAAATTATTTCAAAATAGTATTTATTCATTATGACACACCACTACTAATTACTAAAAGTTCACTGTAGCTCTTCAACTCCTACAATTTTACAAATCACTGTTGTAACTATATCCGTTTCTGAGCTATGTCTTCCATATTGTGTTACAGTTTACAGGTGTTATTCTTTTAGATTAATGTATTCAAAACACCTTTCAATACCTTATAAAGTAGCATTCGGTGAACTTTAATACCACGAACTTTTTTTTTTTTTTTTTTTTTTTTTTTTTTGAGACGGAGTCTCTCTCTGTCGCCCAGGCTGGAGGGCAGTGGCGTGATCTGGGTTCACTGCAAGCTCCGCCTCCGGGGTTCACGCCATTCTCCCGCCTCAGCCTCCCCAGTAGCTGGGACTACAGGTGCCCATCACCACGCCCGACCAATTTTGTTTTTGTATTTTTTAGTAGAGACGGGGTTTCACCGTGTTAGCCAGGCTGGTCTGGATCTCCTGACCTCGTGATCCGCCCACCTCGGCCTCCCAAAGTGCTGGGATTACCAGCATAAGCCACCGCGCCCGGTCCCACTAAGTTAACTTTAACATCGTTATACCTAAAAGAAACAAAACGCTTCTGGGCATCTTAAAATTATAAAAATAAATGGGAAAAAAACTGTTTTCAAGTACCAGCAGTGGGAACGGGGGTGCTTTCTGGGGGTCAAGAGTAGAGCTAAAAGCAGTCAGTAATAAGAAGAATGAAATAATAATACTAGTACAAACGTTCTTAGGAGACACAGCCATGATAAACTTTGCAAGACTAAGTTAAAAGGTTACTATTTTATCTATTTTCTGTCACTGTTTTCCCTAAACAAAAATAACATTGTTACTGTTGATCAAAATCCAATGTGAAACAGTCACTGAAAATCCAAAGTGGATGCCACTTATAACTTGGTAAAAGAAAGGAAGCTCGTGCAAGTATATTAAAAACCATACAAATTTCTAGCAACTTTAACAAAAACTAATTGTTCAGAAAAATGGAGAGAAGGAAGGGAGGAAAGAAAGAAGGAAGGACGGAAGAAAGGAAGAAAAGAAGGAAGGAAAAGAGGAAGGAAGGATGTAGTGATTGAATCTTTCTGTAACACACAACCATATTCATTTTGATTCATCCACAAATGCCAAGTTCATATTTGACCTTCTGCAGTGATAAACACCTGTAAACTTTAGGTTTCTTTGATACAAAACTTGTTTATTTATAAATTGTGTATAACTAATCAATATTTTAATATAGCACATCAAGAAATCTTTAGAATGTGGAAAAATAATAAAAAGAGAAAACAATTTTGTGTTTTTATCAGAAAAAAGATTTATCTCCATTTACAACATATTTATAGTCTTTATTAAGAGACAAATACCAATTTTTTTTTTTTTTTTTTTTTTTTGAGACAGAGTCTCACTCTCTCGCCCAGGCTGGAGTGCAGTGGTGCGATCTCTGCTCACTGCAAGCTCCTCCTCCTGGGTTCACACCATTCTCCTGCCTCAGCCTCCCGAGTAGCTGGGACTACAGGTACATGCCATCACACCCGGCTAATTTTTTGTATTCTTAGTAGACATGGGGTTTCACCGTGTTAGCCAGGATGGTCTCGATCTCCTGACCTCATGATCCACCCGCCTCAGCCTCCCAAAATGCTGGAATTACATGCGTGAGCCACAGCGCCTGGCCCAAAATATTTTTTAAAGTCAAATACTTTATGGAATTATTGCTCTGTGGTCTATTTTTGATACTATAAAATGCACCTTTATGTTTCAGTTTACATGTAATAAACATTCAGTTCCTATTCCAAACATGAAATATGTAATATGAGAACGTGTGTTTTGACAAGTTGTGCCTTTTTGAAAATTAATGTAGAGTTAATCAAACAGTACATGGCACTTACTAAATGGGAAAATCAGAAATTCTGCCTATGGATAATATAAACTTTATGCTGAAAATATAATAGTATATAATCTAAAGTAAGCTTGTATATATCACACACAAATACACATTATTATTAACATTCTAAAACAGAGTTTGCCAGATTATATACCATTGTGGAAGTGGTTTCCCAGCTTTTCCCTTCCAACTATTGGCGGACGTTGCCTTAGACAGTCATTGTCTTTTTAAGGTACTTCATGACCTTTGAAAATTTGACTACTGAACTCATAAACTATATAAACTATCCCAAACAGAGAGTAAAGAGTTATCTTCAATTTGTTATATCTAAGAAAACTATCAATATCCTAATAATTCAGACAATCAATGGCCACTTTTGTATACTGTGCATTTTCAGATTTCTTAGGACCTAGATTTCTATAGTTTGGCTCCAAGTTATTGACATTTTACCAAATACATGCAGAAAATAGCAACCAGTTTGATGACTTTTCTGTAAGGAAATTAGTATATTACGTAAGTATCAAGTAGAAAAGTTTAAATTTCCCAGAGAGTTTTAAGAAAAAAAATTAATATCCTAAATTTAGAATTATTATTAACATCAGTAAAACTCAAACTGTTTAAAACACCCTTTATTGTGACAGAAGAAAGTGATTCCACACTGACCAGGGACATCACTAATAGAAACATTTAATTACTAGCCCAATTCTTCCCATTTTTAAATTATTCCTCTGAAGTCCACCGCTTTACAAGTTTTAATATGTTTATGTTACTCTCATCCTCTCATCTAAAACAGTGCCAGGGAGATAGGAGCAACTCAATAAATATATGCTGAAGAAAAACAACGAATACAATAAACAAAATTATCATATACATACTGTTCTTCAAGAGTTGAGAAGAGGTACTATTTTTGTCACAAAGACCTAGATTTGAGGCAAGAATTTTATAGTCTTGGAAACTACTCTCTATGACATTGGCATTGTCCCTAACGATGCCTCTCCTAATATCCAACCTGAGGGGAAGGATCACAGGATCAGGCATGATGTACCTGCCACTTCCACTGTATGAGACAAGGTTATGGGAATTTTTCCAGGCCTCTGAGTCTTGTCAGATCTCGAAGAGACCATCCATCCTCACCTGTAGGCTAAAACCCATCTTATTTAGTAATAACCATCATTTATTGAGTGGTAACCTTGAACCAAAGACTGCTATATATATATATATTATATCCAGATACAGTGATTATTACCTCATGCAACAGCAAAGAAGCTGGCCTTAGAGTTACTGAATAACATTTTCCAAAGTCACAAAATTACCAGTAAATAGTGGAACAAAGTTTCAAACTCAAGTCTGGTTATCCTGCTTATTCCATGCTGCATCTTATTAATTTTCTAATTATAAGTGCAAAGAGGAAAAACACTTTTGGCTTCCAAAATATAGCATATATAGTAATGTGTAGTCACAGTATCAAAAGACCAAAAAATGCAAAGGAATTTTGAGTTATATTATCACATATTATAACTATACATGCATACACATACAAACATTGTCATGGACAGTTTTATAGGCTAGGCCAGGCTTGGCTAAGCTATAGTTCCCAGTTATTCAATAAACATTAAGCATTGTTACAAAGGTATTTAGGACATATGATTAAAGTCTGTAATCAGTTGACATTTAAACAAGGAGATTATCCTAGAGAATCTTGATGAGCCTGATTCAGTCAGCTGTAAGGCCTTAAGAGCAGGGCTGCGGCTTCTCTAATGAGGAAGAAATTCTGCTGTGGATTGACGCGTCAGCCTGAACCTGAGAATTCAGACTTCCCTTTCTGATGGCCTGCTCTAAGGATTTGGGACTTGGCTACCAGCCCTCAAAATCATGCAAACCAATTCCTTGCAAAGGCTCACTTAGTATATCCCTCCTACCTGTTCTGTTTCTCTGGTTGAAGCCAGACTGATACATGAATCTCCTCCAGTAACTATTAGCAGCTAAGCTTCTTAATATTGCCTTAGTAATAATTTACTTTAAATGCCATCAGACACTAGCTAGATGATCACCAAACTCATTTACTCTTCCTCCTGGACACACGTATAGACCACATTTTCCAGCAGCCTCTGAAGTTAGATGTGGCCACGTGACTGAGTTCTGGCCAATGGAATGTGAATAAAAGTGGTAGCCACTACTTCCAGGCTTTACCTATACAATCTAACATTTGTAATTCCCACTTTCTTTCCCTTTCTGTTGTAATTTTACAAGCCAGGTGTTGAGAGGCAGATTTGATATTAAGAAATTAGTTACTGAATCAGTATTTTCAAGAAAGTTACTTGCCACTCAGGAATTCTTGTTTTGGACCTCTGATGGCAGTGGCTGCCCATCTTGAGCAGCTGCTCTGAAGACGCTGGCTGCAGCAGGGGAGGCAAGACCAGGGCTGCGTGCTCCATAAAGCGGGCAGGAGCCAGGAACAGGAAGGAGCCCCAGTTCCTTCCGTGTTGGTAGGCTGGAAGCCCCTCCCTACTATGCACAGGTGTAGCTGCAGACCCAGGCATTCCTGCGCTCTTGGGAGCCAGCGAAAGCTCCGCTGCCCCAGCAGGCCTCAAAGTGCCTGCTCCCACTGCCTGACTTCTCTCTACTCCCCGTGCCAGCTCCAGTTTCAGAGCGAAGCTGAGGCCAAGCCCACGTGCTGTCGCAACCCAGCTGGGTGTGTGAGCTCTTGGGGTGGCACTGACATGTCGGCCCCCTGCCGCTGTGGCCCCCTCTGGACTTTGGGTGCCAAAGAGCATGGGGGCACTGAGCCAGCTCCGTGCAGGCCTTCAGGCGCTCCTCAGCACAAACAGCCTGGGCACCATGAATATGATTGATGGTGGCAAGAGGCAGACAGGCTTCTGGGCAGAAAGGGGTGGGTCCTCAGTGAAGCCCTACCTTCAAGCCAGGGACGGTCCAAAGCCTGAGGCCTGGGCTGTCAGTTCAGGGTGGAATTCACAGACCAGAGTGAGAATTGACGGCGTTTTTTCCAGGCCCATCCATGGCTTCCCATGGACCAATCAGCACACACTTCCTCCCCTCTGAACCCATAAAAAAACCTGACTCTGCCAGACTACAATAGATGTCCGGACAACCTGCCTGTGGGTAGCAGTTACACACTCTGAGTCTCCTCTCTGCGCAGTGGGGCACAGACATCGGAAGACGTGCCTGTGGAAAGGAACTACTTACTTCGCGTCTCCCGAGAACTGTTCTGTCGCTCAAAGAAGCTCCTCTCCGCCTTGCTCACCCTCCAATTGTCTGCACACTTCATTCTTCCTGGAACCAGGGACAAGAACTCAGGACATGCCAACCGGCACGACTGAAAGAGCTGTAACACAAACAAAGCTGAAACACCGCCCCCCTCCCCTTACTCGTCATGTTGTGGGCAAGGAGAAGATATGCGAGCCTTCAGAGATCTCAGACACAGGGGCTCCCCAAGCCAGGACTGTGACACCCTCTTTGGGGCTCTGCGGTTCCTGGCATCTCCAAGCTTCCAGGCACCACTGCGTCACCACGTTCCCCTCATCTAGACACAGATGTCTTCCGCAGAGGAAGCCATGTGTTGTATATCTAGTCCAGCCGCAGCCTTGCGTGGAACCGGCACCTGTGCCTGCGCCGGGAGCTGCCCACCGGCCACAGCAGCCAGCATGCCTGGCTGTGCGCAGTGGCTTAGACCCCGCTGTCACTCACCCACACACCTCTGCCGCTCTGCATCTGGCTCGCCCTTGACAGGTATGGGATCCAGGCTGGTAGTGTGAGCTGAGCGCAGCCCGCCGGTGCGAGTGGGCGGAATGAACCCAGTGGGCTGAAGCAATACTCAGGCAGAAGGCACCGCTGTCCACAGAGGTTTCCGGCTGGCGAAGCGACACCCCAAGGATCCCGTGACACTTCCATTGTGTTAAGCCACTAAAATTGTGGTGTTTATATTTTATATAAGTTCTATTACCTTAACTAACACAAGCAATTTACATTTTTTCCCATAATATGAATATTCCAGTTTATTACCAACAAAAGCTTGAAGTATGCATCACCGTTTTATGTATCTTTTGACTGAATAGTGTAAAGATAAGTTCAATGATATTTACCCTATCTTATTACTTACCAAAATGCCAATAATTTTCAAAGAACTAAAACACTCTGAAATGTAACGAAGACCAAGAATATTGAAATAATCTAGATTCTTGAAAAATACATAATTTTATCCTTCAGAATTGTTTTTAAAATATTTTTTAATTAAAGTGCAGCTTATGCCATACAGAGCTAAGAAAAATAATGCAACTGACTTCAGATAATTTACCATGTCAGGAATGTCTACTTGCTGTCCTTATGTACTTTAACCTAATAAATCTAAGATCTGTTGTGTTTCAAGAGGAATTAGTGATCTGCTATCGGTGAAGAAAATAATATAGTATGTAAAATTTGAATGACAAAAAATGTACTTCACAGGGAATTTAAGGTTATTCATATCTTAAACTATCTTGAATGCATACCTTGACAATAGAAATTATATTTTTTAATTGACTCATTGTACATATAGAGTCCAATTTGAGGGTTTGATACACGTATCTGTTGTGTAATGATCTAATTATGGTTGTTAGTATATCCATCACTCTTGCATTTATCATTTCTTTGTGGTGAGAATATTCAAAAGCTTCTCCCTCTCTATTTTGTAATATACAACACTTTACTATTAACCGCCATCATATTACTGTGCAATAAACACCAGAAATTACAATTAGAAGTAACATGATTTCTGCTGTGGCCCTGCCACCTTGTGTTCTCTTCTTAAGCACACAAGAAATTTCAGCTTCTTCATCTTCTTATTTTTCTAATGAGACAGCTTATGAATCAAGGATTTCAGATATTTTGCTTTAATAAAAAGAAAACTCAAAAATTACTTCTTGCCTTTGGCTGCATCTCAGTATGTACAAAGAAATAGAAATTTAATGCAAGTGTCAAGACCCAAATAATCCTGTTATTGAAGGGGAAAAATAGAGATGAAATGATCCAGATTTGCTGTGCATATTGGTCACATTTTTCAGATAATTCCTCAACTCCACTTTTACTGGCTCCCATTGTTTAACTCTGTAGTCTTTATAAAGTGCCTAGAAACTCAGGAGATAAGTTAACTCAGCACTCTTAAGATCTCTGACTCCAGACAATGTATTTTGGTGGAAAGCCAGGTTTTAAGTCCTTAGGGCAGGCTTTAGGGATAAAATGATAGAAGAGGAGACAGAAAAAAAAAGGGGGGGGGGGTTATAAGCACTCATACAAAAAAGAGAAATGAGGAGAAGTATTGGCTCTCAAAATAAAAGGTGGATTCAATCAAGTGTATTTAAAAACATAGTGAGGGAAAATGAGCTCAATTCAAGGGAATACAATCAGTCCTGTAGATGACAAGCGTTGATCTGAAGAAAACATTCTTAAACTATATCATTTCTTGTTAAACAGTATATTGAAAAACTGATTCAAAAAAAGGAAAGGAAAGGATTCCATTAGGGTCAGAGTTTTTAACTACCTGATACCAGTCAAATTCCAAAAGTATAAATGTAGCTATAAATAAGGAGCAATTTATTTCTAAATATATAATTGATGTTGGAAGATTCAGTGTTTGCTGATCAAAAACATATCCACACACATCTCTGCAACATAACTATAAACCTCAGTTGCAAATACAAATACTTTAACTGCCACATACAATTTTATCTCAGTAAAATAGTCATAATATTAACTCTGAAGAGCTATATCTCTCTACAAAAGAATCTGCAAACGAGCTAAATGCCAAACTTAGATTAAAAACATATTTTTGTACCTTGTTGGTAAACCTCAATAAATATGTTTTTCATAATCCATCAGTATTTAATTAACATATGATAACTGTCCTATTAAAGCTAAATTAAATCCTTATTTGAAAGATAAAGTGCAACTGCAGCTTCTTTTCATGTAAATTATAACGATTGACAAAGACTGAAAACAAATCTCAAATGCAAACTATCTCAAGCGATTATATAGTTTGATTTAGGAGAACGGAAACTTGGAAACCAAAAGAAAGCAAAACCTGAAGGGTGGGAATTGACATGCATCAGTAATTTCTTTTTTGCCTATAAAATTTTTCCTCTTTTATTTTACACTTACTCCATGAATTCAACTGTATTCATTCAGATATCCAAATAGAATTTAGGATCTAAAAATGTTTATGTGCTTTCCTCCTCCTTAGCAACCCAACTGCTTTTGACTGCCTCCCAGAAAATGTGCCATTTTTCCTTCTGTTTATTTCTCTGGTGTATCAGCATTCATCTGTGTGAGTCTGCTTTCATGGAAGTCTTTCAGTATTCCATGCAAGGTTTTGCTGTGGGAAGGAAGGGTTCTTACTGACAATCATGTGTAGTAGACCAAGGCTGAAGGTTTGTAGTGAGAACCAAACATTAGGACTGTCTCTTGTCTGGGAGCTCTAAGAATGTTTATAGTATATTCTGTTAGGAAATGTCTGCAGGAAGGAAAGTCCCCAATAAAGTTTGTTTGGAATTAGTTGTAACCTCCTGGTTTGAGGATATTGTGCTATTTGAGGATGACATCAGGTAGGAATAAAAGACAGAAATAAGACCAAAAATGTGTTTTACTTTCTTTACAGGCAGCCAAGAATAACTTGCTCTGCATGATCATGGAACCACTTCAATAAAATGTTTAAATCTCCGGATTTTATGCATAATAAACCCACAGGAGCATTTAAGCCCTGAACAACCTCCTTTTCTTAAGCCAACCACATAAATCACTACTGCACAAAGTATAAATTATGTGTACCTGAAAAATATGTTCAAACAAGTATTAACAGGTATGATATATTACATATCATTTATTCTTCTGAATAGGCTTGATAAGAATAACCGGGTACTTGAATCCCTCCTATAATATCAGAGCCCTATATTATTGACATTATCCTGTGCCAAAGAAACAAGAAACAAAATGATTGGCTTGAACAGTACGTGTTCTTTGATATAATTGTCAGAAATACCTTTAAAACAGAAAAATGACCAAAAAATTAAAAAAAATCAACATACTGTTTCAAAACTAATTAATTGTTTATCAAGCTACCACACAATAGTAAATGGAACCAGTTATTTTATAAGTAAAATGTGACATGGGTGATTAACATGGTCCTCCAAACAGTAATATCTGTACTTCCCATTACCCAAAGAATCTCTTTAGTTCAACTAAAGAAATATACTAAACCAACATACACTATGAGAATTAGATATAATTTAATAAACACTGCAGTCAAAACCAATTCTTACCCTCCAAACAGATAAACCAGAGTAAGCTAAAGTAGATTTGAGATATATCTGCAGATATTTCTTGACATAATATAGCTTGACTCCACTATAAAAAGAAAATAATGATGTTGGATTATACAAAATTTTGCTGGCCTCATGCCTTCTGCATGAAAAGGCCTTATTTATACTTTGGGAGGCTGAGGTAGCAGGTCACCTGACATCGGGAGTTTGACACCAGCCTGGCCAACATGGTGAAACACCGTCTCTATGAAAAATACAAAAATTAGCTGGGTGTGGTGGTGGACGCCTGTAATCCCTCAGCTACTCAGGAGGCTGAGGTGGGAAAATAGCTGAAACCCAGGAGGCAGAGGTTGCAGTGAGTGGAGATCTCGCTATTGCAATCCAACCTGGGGGACAGAGCAAGACTCTGTCTCAAAAAAAAGAAAAAAAAAGGAAAAAATAAAAGAAAGGATGGAAGGGAAAGGAAAGAAAGGAAAGGAAAGGAGGAAAAGAAAGAGTGATGAAAGAAAAAGATAGAAAAAGAAAGAAAAAAAGAAAAAGAAAGAAAGAGAGAGAGAGGAAGGAAGGAAGGAAGGAAGGAAGGAAGGAAGGAAGGAAGGAAGGAAGGAAAAGGGAGGGAAAGAAAGGAAAGAGGAAGGAAGGAAGGAAGGAAGGAAGGAAGGAAGGAAGGAAGGAAGGAAGGAAGGAAGGAGAAAAGAAAGTCTTATTTTGAAGAAAGCAAGCACCTTTTTCAGAAAGCAAGCACCTTATTCAGCCAGTCAAACATCAAGTTGCAGGGGAAATGGAATAATCAGGGGCAGGAGAGTTCATAAAGTTATCAAACAGCCAGAAAGGAGCTACAGGATTCCCTGGACATTCAAGAGACTGCAGGAGAACTCTGCCTTGGAGTAAGAAATATTGAAAGACACAGGGAAGCCATGAATAGGACAAAGATATCCCAAAGGAAGCTTCCTCCCTCTTAGTTTGGGGTAGAGCCCATGCTATTCCAGATCAATCTAGTTTTAGGTTATTTTCTACTGCTTACACTAGTCTTCAAGTATTTTTTTCTAAATTACCTCCACTTACCCTATCTCTTTTATAAAGATGAAGGAGGGAAAAGATATCAATGTATTTTCAACTCCTTCGAATGAAGACTCTCAATAAAGAACATTATTTTTGCTTCTGCTATTATAATTCTACTGATTCTTTTGAGAATATCTAGAATATATTCATCTAATTATCACAGAGAAAAACATCTCATGACTTGGATAGCTTCTTCTGCCTAAGCCAATCTTTACTTTTCAAAATCAATGCAAGTCCTTCACAAGTTCATAAATTCAAGGCAACCACAGTATCATGGCAGGAAATTCACAGAGTAAACCTGATATCTGAAGTGTACTCTATGCTTTGCCCCTGAAGATGTGACCTATAAATAATAATTCTCTCTTCCAGCCCTATCCTATGTTTGAGAGCTGTCACACTTCCTTAAGCAAGTGCATATAGTCGTCTTCCCGTTGTTGGTACAACAACAACAAAAAAGTCGCAAACATGCAAGGACAACTTCATATGATTATACATGTGCCAAACTGAACTCCAGGAAAATCCAAGCCTCCACTCATAAAGCCCCACCCAGTTGCTCACTTTGCTAGTTCTTACATAGTAAGGAACAACGTCCCCACTTTCCTCACACCCACCCAAATTAGCACAAACTTCACAGGATAGTACTTGAAAGACTCATTTCAATTCTCAGATTATACGTAGAAAAAAGAATAAGACTGTATCTATGCTCTTCACTACAGTTTTGTTCCTGAGAACAGATAGAGGCCTAGAGTCAAACATTCATATCATTTATCTTTACTCAAGCACATTCACAGTATCCCCTTTACTTTCTGCAGTTTGCATGCTTAAGTTCTTAAATATAGTATTAGAAAACCATTTCAACTAAAGACAGAATATTTAAAAGATGGAAGCCCAATTCATAAAATTGTTATTTCCTCCTAGAAACAGCCACAGTAATTCCCAATAGGGACAGCGACAAACCCCATCTTTTGAGTGTGGTGGTAGTTGTCTTTTTCTTTATTATTGTTATCAGCCTGAGGTTGTTGTGCTTGTTGTTGTTGATGATGATGATTTTAGGTGAAGAGTCCATATTAGGCCTATAGACAAAAATTCTGATTCTTTAGACATTTAATATATCCCAGACATGTATAAAAAGAAGTGAAGAGATTCTAAGCTAAGGAGACACTGACACTTTGTTTTGGAAGATAGTTTTTAAGAAAGAAGGAAAAATGGTTTCTATCTAGATTAGGCCCAATTTATTCAGTACTCCAGGGTTATATCTGGTTGGAATCTGAGAATTGCAAGGAAGGAAGGCAAAATGTGAGGAATAGATGGATATATTTTTAAAAGGGAAAAGAACGATAAGAGAGTGGAATGGAAAGAAAGCATTGGGAATATTTTGGGAAAAAAAAAACGTTTAGAGCTTTCACACAGGAAGGTAGTAAAATAGCAAAAAAAAAAAAAAAAAAAGTTATCTTCTCTCATTCTCATTCATCTCAAGCATTGTGTCCTGCTGAATATTATTCATTATTACAAACAAAGCACCGCAATGTCTGAAACACAGTCTATTCGGTTATCGAATCAGGCAGATGCAATCTCTCTCAGGACAAAATGTGGGTTCTGCCGTTTAGACAAGGTAAGTACTCTTTTATTTCTTCTTAAATAATTTTGTTTTAATGCTGGAATAACTGTTCTTTAGAGAAAATATAATGAAGAAAACATTTGTTTAACATGTGTGTTTTATTGTCTTTCCCTTTTGTTCTAACTCAAATAATTTGCTCTTTATTCTATAGGTCTTATTATATCAAAGTGAAATTATTTGTTTATATGGCTGATGCCAACTAGGTTTTGAGATCTCAAATAACAGATTTCTTGTCCTATTAACCTGTATACCCTCTAGCTTACTGTTAGTGAATAAATGAGCTCAAAAATATTAATCTTTCTAGACAGAACTTTGACTTCAGCCAAGGCTTCATTCTGCCTAATAAGGATCTATAATTATGAGAAAAGATAAACGCATTAACACCAATTTCAGGAGTAGCTAGTACTATATATCTGCATTTCCATTATGTATAAGAATTTCTGAATCTTCTTTTTACTGTTTACTTTAAATATACAGTAACTTTTTTTAAAGTCAGGAATATAGTCTGTGTTTATACCAACACAACACTTTACATACTTATAATGTTTCACAATTGTCAAGATACTTTCATACAGATTATCTCTTTTATACTTCACAATCTATGAGGAAGTTAAGAAAGATGAGGAAACTGGAACTCAAAGGCCTTAGCGACTTGGGCAACTTTGCATGTTTAGAGTGTGGAAGAGTCAGGACAACGTTTTCTCAATCATGATCTAACACACTACCTACTACCCCACACTCCCTCTGAACTGGTAACTGAAAAGACAAGTCATAGAACAGGAACATGCTATCTTGAATAAAAGAATTATATGGACCTCAATCTCAAATTCAATAATTTATATTTAGTTTGATTGGTCCACTAGTTTACAGTATAATCCCAGAAAATTCTCTGAAGAAAAACAAGAGAATCACATCCAAGCGTGCCATACCATATTCTTTAGTGTATAAAGAAGGCTCTTCTATTATCAACAATATTCAAGAGAAAGAATTCAATGTGATTGAAAGGCATTTGGCTTGTGGATGCACAGTCATAGTTAGTATTTTCCGTTATGTTTATAGTTCTATGCCAGTCATGCTCGGTTAGAGAACTTGGAACCCAAGAAGACAGTCCCATCAGAACAAAACATTTCTAGCTTAAAAAAAAAAAAAAGGCTACATTTGACTCATTTAAATAGATAAATGTGGTTATGGACACTAACCACTCCACGCTTCTCCACCCACCTCACTCAGCTCGTTTGAATGTTATGCATCTCATGAAAGCAGAATAGAACTAATTTTCTAACAGTCTCTTCCAGCTCCTTGACTCTGCCACACTAACTGGTTGCATAGCAATCAATATTCAGACTTCTTCACTTATATCAAAAATATGTATGTATCTTAGAGATGTTAAGATAAGGAGGAAAATGGACTGATGCCTTGGTTTTTGTCTTTCAGTGCTCAAATACTTCTTTTCTCTCCCAATAAGAAGAAAACTTATCTCAGCATGCTAAAACTTCAAAATGTCAAAGGTTTATATCTGAGGGGTATGTTAAAGATCATTCAATCAATGTTACATCCATATGGGTAAAAATGACTTCAGCCTTGATCACCATTGTATTGCTAGTATCTACCCAAGTGCCTGGATTTGGTTAACTGCCCAATATATAGGAAAGGAGAAAGGAAGGAGGGAGGAAAAGAGAGAAAAAGGAAGGAGGGAGGGAGCAAGGGAAGGAGGGAGTAATTTGCCCTAGCGAACTCAGTAACTCATATATTTCAAGCGGTTGGGGGCATGAAACACACAATAGAATAAAAGCAATTAGCAGAATAAAGTACTTTGCTCTTTGTTCCTCTATTCTATAGTAAAATATTCATGTTTGTCCCCAAATTTGTGCTTTACTTCCTTCTTTACATTTTAGTCATTAGCCATTGAATGGAAGTTGATTGTACTAAGAAATAAAATCTGGGTAACTTTGTCTATAGCAGACCCTAATGTGGTAATTCTTATATCTTATCTTAACACCTAATTCTTTTACATCATTACTAAAAGTCAGAATATAATATTTGAGTATGCTTGCTGTTTGTTAACAATTTGTATTCTGTATTTATGATGTCTGGTCTACATGTGTCCAAACCAAAGAAGCAATGTGCATGCAGCATCAGCGGTACCTAGAAATGGCAAGCAAATACAGGATTTGCATAGTAAGTTCACAGTTTCCGTGATTCTGCTCTGCATTCTATTTTTGTGTGCTCTATAGAAAATATATTCTAGTATCTAAAATGTAGGTTGTTTCTTCATTTATTAAATTCAAAGTTTACTCCCTGGGATAATGTGACTAAGTATGAAAGAATAGTGTACATGATAAAATACCAGTCTTCTAACCATGAGACTACTTTGGAATCCCAAAGAGGTAAAATCAGATTGTATTTTCAGAAAATTAACCGAATAGGTTTTAGATTCTTCTCAGTCATCTCTCTTACCACCACCATATCCAATTCTAACAGATTCTTTGATTTCTCATTCTCTATTTTTTCACAATAGACAATTCTCCTTTTGTGAGACTGACCAGCAATAGCAAATCACCAAGTCATTTTCCCACAGTCACTTGGAGCTCCTTGCTTTTCACTGACGGACTAATTAACATGAGCCAGTATGTTACGTGCATTGTATTTAATGATGATACTTTGGCCTGTCCCATCTTCTTTCATGTTAACACTGAACATTATTCCATAACTGCATTTTATCTTTTTAGAGAGAGCTTCATCCAGAGTACATCAGGGCAATACAAAAGACTCACTCTCCCAATTTTGAAAGCACTAGTGAAACGTGAGAATCAATATTTATCCTCCTTCAACATATATCTGTCAATGCAGAAGACCAAGTGTGTATTCACTATTTTTAGTCTACCCTTATCTAATGATGCTCTTATCATCTGAGTAACTAGAACCATGAATTTTCTGGGGTTTTTGATGACATCAACTGCTGAATTTATGCCAGATTTCTCTCTTGTTCATAACTATCGTACAGGCAAAGCAGCAACCACATTTGTTCAGCTCTATCCTAGATAGTAGTTCCACTGAAAAAAATAATTAGATGTATCTGTTTCCTATTTTACAAAGCTGGCATTTTGCTTCCGGCACTCTTCACTGCATTAACGCCTCTCTCAATTAGGCAGTGAAAAGAGGGGAAAATATGCACAGACTGCGCTCTGGCATTTCAACAGCAGTGCCTCCAGTCAATTTCTGCAGAGCTCCTTGCCTCCTGATTTAATCCCTCTTGTCAGTTGCTCATCATAACTGTATAAGTATGTTGCATTTATTTTACAATTCAGTAATTCTCCAACAGGAAAGAGTATATCTACTGCTGTATAATCCCTAAGCAAAGCTTGAGCTATAAGAAAGCAATTACCAAGTCTTTAAAATTTTATTTTGAAATCAGGCAATGTATGTTCACTCTAATTGTCAAGGTATAATAATTTATGATAAATTTTATATCATATATGTAGAAAGAGAGAAAACGAAAGAAAGAAGAGTGGTCATCTCTAACTTTACTTAATGATACCTAAGCTCATAAAATGAGAACATGAGCAACAGATTTACAAAGCCCACACTTGGGATTCCCCATCGTACCTGAGAAAAATCAGATCTTGCCTTAACAAATATAGCCCAGCACTATAGAACTGAGTATGAAAAGTGGCATTCTTTCTTTACATGAAATCCTTCTCCAGCAGGATAGAAATGAGACTAAAGGCTTGAGATAACTGCCTTTCAATATGATATATATTTCATATATCATATTTCATATATGACTTGTCTTTTTGTTACAAGCAAAATGAATGGAAACCTAAGATTCCATACACAAATTCATGTTGAGGGCATATGTATACTGCCATTTAATATTCCATTCTCCCTCACTTTCTCTACCTCCTCCATTCTGCTTACATCTCTAACTTATATTATCAACTTTAACTCTTTTCTTTCACTTCCCATTGAAATATCATTTTTTTCCATTTTCACTAAAACTTTATTTTATTGCCAACTCCTCTCATTTTTATTTTTCTCTTTTTCACTCAAAATAATGAAAAAAGGAAAATATTAGTTCACGGCATTCTGTATTAGTAAACAAAGGTTGAACCCACAGCTGTTGTCATCTTTCTTAATGCATTTGCTTAAGTGTTACATCAGGATTTAAACCAGAGACTAGGGATTTTTTTACTCAATAGCATAAATTATTTGAAAGAATAAATTATTTATGAATAAACTCAAATGTAACTAATATGAACTCACATCTTCTAGTCATCAGAAACCGGAATTTAAAAGAAAAAAAATCTTATATTTATGAAGAAGGACATCCATCTTGGCAAAATCCATCATTCAGTACATGAGGCAAAGGGAGTAAAGAGAGATTCTGTGTACAGCAACTCTAGACGTTTTCATATACCTTTTGTCAATAACAGCAGCAGAGTATAGATTCATTAGTGGAAATGAAGTACTTTGGATATAAAAACCAAATACATGACATAACCTTCATCATCCAAGAGCCAAAAATTCAATGAAGAGATAAAACACACAATCAACATAAGTAGAGAAAATAATTGTGAAAAGAGACTGAGAATGAGAAATTGCAAGATAGACATGGAAAGATGTGAAGCTTGCACTGTGATTGTGCTGACAGGTGAATAAATAAGAAAAAAATATACCCAATGTCCCTTTGTCTTCCACTAAGGAAAAGGTGCCAGGCAGAACTGGACCTCCAGCAACCCAAAAAACTAAAAGCTTCATAAGTGTTCTCCCTGTCTAATTTTTGGTTTAAGCACAATAGAATAAGTACTGGTTTATTAATTAATTTCACAGATATTTGTGTCTCTGTCACTAGCCACTGTCCTAGGGACAGGGAGCTTACATATCACTTGACCTTGTTGGTTTCAGCCTACTAAGGAAAATGAACACCTAAAGAGACAATTACAACATAAATGCTTAGTTAGAGGGATGCAGAGACTGTGTAGGGTGATGAAGGAAGGCCCCCTAAACTTAGGTTTGGGAAGGAGTCTCTGAAAAGGAAGAACAAGAAAGCTGAGGGCCAACATGGCCCAAACCACAGCCCTTCCAAAGGATCTGGGACATTAGAACAATTGTAAACTGAGGTCCTGAGTGTCGCCAGTTTTGCCTTCTCTTCTCTCTCTCTCTGTCTCTCTGTCTCTCTCTCTCTCTCTCCATCATCTCACACCCCACCCTGTCTCACTCACATTCCATGTTTCCCATATTACAAAACCCTAAAGTAAGTGACAGGGTTTCCAGGTTTGGCCTTAATTCTGTCCTCTAGTGGGGTTCCAGTGCATCTTAGCAGGTATGATGGATTGGTGGGGTACCTGCCAAGACACACTGGAACCCCACCAGAGGACAGAGATGATTTATGTGAAAGTTTTGGAATAGGTAGAGGAAACTATGGGAAAATACAGAATTGTGTAGGTCATGGATATTGGTTCTTCACCAAGGCTTATCTGGGCTCAAAGAAAGAAAAGGCTGTAAATTGAAGCTCAAGGAGCACTTTCCTGAAAATCTCTTACACTCAGAAGCACACAAGAAAAGCCACTCTGATGTCCAGCTAACAACAAAAGGCTTGTTTATTACTCGAGAACAAGGATATTAGTGACAGACAGATATACTCCAACTTCTTCAAAGAAAATAAAGAACTTTTTAAAGTTGTTATTTATATTATCATATTCCAACAGAATTTTGCAAAACAAAGGCCTTTTTACCTGATGGGATCTCTTCCTCTCTCTTGATATTTCTACATCAGTGTTTGTCAACCTCAGCATTACTATTATTATTATTACTATTATTATTGTTTTAAGATAAGGTCTTTCTCTGTCACCCAGGCTAGAGTGCAGTGGCAGGATCTTGCTTCACTGAAACCTGTGCCTCCTGGGCTCAAGTGATCCTCTTACCTCAGCTTCCCAAGTCGCTGGGACCACAGCATGCACCACCATGCCCCACTACTTTTAGTACTTTTTGTAGAGATGGGGTTTTGCCATGTTGCCCAGGCTGGTCTGAAACTCCTGTACTCAAACAATCCACCCATCTCAGCTTTCCAAAGTGCTTGGATTATAGGCGTGAGACACTGCACATGGCCCACGACTTCAGCATTATTTTTAATCAGCATTGTGGGACCAGATCATTCATCATTGTGAGGACTGTGCTATGCACTGTAGGATACCACTAACCATTTTACAAAGGCTGCAACTTACTAGATGCCAGTGGCACCTCCGCTCTAGTTGTGACAATCAAAAATGTCTTCAGATATTGCCAAATGCCACTGGGGGAGAAAAATCACCCAGTTGAGAATCACTGTTCTACAGTAATATGTGGTCATTTGGTACTATTATATCTGTTGTCCTTGTCACTATCTAATGTTTCCATGTGCCTGTCTCCCTAATAACCTCCTACTCAGTGATGATTACATAGTAGGAACTCAATAAATACTAGTTGACAGAAATGAATGAACCTTCACAGCAAAGCATGTTTTTACTTTTTCTAAATTCTTTAAAGTTGAGGCAACTGCATGCTTTCCCATGTGGACCTCCCCCTGTGAGCAAACAGAACAGGCCACCAACCCAAGGCAGAATTTGGCTCAAAGACAGAAAATGTGTGGAACAGAATTATTTATTAAGAACAATCCAATCTGAGAAACATACTTAAAGATAATTTATCTTCCCTTCAGTTGCATCCATTTTCCTCTGGGGAAGCTTTATAACTGTGTATAAATGTTTGTAAACTCTTGCTTTCTCCATGGTTACAAGCTATGAGATCCTGTTTATTTATACTAAGAGGTTAAAACTGAGGCTATTTTCGACCAGAGATATACTAAGATAACGGTACTTCACTGATACTATTTGGAGCAAATATTTGTCAAAAATATAAATTGAAGCCTCTCTAAATGAGTTGGACTTTATATCTCCTTCAACAACCCTAAATACTGAGAGAAAAAAAGTCTTAAAGCAGAAGAAAAACCACAGGCAAAATAACTATGACAATATGCAGCAGAGCAGGATAGGAAGTGAATCATGGTAAGAAGGAACACAAACAGCAAGGAATGAGATACTCTGAATGGCATGCAGCGTCCAAGAAGAAAAGTCCAACTTGGAAAGTTTGTACTCTACAAATCGGCGTCTGGCAAATGGCACAACAAAGAAGGCTGGCATCTTGTCCCGGACTAAATCTAGTGGCCAAATGCTTTACATTTGAAGGTTCTGAGGCATTTGTGAGAAGTTGAATGAATGTTCGTGGTCGGCTCAGAAATGTTGGTGTCTTGAGACCGGAATGTGTTCAATCTCTTCATTTCCTAACTTGAAGACAGGAAACTGGAAAAGCTTCATGAAGTATAGGGGAGACAGATTTCTTGTTTAAATGTAACAGTATGTTTCTCAAAATATTTAAACGAGTTAGGGAATAAATCTCTTAACTAGAAAGTTAATAAACTAAATGTGAGTGTTTTATCCATTTCTGAATTTAGTGTAGTATTTTCCCTAAATACTTTACAGCTTTAAAGGGGTAGAAAAAAACAACAACAAACAATAAATAAAAGAATTTTCTTTTTTCTTTTACCCACATATGGTGGAAGTTTCCAGAAGAAAAGAGAACCTCACATTTGCTGAGCATTTACTACACGACACTTGTGGGATCCTTCAAAAATGATATTTCACTTAATCAGAGTAATCCTGTGAGATAAGTACTGATAACTCCTTTACACAAATTAAAAAACAGATCCCCAACACACATAGCTAGCGAGTAACAGAATTTGAAGCCAAATTTCTGCACTTACTTCCATATACTATGCTCGCAGTTCAAAAACAAAAAACAAACAAAAACAAGGAAAAGGTATTTTCCTGATTTGTTTTCCTTTTCAATGTTTTTTTTTCTGAGAGGAGTCCAAAGTAAAAAGAAGCACTGTGTTAGAAATTTTCAAAGATGCTGGCATTTCTTCTTCTTTTTAAATGCAGACTAAGCAAAAAAAAACCTCCTTCAATATATTTGCAGTCCTTCTCATATTTTACACAATTAAATTCAGGCTAAGACAGCAAAATGTATTATTTTAGATTTACATTATTTAACAATGAAATAGAAAATAAAACATCTAACTGATCTCAGATGTAACTAAATATAATAACTTCTGGCAAAAGTATGCACAATATTTACTATCGTTTTGGAGGTTTTATATTTTTAGTTTCTTAATCATAGTTTAGGGAATGTTTCTGAAGTACAAATCAAGATATATTCTTTCTCTTTTTTGCCTAATGATTTCTGACTTTGAGGCTATCATGATGATGCTAGGAAAAGAAAGAAGGTTGTACAAACTCTTCTGCATTGAAATTTAACATGGTTGTACATAATTTTCCTATTAGGTGACCATGACTATTCATATTGATAGGTTGCTAGGTCTACATAGCTGACTGATGTAAAGTATACCTGACATGTGAGGATGAAAAAAAAAAAAAAATGCAAGTATTCCTCTTCCAGCAGGAATAGGAATGGGAGTCAGCCAATATTACTTCTCCAAAAACATTGGCCCATACCCAGAATCTCCATCCATATCTCAAAGTCTTCTTTAGAAAAATCTCAAAGATGTTCTTTCCTATTCATTGAGTGCCACTGCAGGAGGATCCATTCCTTAGTTCTCTGCAATGCTGAAACTCTCATTTGCTCTGGGGGGGCGGGGGGGGGGGAAGGCCAAAGGAGGGAAGAGGTGAAACATTTGCTACAAAAAAATTTTACTTAAAAGTAAAATCGTATGTTTTCCTCCATTGATCATATTAACGTATGGTGCATTAAAATTTAGTCTCATAAGTCTTCATTATTCAGTCATTTAATCACACGGAAAGTGTGGTAATTTAATTAAAACCAGTAACATAGGTTAGCTATCCCTTGGGATACAAATCTAGGAAAATGATCTAATCCATTGGGTTTCCATTGTAAAAAATATATTAATATTAGACCAGAAAGACCACAGCAGAAAAAAAAAAAAAAATGCTGCTCATTTGCAAAGCAGTGATGTGGTGCAGAAACAGCTTGAGTTCAGGTAGACAAAATGTATAATGTTCTTTCTGGAATGAGTAGAGTGTTTTTTTCTTTGGTTTGTTTTTTGTTTTTGTTTTTGTTTTTTTGAGACAGAGTCTCGCTCTGTCGCCCAGGCTGGAGTGCAGTGGCGCAGTCTCCGCTCACTGCAAGCTCCGCCTCCCGGGTTCACGCCATTCTCCTGTCTCAGCCTCCCGAGTAGCTGGGACTCTCCAGTAGATGGGACTACAGGCGCCTCCCACCACGCCCGGCTAGTTTTTGTTTTTTGTTTTTTGGTTTTTTTTTTTTTTTTTTTTTTTTTTTTTTGTATTTTTAGTAGAGACGGGGTTTCACAGTGTTAGCCAGGATGGTCTCGATCTCTTGATCTCGTGATACGCCCACCTCTGCCTCCCAAAGTGCTGCGATTACAGGCGTGAGTCACGCGCCCGGCCGAGTTTTTAAGAGGTTCTGCTACCTCTACTCTTAGTGGCCAGGTGAATGCTGCAGGAGATGCATTTTCAGAGATAAGAATCGCACTATGATTAGAATACATTTGCTGACAGTTCACATTATGATAGAGGGCCAACTGAATGAACTGCCAAGACAGGAAGCCATTTCTTCAGGGCATAATAGCTCATCTTTTAAAACGTGATATTGTCGTCCTTTATAAGAAACAATACTAACCAGGATTATTTTAAAATAAAATTAATGTTATTTACACCTTAATGTCTGATTGCCAAGACTGTTGTTGCAAATATAGAAGTTCCCATTTTTAAATTCCAAAGTCAAGTTTATTTCCATATACTAGCCAATTGTTGTAGTTCTCTTGATTTGGGGAAACTGAAAAGAGAAAAAAAAAAGGGTAAGAAAAGGAGGTTTAGACTCAAAAGGCCACATAGTAAAGAATAAAAAATAAAAATTACAAAATATCTCCTCCACCTGCTTCACCACAGTGAATTAAATCCTGACATTGTTTGCTCCCTGCTCCCTGCTGCTAAGTTTCCTTGTTGCTAATACCTGAAAGCATATAAAAATTGTAAGATTATTACCTGGTTAGTTGAGTTAGTGTTAATATATTTAACTGTGATTGAACCTGTGATATCTTAGTTTGAACTATTTTACTCAATTATATAGCCTCTGAAAGCTTGTAGAAGTAAAAACATATTTTATTGAGTAGGGAGGACAAGAGAATTTGGCTGAAGCATGGGGCACTAATTTGAAAGAATAAGAATATCATAAGAGCTCCAGGTATATTTCTTGGGCTATATTCTTGGGCTATATATGTTTCTTGGGCTATATATGTCAATTACAAATTGTTCTGGAATTAGAAATCACCCAAGAGATCTGGTGATTTCTTGAGCTTGCTAAATATTATACTATTTCTACCCCAACTAATTCAAACTAAACAAATATAGATGGGACAGAGTATTCACAATATCAAAATAGTTTAATATCTCATTTACTTTTATATCTTTCCTCACCCAATCCAATCTCACCATGTCAAAGTAATGCCTCCAGTACTAACAAAGGGTCTACCTTGTGGAATGTGGAACCAGTTTCAGTATCTTTTGTACTTAGCCCACTAGAGACATACCCAATAGAATAGTAGAAGATATTTTAGAAATATGGCCAAAAACAATAGGTGGAAACTGGAAGAAATGGCATCCCAGAATCCAAACAAAGAAATAATTTCAAGAAGAATGGGTTGAGCAAGAGTATCAAAATTCAAGAGAGATAAAAACCAAAATATAATAATGACTTTGATGTATTTGAGGAGCAAGAAGTAGTTCAAGATGGTAGGAGCCAAGCAAAAAAGAGAGTAATAGGAGCATTCTCTCCAAGAGGTAGGAAAAGGGAAGCTTATGTAAGATTATGTTCTTGTGCAAGCCAGAACAAGTATGATGAAGATCCACTGGAAGATTTTGAGTACAAGAATGAAATGAACTACTGTCCATTTTCAAAAGCACATTCCTATTGTGTGATAGAGAAAAGAATATGAGGGGCAGAGTGAAAACAGGACAATATTTGAGAAGGCTGTTACAGGGATCTAGTTGAAAGTTAGTACTGGTTTGTATTGGGGTGGTAAAAGAAAAGGTAGTGAGAAATTTTCAGATTAAAATAAATACTTTTTAAATAAAGCTGGCAGGATTGGTTATGAAGGATAAGGGGAGTAGAGAAACTAAAGATGATGTGGTCATTTTTGGTGTTACAGTGGTGTTGTTTGATTATGGAGGACAATTTGGGGAGTATCTGATTTAAGAAAGGTGATGAAGAAGTTTTCTTGAACAGGCCAAGTTTGAGATGTCTATTAGGCACTGAGGTAGTGGTGTCAAGTAAGAACCAATATAAACAAGTCTATTTTAGAGGAGAGGTTATGGCTAACAATATAAATGTGGGTGTCTTCAGTATATACATATTATTTAAACAACAGTAATTGGTAAGTTGACCTCAAGAATGAAGCTAGGTAGAAAACAAACATGGAGGATGGGGATTTTTTGGGAGCAAGCCCCCCAAAATCTGGCCATAAAATGACCCCAAAACTGGCCATAAACAAAATCTCTGCAGCACTGTAACATGTTCATAATGGCCCAAACGCCCACACTGGAAGGTTGTGGGTTTACCGGAATGAGAGCAAGGAACACCTGGCCCACCCAGGGAGAAAAACCGCTTAAAAGCATTCTTGAGCCACAAACAATAGCATGAGTGATCTCTGCCTTAAGAACATGCTCCTGCTGCAGTTAACTAGCCCAACCTATTCCTTTAATTTGGTCCATCCCTTCGTTTCCCATAAGGGATACTTTTAGTTAATTTAATATCTATAGAAACAATGCTAATGACTGGTTTGCTGTTAATAGATATGTGGGTAAATCTCTGGGGCTCTCAGCTCTGAAGGCTGTGAGACCCCTAATTTCCCACTTCACACCTCTATATTTCTGTGTGTGTGTCTTTAATTCCTCTAGCGCTGCTGGGTTAGGGTCTCCCTGACCGAGCCAGTCTCGGCAGGGATTCAACAAGCTATAAGGCACTCAAACATATAGAGGTTAAGAAGAGAAGTCTGCCAAGGAGAATGAAGAGGACTAGACCACGAGGAAGTAGAAAATACAGGAGACTCTATGTCCCTGATACAAGGTGGGAAATTATTTCAAGAGCTGCATCAAATACAGTTGAAAGGTTAATCAACACATTGTTTAAGAAATTATCATTGAATTTTATGACATGGATTCATAAGTCAATTTTACAAGAATTGATGTAATGACATTATTGGGATAAAATTCTGACACGAATGAACTCAAGCACAATGGAAAGTGAGAAAGTTGATACAATGAATATGGTGGTACTTTTGCACTGTGGTGATTGGAGTAAGCTAGAACTATGTGTTATAAAACCGTTCTCTGGATGGTTCTAGATTAGAGCTGAACAAAAGATATATCTGCATGCAGAACTGAAGTAGTAGTTGTTACTCTCTGAAAGTTATCAGAATTAGATGTAGTGAGAGGCAGACATAGAATTTGTCAGCCTGTACCAGCTTGTTCTCATTCTCTTCCCATTCTGCTTGCAGATCTTCTACCTCAATGCACTGTGGACCAACAACAATTCCAGGCACACCACCAGGTGCAGAGGCAATAGCCTTTTATAGACTTCTTTTGCTCTTTTTCAAGTCCCCACTCTAGCAGCTGGACATGCCTGGCTTTGCAGATCCCCCGTAGGCTCTGACTTGTTCACCCACACCAGCACTTCTGGAGAGTGATTGGTGACTTTCCCTGATCCTTTAAATCCCTTTTTGTAGCCTTATTTCCTATATTCTCTCCCTGTATTTCCAATAATTAATCTCTTATTCTATACTTGTTCTACTTCCCTGAATACAAGTATAAAACTGGTGCAAGTATAAAGCTTGTTAAGGAAATTTGTTCTAAAGGGAAAGAGAGAAACATGGAACAGCTGGATGGTGGTATAAATTCAATGACAGATCTCTTCAATTTTTAAAATAAAAATCATTAAGGCATATCAGTATGCTAATGGGATAGATCTAGAAAAAAATGAGAAAATTATTATGCAGAACAGAGAGGAGATAATTCAGAAGTAAAATCTTTAAGAAAGAAGATGGGGGATCCAACAAAGTGTTGGTCTTAAGTAAAGTCAGAGGCAGTTTATTCATTGTACTGAAAGAATAAGGAAATGAGCACAAATTCAGGGGAACTGATAAATTTGCGAACTGTAATAAACAGGAAGAGGTTTTTTTCTTCTGCTTGCTTTATTAGCTGAGAGTGAAGAATAAGAAATGGTGGTGAAGGTTTGAAGAGAAGGAAAAAGTGTAATACCGATGTTTTGAAGCATAAGGAAAAAAATTGACTAGAGAAATTAGTGGAACATTTTTACATAGCTGAGGGGAAAGCTTGAAACCTATAAAAAATGGGAGAAACCCACTGTATTTTCTGTTTTCCAGCTGGTTGGTTTTTTCCACTGTGTTCATCTGTTGGTTTCAGGTGTGCAGCAGAGGACTTGGGTTTAAATGGGATCTGAGTTTTGGTAAATTTAAATGATAGAGAAATATAGATGCATGCAGGGGAAAGATCTTAGTAATGGGTTCTAAACATGTAAAGTGAAAAACAAGATCTAAACACGTAAAGTGAAAAACAAGAATGTAAGAGGGAGCATGATGGGGGAAGAACATTAAATTTTTCAAGTGGGCATAAGAATTGGTCAAGTGATGGTGCTAGAGAGACTGAGGTGTGAAGTTAGTAGAGTTATTAAAAAGTAGGAAGCTTAATATGCCTTGGAAATGGTGTAGTCTTTGGTAGTAACAAGATCTATGGTGTAATCATAGAAACAAATGGCTGAAGAGAAAGATGATTTGAAAGAGGATCACGTTAAGGAACTGAGATGTCTTAGTATTAAATTAGCCATCTTTGAGGAAGTTGATCTCCCAAATAAGTGTGATAGAGTCATGACGGAGAGAAAGACACAGCAAAACATCCACATGTAGAATGTAAGGAGGCAGTCAAACTCAGGTGCTAACCCTGCATTGGCTTAACGGTAGGAACCTTAACTTGGACATTAAACAGAATGAAAAGCTACAAAAAAATAGGTACCATCCATTGAAATAATAAAATCACATACTTTTTCATAATGAAAATTTATATCCTCTGAAGGAAATAATTTTATAAGATCTACAGGGAGGCTGCTCATAATCAATATGCCATTAATATGAAGAATATTAAATCAGTAATTCAAAGTTATTCTAGCAAGACATGACCAATTGTTGATATGTGGGTAGAAACACTGTCTCACTTCCTTTAACCATCTCTCATTGCTTAGGTAAGGTTAAGTGGTTACAAAGTAAGACTTAGAAAGTATTGCCATTTTCTCTTCTACCATGTAGTAGACTTTTCATTTTGCTAATTCCTATTCCCGGATAATGCTTAACTTTATCAACAGCTACTTAGTTAAGACTTAGAATTTGCTTTTAGATAACTACAAAACTAAAACTGACTTCATAAATTCTTATCAATGGTATTCTCTTTCTTAAATCTAATGAATCTCTAAAGATTTTTCTCACCTTACATGCCCTTAAATATCCATTTACCCTCTCACTTAGATTCATCCCAGTATTTCTGACATTTATATTAATAAAAAAGAAAGGGGAAATGAGTATATCCCACTGACACTGAGGAAAATCTTGTAAGTATCATCATGAAAAAAAAAAAAAGACTGGAACAGGGTATTTGGTTTCTAAAATGTGCTCGAAATTCTTCCAAGAACTCTGAACATGCTAATAAAAATGTAAATTATTTTAATTTCCCAATTGAAGATAAAATATTTTTATTTGTAAATATATCTACCTCATCAAGGATTTTGTTTATAGCTAAATCCACATTGGTGTTTCCTGGTATCTCGTTAGATAGTGTTAGGCTGACATTGCTTTGAAAAGAATAATGAGAATTATTTCAGAGAAATCATTGTAAAAAATGTCTAACACCCCTCAATGTAACTTAAAACTATGCAAGCTACAGTATATGTAATGAATGGTGATAATGGCTTAGTAGTAAACTGGAAAAGACATTGCCCCCTACTTTTAGAAAAGATATAAAGATAGAATCAACTATGCTGAGCCAAAAAAAACATGTAATCATGAGTGATATTTAACATCCCAGGAATGTAATTAGATTCCTTTAGAGAATGAGAAAAGGCTTAAAACTACCAGCTGAAATAATTACTTTAAAGGTCAAAGAAATTAAAAATACTCAAAAATCCTATTTGTGTTAGACATTTATGAGACAACTCTAATCTGCAATTTCATTGATGTAAGGAGAAATATTCATCCAGGTCCTCCTAAAAATAGATCCAAGGTAGAATTAAACATACACGAATTTTGTTAAGGAAAATGCCAGGGTGAGGAAATAGAAAGGGAGCCAGGGAAAGCTGGGAGAGACAACAAGACCTGATACAGGACTGACTCCAAGTGCAGGAGACACAGAAAAAATTACAAGCTTGCTCAACTGCCACAGAGCTCAAGGAAGCTTCAGCCAAACTGTCAGGGAGTCCTGGAACCACAGTCACTCATCCAAGGAGTTGTGCTTCTGTCAGGAAATGGCCTGCCTTAGCGCTCCTGCTGCACTCAGTTACAGGTTAAAAGTAGCCCATAGGAAGTGTGGCCTCAGTGCAAATACCTTGATAAATTTCAGGGCAGAGCAGCTACACCTTCTATCAATTATATTCCCTGTAGTTGGACGGAACATTCTCATGGTTGCCAAAGGAGGGGAAGACGAACAATATTCTAAAATACGTATTTGGCATATGCATACGATAATTATCTTAATCAGGAATTCAAACTGATATCTCAGTCTTGTTTGTACTCAAAGAAAGAATTTTATTCCTGGTTTACAATGATTTCCTATATTTTTTCTTTAATCTCTCTCTCATTTTTAAAGAAGTTTGTTTAGGCTTCTTTCAGATTAGTATGTTTTATTCAGTTTAGTCCTTGGTTCTATTTTTTTCAAATGTCCCATTTACACTCCAACCTAAAAAATTTTAAATTAATCCAGATGCCTGCTTGTTCTTAATAAATATATAGTAATGTCTCCTTCACTATCCTGAAATTAAATGTTATGATTATTTTGCCATTTTGAAATTAAAGTAATAGATAATATCAACTACCCACATATATAATGTCATAATGCAATAGAAAGGGGAAAATAAAAATAAAATATATATAATAAATTTAGTATATGAATATGAAAAGGTTTGAGAATGACTATATTAGACAGCACCATGAAGTAGTTATGTGCTTGCAACAACTTAAAGTGAATAATATTATAATTAATACAAGAAAAAGAAAAGTCATTCTGTACAGGAAGTTAGGAAGAGTTACAGAGCACTGATATAGATGAATAGTAGAATAAAACTAAAGATTAATTGTATTATTCTATCTATTTGTACATGCATACCTCAGAGATAGTGTGGATTCTGTTCCAGACTACTGCAATAAAGTTAATATTGCAGTACAGCAAGTCACACAACTGTTTCAGCTTCCTAATGTACATAAAGGTTATGTTTACACTATACTAAAGTCTATTAAGTGTGCAATAGCATTATGTCTAAGAATAACAAGGAACATATTAAAAATACTTTATTGCTAAAAATGTTAACGATCACCTGAGCCTTTAATGAGTTATAACCTTTTGGCTGATGGAAGATTTTGCCTTGATGTTGATGACTGCTGACTGATTAGGATGGTGAAACGTGCTGAGAGGGTGGCTGTGGCAATTTCTTAAAATAAGGCAACAGTGAAGTTTGACATATTGATTGACTCTTTCTTTTAAGATATTTCTCAGCAGCACGTGATGCTGTTTGATAGCATTTTACCTACAGTAGAGCTTGTTTCACATTTGGAATCAATCCTCTTAAACCCTGCTACTGCTTTATCAGTTGTGTAATATTCCAAACACTTTGCTGTCATCTCAACAATGTTCAGAATAGTAGATTCCACCTCAAGAAACCACCTTCTTTGTTCATCAATACATGAGCATGTTTCTTTGCAACTCCTCGTCTGTAAAAGTTGTATCATGAGGCAGTTCAGTCACATCTTCAGGCTCCACTTATAATTCTAGTTCTGTTGTTATTTCCACCTATACCTGCAGAGGAGAAGGAAGTAACTGCCAATGTTACTGTTATTTCTGGTAACAACTTAGAATCAACTTCTTAACTTCTGTTAACACTGATGTTTTGACTTCCTTCCACAAATCAATAAGTTCTAAATGACATCCTTTCCAGGTTTTCAATTTACTTTGCCCAGGTCCATCAGAGGAATGACTATCTATGAGAGCTATCAGCTTACAAAAGGTATTTTTTAAATAACACTTGAAAGTCAAAATCGCTCCTTGACACATGGGCTGCAGAATGCATATTGTGTTAGCAGCCACAAAAACAACATTAATCTTATGGAACATCTCTGTCAAAAATCTTTGGTGACAGATGTATTATCAAGAAATAGTAATATTTTAAAAGGATTTTTTTTTTTTTTTTTTTTCTGAAAAGGTCTCAGCAGTGGGCTTAACTTATTCAGTAAACGATGCTATAAACAGATGTGTTGTCATCCAGGCTTTGTTTTTCCATTTATGCAGCAGAGGTGGAGTAGATTTGGCATAATTCTTAAGGGCCCTAGGATTTTCAGAATGGTCAATAAGCATTGGCTTTTACTAAAGTTATTAGCTTCATTAGCCCCTACTGAGATAGCCTGTCCTTTGAAGCTTTGAAACCAGGCATTAATTTCTCCCCTCTGGCTATGAAAGTCCTAGATGGTATCTTCTCCCAGTAGAAGCCTGTTTTCAGTGTAGCTACCTTAATCAATGATCTTATCTAGATCTTCTGGATAACTTGTCACAGCTTCCATGTTAGCACTTGCTGCTTCACCTTGCACTTTTATGTTATGGAGATGACTTGTTTCTTTAAACCTTACTTAAAGCAGGTTTAAACCTCTCTCTCTCTAGCTTTCAATTTTTCTTATGCACTTCCTCACCTTCATAGACTTGAAGAGAGTTAAGGCCTTGTTGTGAATTAGGCTTTGTCCTAAGGGAATGCTGTGGCTGGTTTGATATTTTATTCACAAGACTAAAACTTTCTCCATATCGGCAGTAAGATTGTTTCACGTTCTTATTACTCATAAAGTAGTAGTTTTTCTTTGTATTTACAACTTGACTGTTTGACACAAGAGACCTAGCTTTTGGCCTTCTAGCTTTTAATTTAAAGTGAGATCTGAGGTCAGGAGCTCGAGACCAACCTGGTCAACATGGTGAAACTCCATCTCTACTAAAAAATACAAAAAAATTAGCTGGGTGTGGTGGTAGGCACCTGTAATCCCAGCTACTAGGGAGGTTGAGGCAGGAGAATTTCTTGAACCCAGGAGGCGGAGGTTGTGATGAGCCGAGATCGTGCCATTGCACTGCAGTCCGGGTAACAAGAATGAAACTCCGTCTCAAAAAAAAATAGTGAGAGATGCACAAATCTTCCTTGCACTTGAAAACTTAAGGGCCCTTGTAGGGTTATTATTTGGCCTAGTTTCAGTATCACTGTGTCTCAGGGGATAGACAGGCCCAATGGGAGGAATGGCTGGTTGCTGGAAAAATCAGAAGCACACAACATTTATTAAGTTGTCATATTATATGGACAGAGCTTGTGGTGCCCCTTCCCCCCAAAATTACAACAGTAACATCAAAGATCACTGATCACAGATCACCATAACAGAGAAATAAACAGAAATAGAAGTGATGTGACAAGAAAAGTGATTGAAGAAAAGATAAAATTATTGCAAGTCACTGGGCCTCATCTATGAGTTTTGTATCCAAACATTTTCTATATAGTGGTATGTGCAGTAAATAGAATTCTACATTCTACAATGGCCCACACCCTTGTATAATTCCCTTTCCATAAGTGTGAGTGATATGTGTAATTTACTTTTAACCAGTAGTATACAGGAAAGGTGATGGGCTATTACTTTCCTGTTATGTTGTATGACAGAAAGAATTGTGCAAATGTAACTGAGATCCCTAGTTAGTTGGAGTTAGTAGAGAAAAAAATTACTCTGAGTAGGACTGACCTAATCAGGTGAGCTATTCCAAAAATAACATAGATGTTGGAGAGATTCTTCTGCTGGTCTTGAAGAAGCAAGTCTTGATCAGTTCTATGAGCTACAGGGAAATGAATTTTCTAATACCTGCATGGGCTTGAAAGAGAACCCAAAGCTTCATACAATATCGTATCCCTGGCCAACACTTGGATTGTCTTGTGAGGCACTAAGCAGAGGACCCAGCTAAGTTGCACACGGACTCCTCACCCATGTAAATTGTGAGGCAGTAAATGTGTTTTAAGCTACTAAGTATATTACACAGCAATAGAAAAACCAACACAACATGAGAAAAGGCAGCAACTGAGAATCACAGAAAACAGATCCTTACCTTGAAATTGAACCCATATATTCGTAATCTAGCACTTAAAAAGAGCTTGGAAAATGCCTGCTTCAATAAATGATAGATTAATAGAGAATGAATTAGAAAAAGAACCAATAAATAAAAGGGTATATGTTAGACCTCTGAGGACTGTATCAAAGTAAGATTAAAAAGCAATAGATTATTTAAATAAATATTAAGTAATTATTAAATTTTTGCCATATCTAATTTTCACATGAATGTTGTATTGTACCATAAAAATTAAATATTCCAAGATAAAAATAATATGAAATACTTTTAAAATGACATTTACTTATCAAGTGTGATGAGATCCCAATATCTCTACTTAATATTTTGTTTGAATCTTATTTTTTAAAAGACTCAAATATCTTTTTTACATATTTTCAGTTATTATTTTGCTGAAGCTGTGATGAACAAAACAGGGAAACATCCCATACCTGGTGGAACTTACATTTTAGGAAACAGAGACAGAATGCAAATAATAAACAATAAATGATTACATGTTGCTTAAGGCAATAAATACGTGGAAAAAATAAAACTATAAAAGTAATTCAGAAAGGAAGATAGTTGTAATAAATAAGGTGGTCTGAATAGGTTATTGAAGAAAGGCTTGATGAAGATGAGGGACAAGTTGAAGCTGTATGTGAAGGAAGATTTTTTTCCCAATCAAAATGAATAGTTAGAGAAAAGGCACTAAGGTAAGAGACTATCAGGTCTGTTAGAGAAACAGCGGAAAGGCTAGTGTGGCTGCACTGGAGTGAGCAAGAGGAGGGCATAGGATGGAAGGTGAGAGAATTAACATGAGGGCCCAGATCACATAAGGTCAAGCGGATTTTTGGATTTTTCTTTGAGTGAAATTTGAATTTTTCTTTGTGTGAAATTAAAAGCCATTGCAAAGCTTTGCACAGAAGAGAGGTATGATCTGATTTACATGACTTACCACAGGGTAATTTTGACTCCTATATTAAGAATAGAGAAAGTCAACAAGGCAACAGGGTAAAAGAAGGGATGACAGTTATTATCCAGTAATTACTTTTAATGGCAAAACTCATTTTAATGGCAAAAAACACAATTAAGTTTGCACCAACCTAGCAGAAGTCTATTGCAAAAATCCAAACAAACCAAAACAGCAGTGGTGGTGGAGGTGATGAGAAGTGGTCATATTCTAGTCATAGAGCTGATAAGATTTTCTGAAGTATCAATCATAAGATTTGAAAGAAAGAGAGGTGTCAAGAATGACTCCAAAGTTATTGGCTTGAGCAACTGGAAGGGTGGAATTGTTATCAACCGATTTGGGAAAGGCTAAGCTGGAGATTTGTAAACCTGACCATACCTTTTTAGAGTATGCAAGTGAAAGCAATATATTTGCAAATCTAAATCTGTTTTGGGTTGTTTTTTGTTTTGTTTTGTTTTGTTTTGTTCCTAGACAGAGTCTTACTCTGTCACCCAGGCTGGAGTGCAGTGGCGCGATCTCAGCTCACTGCAACCTACATGTCCTGGGTTCAAGAGATTTTTGTGTTTCAGCTTCCCAAGCAGCTGGGATTACAGGCGCCCACCACCACAACTGGCTAATTTTTGAATTTTTGGTAGAGACGGGGTTTCACCATGTTGGCCAGGCTAGTTTCCAACTCCTGACCTCAGGTGATCTGCCTGCCTTGGCCTTTCAGAGTGCTGGGATAACAGCCGTGAGCCCTTGTACCTGGCCTGCAAATCTAAATCTTTAAATATATCTTTACATAATTGCTAGAAATATGAAAATCAAAAATTCTTGGTAAGCAAGTTTGTTTGCTTGCTTAATATTTCATAAGACATAAAATGTCCTTCATTTAGTGAAATTAGTCTCATTTCCTTGCAGCTTTCCAAATATATTCAAAAACTTTCTAATTATTTTCACAATTTCACCAAAGTAGCAATTATGATGTTCACTTTCTTGTCATCAATTAAATATAAACAGAAAGTATTAACAAACTTTAAAATGTTTTTAAGATTTACTTTAAAGAGCCATCTACTGTGTCCAGAATGAAAGCCATTGTACAGTATGTAAAATAATCTATCAACTAAGTGGTTAATCATATATTTTAAAAATGTAATTGAGAATTTCACTGATTTTAGAATCTTGCACTTTGATTCCTTAGATTACGTGTTGTCAAAGTATAATGTAATGAATTCCTAAAGCATCTAGTGTTAACATTTTTAAAGGACAGAAAAACGATGCAAGAATTCAATATCAAATGATGATGTGACTTCCAATATGGTGAACAATTTTTAGAAGATTCTGAACAGAAAACACACCTTTTCTTTGAATCACAAAATGGCCACATTCTCAGAAAATCAAACATATATTAAATCAGTGCAAGCAATATTTTGTGCTCTGTTTGTAAAATGGAGGTTAGCTATAGGTTTGGGTAACTATAAACAAATATTTCATCTATAAGAATATCCAGGCCGGGCGCAGTGGCTCACACCTGAAATCCCAGTACTTTGGGAGGCCGTAGTGGGTGGATCATGAGGTCAGGAGTTCAAGACTAGCCTGGCCAAGATGGTGAAACCCTGTCTTTAATAAAAATATAAAAATTAGCTGTGGATGGTGGCGGGCGTCTGTAATACCAGCTACTCAGGGGGCTGAGGCAGAGAGTTGCCTGAACCCAGGAGGCGGAGGTTGCAGTGAGCCAAGATCATGCCACTGCACTCTAGCCTGGGTGACAGAGCAAGACTCCAAAAAAAAGTATATCCAGCAAGTTGAGGTTGTTCATAATTGTGTCCAACAATGGATAGTTTTTCTGGCCTGCATTACAGGACATGTATTGTCCCTAGCCCATGCCCATTAACTGACAGGAACTCCTATATACTAGGAAAACATCTGTTTCCCCTACTATAATCTCAACACTTCTATGACCAGATGTGTGGACTTTTTTTTCACATGGATCAGTTCTACAACACCAGCTAGGTGTTCTACAATTTAACTCAATTCTGACTCTCTCTGCCTAGAGACAGCATCAGATTCCACAGGTTAAGGGCTCAGTCCACAAGTCTGTCCCCAACTTCAAGTGTCAATCACCTGAAGTGATCCCAGAAAACCCACAATTTTTGTCCAACATGGCTAAAGATTGGAGGTTCCCTTGATCCCTTCTTTAGGTCTGATCATCTGCTAGAGCAGCTTACAGAACCCAAGAAAACAGTTTATTTACTACTGCTGATTTATTACAAAGGATATAGATGAGTGGCCAGAGGAAGAGATACATATAGTGAGATTTAGAAGATCCCAGGGCACAGGAGCTTCTGTCTCCATGGAGTTGAGATGGACACCTTCCTGGTATGTGAATGCGCATAATTCCAACTCTATGACATCCTTAAAACAGCAAAACTAAAGGTAAAAAGATCCGTGATTCTAGGGAGAGTGAAGAGATTTGTGGAGAGATGACCAAAGAGAACACAGATGATTTTAGGGGAAGTAAAAGTGCTTCACATAATATTATAATGATGAATACATATCATTATACATTTGTCTAAACCCATAGAATGTACAACATCAAGAATGAATCTTAATGTAAATTAAGGACTTTGGTCATAATGATGATGTAGTTTCATTAATTGAAACAAATGTACTGTTCTGATAGCAGATTTTGATAATGGAAAAGGCTATGCAAGTGTAGAGACAGGGGGTATATGGAAAATAGCTGTACCTTCCTCTCAACTTTATTTTTGCCCAAAACTGCTGCAAAAAAAATTGTCTTTAAAAAAAAGTCAGTTGCAAGTCTACATGATCCTAAAACATACTGATAAAAACAAAAATACAGTAATCTAACTACTTCTCAAATCTAGAAACATATATCAGTATTTCAAGCATTTTAAAAAGTTGTCTTTTACGTTGCTGTTGTTAATCATCTACCACTCCAACTTCAATTTTCATCGTGCTCAGGTGCAAACACTCTATCTTTATCCTCTCACACCTGATAATGATCAAACATATACAAGCATAAGTGCACATAACTCTGAAAACTGCACTCTTCCGATAACATAAAACAAGGCAAAAAAGATACCTTCCAGGTTGGAAGATACAGGTCTAATTCATACATTATTGTTTGTTTTATAGTAGTTCTACATCATTTCCCTATTGACATCTAAGTTAGTTCCAGTTTTTATGTACTGCAAATAACACTGAACAGTCTCATCATACAGTATTATCAGCCTAATACTTTTATTTTTATTTAGAAGATAGAGTCCCAAAGTCAGATTGTGAGCACAAAGACCCTGTGTCATTGTAATTTATGTCATCTTGAGAAGTTTACTTCTCAAAACAGTATTCAGTAAATCATACTTGTACCCCAAAATTAATGAGGAAGCCCATTTCTCCACATTCTGGGATGTTAACATTCTTTTAAATTTTGTCAATCAGATTGAAGGTAAACAGTATCACATTGATGATTTAATTAAACTTCTTACTAAGAAGAAGAATGACATTTTTGTACTTCTTTGATCTTTGAATTTTCTTTCTCTAAATTGCATACACATATTGCATCTTTTTAAAAATTTTGATTTTTATCTTTTCAATTTACAACAGTTATTTATATATTACAAATATCAATTATCAGACTGTCATAGATAATTCATTTTTTTTGTAAACAATAGTCTGTCTTTTAACTTTGCTTATTGTCTTGTAATTCAAATTTTTTACTCTTTTACTTTTTATTCTCAAATATACTTATTTTTTATGCCTCAGAGTTTTCTATCTTGCTTAAAATGGTTTCCTATAAGTTGGGGTAACAGTTATACAATTTATTATTTTGTTAGATTCAATTTCAATCATCTGAAATCCTAACTTTGTTAAAGTCTTTTCCAGATGGATAACCAACTATGTCAGCACATTTATTGAATAAACTATTCTTTTTCTACTACATTGTAATACCATATTTTGATTATTTTAACAATCTTTGTATCCTGGTTTTATGTCTAGATTCATAGGTGTTAAACTAATCTGCTTTTCTATTCCTGTACCTGTGCCATGCTGATTTCATAACAATGTTTTGGTAGTAAGTTTCAGTATCGGGCAAGGCAAGTGTCCATTTAATATCCTTTCTCATTTGTTTCTTGAATATTCAAGGACATTTTTTTCTTTAGAAAAATGTTTCTTGTTTATCAATAGTTTTATTTGATATTTGAAACCATTGATATTCTTCATGGAATTGCTATAAATATATAAATTAATTTAAAAGGATTGTTATTTTAATGATACTAAGTCTTCTGATCCAGGACCATCAGCATCTCTCAATTTGGCTGGTTCTTGTTTTATATCCTTTATTAAGATTACAATTTTGCTTTCTTTCCTAAGTTAAGAAAAACTAAGACATGAAGACAAAAGTAAACAATATTTAAATATATGATGTCATAAATAACTAAAGCCTCATCACCTTTGTAACTACCATTTAGGTCAAGAAACAGTACATTACCATTACACAAAAGTTCTCCGTCCAATGTGTCTCTTTCCAACCATATCCTTCCTTCTTCCCCTAGATGTTAATTAGAGTTAACAACCACACCAAAGTTTTGCTTTTCTTTAATCCCACAATTTGTTGAATGTAGAGGATTCTATCCTTTTCATTGTCAGAAACCAATTTCAACATTAGAAAAATAGATGTTTTTACTTATCCCCACATTTCCCAATGTGGTCAAAAAAGATACCTGATATGATTTCAATATTCTTAAATTTGTTTAGTCTTGTTTTGTGGCCTAACATATTGTCTATCCTGGAGAACGTTCTGTGTGTACATGAGAAGAATGTGTATTCTGCTGCTGTTGGATGGAACGTTCTTATGTCTGATAGGTCCAGTTGATCTAACATATAGTTTAAATCTGGTGTTTCCTTACTGATTTTCTGTCTGAATTATCTCCATCGCTAGAAGTGGAGTATTGAAGTCAAATACTACTATTGTATTACAGTCTATCTCTTTCTTCATATATATTACTATTTGCTTGATATATTTAAGTGCTATAATATGAGGTGCTTATATATTTATAACTGTTATATCTTCTTGCTGAATTGACCCCTTTATCATTATATTTGTACCTTCTTAGTCTCATTTTACACTTTTTGACTTAAAGTCTATTTTATTTGATATAAATATAGCTACTACTTCTCTCTTTTGGTTTCCATTTGCATGGGATATATTTTTCCATGCTTTCATTTTCAGTTTATCTGTGCCCTTATGGGTGAAGTGAGCCTCTCATGGGCAATATATAGTTGGGTCTTGTTTTTGTTGTTTGTTTGTCTGTTTGTTTATTCATTCAGCCACGCTCTGTCTTTTGATTGGAGAGTTTAATCCATCTACATTCAAGATAATTATTGATAAAGACTTGCTACTGTCATTTGTTCATTGTTTTCTGATTATTTTGTAGATTCTTTGTTCCTTTCTTCCTCTCTTGCTGTCTTCCTTTTTGACTAAATTATTTTCTCCAGTGGTATGCTTTCTATGGCAGTATGATTCCTTAATTTTTAGCTTGTGTGTATCTACTATAGGATTTTGCTTTGTGATTACCATGAGACTTACAAAAAGCAGGTTATAATTATAATAGGCTATTTTAAGCTGATAACAACTTAACCTATGATTTTATTCCAAACTCTCCACACACATTTTATTGTTTGTGTGTCACAATTGACATTTTTTGTATTGTATGTCCCTTAAAAAATTATTGTAGCTATGATTATTTTAATAATTTTATCTTTTATCATAATAAAGATATAAATGATTTACACACCAGTGTTAAAACATGAAACTATTTTCAATACGAACGTGTACTTACTTTGACCAGTAAGTTTTGTATGTTCATGTTTTTGTGTTACAAAGTAGATCATTTTTTTAAGCTTGAATAACTCCCTTGGCATTCCTTGTAAGGTGAATTTGGTGCTGATGAATTCATTCAGTTTTGGTTTGTCTGAAAGTTTATATCTCTTCTCTATTTCTGAAGGATAGCTTTGCCACATACAGTATTATTGTCACCATTTTTTCCCTTCAGCACTTTGAATATATCATCCCACTCTCCTGGCCTCTCTCTTCTTACAAGGTCCTTGCTGAGAAATCTGCCAATATTGGAACTCTATTATATGCTATTTGTTTCATTTCTCTTGCTGGTTACAGGATCCGCTCTTTGTCTTTGATTTTTAAGAGTTTGCTTATAATTTCCCTTGCTGTAGTCTTGTTTGGATTGAATCTGATTGGAGATCTTTGAGCCTGCAATACCTGGATATGTATATCTTTCTCCAATTTGGAAAGATTTTTATAATTTTTTGTAATAATAAAAATACTTCATTGTCTTTCTCTTCTCCTTCCCAAATGTCTATAACTCAAACATTTGCTCTTTTGATGCCAACCCATAAATTTTGTAACCTTTCTTCATTTCTTTTCATTTTTTTATTTTTTCTCCTCTGACTAGATACTTTCAAATAATCTGTCTTTGAGTTTACAGATTCTTCTGCTTAATCAGTTCTACTGTTGATGCTCGCTAATGCACTTTTCATTTCATTCATTGTATGTTTCAGTTCAGAATTTCTATTTGCTTTTTATATAATTTCCATCTCTCTGTTAAATTTCTAGTTTCTGTCATGTATTGTTTTCATGATTTCATTGAATTGTCTCTCTGTATTTTCTGAAGTTCACTTAGCACCTTTATAACAATTATTTTAAATTTTGTCAAGCATTTTATATATCCCCATTTCTTTGGGGTCAGTGACTAGGAGACAATTGTGTTATTTTTGTGTAGTTATATCTCCTTGGGTTTTTTGTTTGTTTGTTTCTTGAAAGACGTATTTCAAGATACAAAGACATAATTTTGTTATGAGGGAAAAAATGAATGTTTCTTTGTAGCTACATATAAACATCGTGGACATGGAATGTTTAAAGTATTAAAAGGGTTGCAATGTCAGCTTAAAAAGCCAAGATTTTTCATTTTCAGGGGACCAAAGTCAAGAATTGGAGGGAGGAGGAAAAGATAATATAAACAAATTGTTTCTTTCAACACTCTAATAAGTTTTGCTAGCACAAATGACTGAGCTACCTAACTTCAAGGCAGTGCGCAAGTCTTCTAGGTTCCATGAACACATCCCGCCCACACCACCAGGACACAGTTACTTGGTTTTTATTAACATGAAAGGAAAGTTGAAGGGAGCAGAAATAAGAAATACATCTTACATTTTTAAAAGAAAAGCTTTAGTCAAAACAAATTTAACAGTGAGTATTAAAGGATTCATGAATCAGGCAGCAGTCAGAACAGGAAGAGCTGCATTCCAACAGCATGAGCAGCAGATTTTTATAGGTTGAAAATGTAAGTAAAGTAAAGAAACTACTTTCCTGGTAAAAGCTAGGTATTTGCCTCATTTGAGTACAGACCAATGGGAGGTCCCTTGTTATGTGATCAGTCAGCTGGCTGGATGTTTGTGATTGATTAAGAATTTTTGTTTTGTTTTGTTTTTATAATCAGTAACAGAAAATGCCTCCAAACTATCTTTTAGTGTGCTTATGTAAGGGGCTGTAAGTACAAAGACAAACTTACGCTAATAACCTCCTACTTATTCTGTTTTAACACTTTAATCCCCTCCTAAAGTTTTACTATTGAACATATAGAGAAGGAAGCTTAAGTACAATATTTCTAAAGCACTTTCTATTTGATTCATAGCTTTAAGATAATATTAATTCATTTCTTTTCATACTAATAGTTAAATGCAGTACCATTTAATATAAAAAATATTTATATATATATAAGGATTGATAATAAATAAATAAATAAAAATATTATTCAGAATAATTGGGCCAAACAGGTAAAAAAGATGGGAAAAAATAGACAATATAATAAAAAATACTTTTCTTAAATTATTCAGGTAATTATCTTAATTATTCACTTCAGTTTACATGTGCCAATCCCAGCTTAATAATCACAAAATATATTCAGATATTCTTGACACACATTAGATAAAATTGGTGATTTATTTTAAATGTCCATTTAATGGCCGAATTTCTCAATGCCAACACTGAGCAATTACCCAAATTCTAACTAAAAATACTATTTAAAAAAATGAACTTATTAGTCAAATAGTTATAATAATCACTATCACACATATGACTACTGTATTCACATTGAAAAGAAGCCCTAACTCATATGAAAGCACAAAATTTGAGAATGTACATAACATTGACCCATATTCTTACACATAATTTATTATATAATTATTGAAATATAGTATGGCTTTTACTTTCAAGTTTTTCTGCCATAAATTTCACATTAAGCTTTTGTAGAGAAGCAAGGGCAACTAGATATGTTTGTCTTATCTGAAAACCAGTTTCTCTTCAGTATATTTTTGTGTATGTTTGTGGGTTTGTAAGTCAAAACTAGTAGATCATAGTAATTCAAAAAGGAATGTGGGGTGACAGAAGAGCAAAAACAGAATTTGGATCCTCGGTAATTTTAAACTGGCAAGTGAAAGAAAACATAAATAGACAGGAAATAATTTTATCTAGGCAATTAACATTTAGGAATCTTCAATAGGAAAATGTTCTGGTAAGAATCTCAGAATTGTAAAATTCCAATTTTTTAATTTCATTTATTTATTTATTTATTTTTATTTTTATTTTTTTTTTTTGAGACGGAGTCTTGCTCTATTGCCCAGGCTGGAGTACAGTGGTGTGATCTCAGCTCACTGCAATCTCTAGCTCCTGAGTTAAAGTGATTCTCCTGCCTCAGGCTCCTGAGTAGCTGGGACTACAGGTGCACGCCACCACACTCAGCTATTTTTTTTTTTTCATAGTTTTTAGTAGAGACAGGGTTTCACCATGTTGGTCAGGCTGGTCTTGAACTCCTGACCTCAAACAATCCACCCACCTCAGCCTCCCAAAGTGGTAAAATCTCATTTAAATTTAGCTAGAGCCAGGCATGGTACTTATGCCTATAATCCTAGCACTTTGGGAGGCAGAGACTGGCATATTGCCTGAGCTCAGGAGTTCACGACCAGCCTGGTCAACATAGTGAAACCCTGCCTCTACTAAAATACAAAAAATTAGCCCAGCTTGGTTGTGCATGCCTGAGTCCAAGATATAGATTTGACCTAAAATATAATCAGGTAGGTTGCTTAACCTAGCAATACTATGTATATCAGTGTTTTATTAGGATTATCAGGCAATCATCCCAGCCTTAGTCAAATTTTATACTGAATGGAAGCGAGCATTTGGATGATAATCAAAGAACAAACAATTTTCATTTAATCCAAAGACTAAGATAATTCTTTTTCATATGGCTTATCACTGAAGAAATATTTGAAATTCATTGATATGAAAATGATTTTAAAATATGTTACTTCAGTATATTATGTAACAGAATAAAAATATGCATGAAAATTATAAATTAAAATAGTAAAATGAACTCTATGATTCAGATATAGATAGATAGATAGATAGATGGATAGATAGATAGATAGATGGATAGATACAGATTTCTATGTATGAAAGTGCTAATCAGCTACAATGCAATTATGATACTAAATTTTTGGAGTTAAGTCAAATTTTACAGGTTAATGGCACAGTTCTCTACAAGTCTCTCACTTCAGACACTGGCCACAAGGTCTAGGGTTCCCAAGGTACCTTTATTTCTGACCAACTGAATATAGATCTGGAGATTCCAACTACAGCCTTTAGATTCAATAATTTGCTGGTATGGCTCACAGAACTCAGGGAAACACTATACTTATGATTACAGTTGTCTTCTAATGGATGCAAATCAGGACCAGGCAAAGGAAGTAATGCTTAGGGGAAGGAGGATGGCAAATGTAAAGCTTCAGTGTCTTCAGGAGATGTCATCCTACTGGTACAACCATGCATATCACCAACGAGGAAGCTGACTCAAGCTTCAGATGTCCAGAGTTTTATTGAAGTTCCATTATGTAAGCATAACTGATGGAATAACTGGCCATGATTGAACTCAAACTCCAGCTCTGCTCCCCTTCACTCCTCAGAGGTAAGGATATCAGGCCTCCAGCACTTGGTTCAGAGTCAAATCCTTAGGCTCGATATTGTGGTTCATGCCTGTAATCCTAACAATTTGGAAGGTCAAGGCAGGAGGATTACTTGAGGTCGGGAGTTTGATACCACTCTGGGCAACATGGTGAGACCCTGTCTGTCCTAATAAATAAATAAATAAATAAATATATTAGCCTGATATGGTGGTGCATGCTTATAGTTTTAGCTATTCAGGAGGCTGAAATATGAACGTCACTTAAGCCCAGAACTTCAAGGTGGCAGTGAACTATGATGGTGCCACTGCATACCAGCCTGGGTGACAGAGTGAGACCCTGTCTCTAAAAAAAAAAAAAAGAAAAGAAAAAGAAAGGTGAAAACCTTTTACTCACATGATTGGTCGGTCTTAGCACAGCCATGCCAGCCCTCATATGAAACTATCTGGGGTCCACCATGAATCACCTTGTTAGCATAAACTCAACTGTGGTCCCAGGTGTCCACCATTAATAACAAAGACACTCCTATAACTAGGGAAATTACAGGAACCAGGGACAAATGTCGGCAAAATACTTTAGTATTCAACATTGGCATTAACTAAAATTCTCCAACATACCTTTGAAAGTCATTTAAATAAAGTAAATTATTGACATCTTAAATAGTGTAATTTCCTAACCATCAACAAATTTAGATTTTTAAAATGTGTAATATTATATGTCCATGAGCCAACTGTTACTGAGATTACTATCAGTTGTAAATCTAACCATTAACGTGAGAGTAATGAGTCTCTACCAATTTTAAGGTTTTTGTCTCTCCTGTCAGATATAAAAGAAAGGCAGATATCTTTGACTGAAATTTAGGCTCAATTTTAAAAGTTAGACATATTACTTTAAAGACAAAAAGCTCCAAATCTAAGCACCACTGGGTGGTTAACCCTCAGTCTAGTGATACATTTGGCATGACTCCTGGAAGAAAACTAATCAGCCAGTGCGAAGGGCTAATAACTAGACACCGTATTGTACGATATTGGCCTGTTTTCCAGCTGTGCCAGCTTACTCACCCTCTTGCCTGAGTCTGAATAAGATCCTTGTTTATCAGATACAGACTTTGGTAAAGTTCATGTGACAATGTTCCCAGGAATCCTTCCAAGAAATCAAATCTGCCTGGTCTTAAAACTGCTTTCAGCATTACTGCTGAGACGGACCCAGGAAACAAAGAATGGAAGCTATTAAAGCCACAGTGAAATTGGGAGGTCACAACCACAGTTCTTCAGCTGTCGTGAAAATAGCAGTGAACCCAAATAATTCCAAGTAAAGCAAATTTAATTTTGTGAACAAAAACAAAGAAAAAGAAAACAATGTAGGCCTTGAAAACCAGTTTGTCAATGAACAAGATCAAAGCATCAGGAATTTCTTTTAGACTAGCTCTCTTTAGTTGTAGAAAATAAACATGAAAAGGAATGCTTTTACCACATTAAGTCTTCAAAGAGAAAAATCCCAGTCTTATCTAGGGCATGAGCAGCATTACTCCCATTTCACAGATTAAAAAGAAAAAGAAACAAAGTCCTTAAGGCAAAACCATGAGCTGATAGAAATAGAGTGGAAACCTTAATATTTATTTAACAAATCACACCACACTGCTTCTACAGGAATCTTCGAGGAGATTGCACAAAAATGGTGCTGATTTCCAACTGTGGATACAGATCTTCCCTGTGGATGATGTACACTGATCTGAAAGAACTTCTGAGAGAGAAAACAAACTCATTGGTGAATCCCAAAGGAAAGAATCTACGTATGTCCTTTATATTCTTAGCTTTTCTTTACCAAGATCCTTTATTCCTGAAATATAAAAATCAGTCACTTCCACTTACAATTTAAAATGTTATATCTCTGTTTCTAACTTGTATTAGTTTCCTATTGCTGCTATAACAAATTGCCACACACTTAGTGCCCTAAAGAAACACAGATTTAGTATCTTACACTGCTGGAAGTCAGAGGTCTGAAATAGGCCTCTCTGGGCTAACATCAAGTGTATGCAGGACTGCATTCTTCCTGAGGCTCTGGGGAGCATCTGTTTTCTTGGCTTCTCCTGCTTTTGGAGGGCCACTGCATTTCTTGGCTCATTGCCCTGTTTGTCCATATTCAAAGCCAGCAATGGCCAGTGGAGTACTTCTCACATGCAATCAATCACTCTGACTCTGACTCTCCTGCTTCCTCCTTCCACATTTAAGGACAGGCTTGTAATTATATTGGGTACATCTAGGTAAACCAGAATACTCTCCCTATTTTAAGTTCAATTGATTAGCAACCTTAATTTCATTTGCTACCTTAATTCACCTTTGCCATGTCACCTAATATATTCAAAGGTTCCCAGAATTGAGATACAGGCATCTTTGGAGGTCAAAGTATACACATATTAAAATCCTATAGTCTAGTTGATGTGAGAACACAATAGGAAAAATATTCAAATTCCCATTTTGTTTCTGCTCTGCAATTAACAATCTTTCTGCTGGTTGATCAAAAAAATCATGTGGCTCCTCTGAGCCTCAGTTTCGTCATTTGGCAATGATGTTAATAGTCATTAGTTACGAAAACAAACTGAATTCATTGGAGTTATTTGTATTATTCAATGATGTATTTTAAATAAATCATAGGAAATATAAGAATTTATTTTAAAAGGACTCATGGTTGGACATGGTGGCTCATGCCTATAATCCCAGCACTTTGGGAGACTGAAGTGGGTGTTATCACTTGAGATCAAGAGTTTGAGACCAGTCTGGCCAACATCATTAAACCCTATCTCTACTAAAAATACAAAAATTAGCTGGGTATTTCTGGATGGAATATAATCTAGCTAGTATTATAAATAGAACAAAATATAGAAGTTGATGTATCTTAATAGGAAAAAATAAGTTTAGGTCTCTAACTCTATACAAGTTGTAGCTTTATATTAAAACATTATCTTCTATTTCTTATTTGTATCCTCTGCAAACCATTCTAATAATAAGGTTTCTCTTTTTCTTTTTCTTTTTTTTTTCTTTTTTTTTTTTTTTTGAGACAGAGTCTCACTCTGTAGCCCAGGCTGGAGTGCAATGGCACGATCTTGGCTCACTGCAACCTCCGCCTCCCAGGTTCAAGTGATTCTCCTGCCTCAACCTCCTAAGTACCTGGGATTATAGGCGCGCACTACCATGCCTTGCTAATATTTGCATTTTTAGTAGAGATGTGGTTTCACCATGTTGGCCAAGCTGGTCTCGAACTCCTGACCACGTGATCCACCCACCTCGACCTCCCAGAGGGCTGGGATTACAGGCGTGAGCCACCAGGCCCAGCTAGTTTCTCTTTTTCAAAAACATCTGAGAGTGTACCAAAAAAACAGTAAAAAATATATGTCAATTCACTTAAACCACCAATTTTTCCAAAAAGTAGGACGTGGTGTTGCCCCATTTTGGAGGACAAGTCTAGAAAGCACATGTCTTTCCAGGTAATGAATAACTCATCAGTTTTATAATTTCTTTAGGATCAGGACATTGGGAAATTTTAAGAACGAAGTCTCTTCTTTAGAATGAAAATATAAAGAACGTACTGGTAAAAGACTCCTGTTTAATATGCTGTTTAGAAATCATAGAATATTGAGTTGCAAAAGGAAGAAAATAAAATAAATAAAATGTAAGAAAAAGCTAAACTGACCAGGCACGGTGGCTCACGCCTGTAATCCCAGCTCACTGGGAGGCCGAGGCAGGTGAATCAAGAGGTGAAGAGTTCAAGACCAGCCTGGCCAACATAGTGAAACCTTGTCTCTACAAAAATACAAAAAAAAAAAAAAATTAACTGGGCGTGGTGTCATGGCCTGTAATCCCAGATACTCCGGAGGCTAAGATGGGAGAATTGCTTAAACTTGGGAGGCGGAGGTTGCAGTGAACCAAGATCATGCCACTGCACTCCAGCCTGGGTGACAGAGCAAGACTCCGTCTCGGAGGAAAAAAAAAAAAGCAAAAGCTAAACTGATTAAATAACTAAAAATTTAGAATCACAAAAATATTATTTACAATGTTATTTATAAAATTAGATTATATTAGATACAAAAGTAGATTTATAAATGGAAGCCATTCAAGAAAGTTCCTCTGAAGGAATTGCTTTAGTAAATAAGAATCATAATATTCTGTCTTTTTTCCACTTAAGAGTTAAATCATTTTCCTTACCTTTTCATTTATATTTGCTTATTAACTCTTTTAGCAAAATAGAAAAAATGGTAGTAATGACTTAATTTTGAATTGAAATTTCTAGCTGTGTTTTTTTTTTTTTTTTTTTTTTTTGAGACGGAGTCTCGCTCTGCCGCCCAGGCTGGAGTGCAGTGGCCTGATCTCTGCTCACTGCAAGCTCCGCCTCCCGGGTTCACGCCATTCTCCTGCCTCAGCCTCACGAGTAGCTGGGACTACAGGCGCCCGCCACCGCGCCCGGCTAGTTTTTTGTATTTTTTAGTAGAGACGGGGTTTCACCATGTTAGCCAGGATGGTCTCGATCTCCTGACCTCGTGATCCGCCCGTCTCGGCCTCCCAAAGTGCTGGGATTACAGGCTTGAGCCACCGCGCCCGGCCCTAGCTGTGTTTTTGTTAATTCAGTTATGGACCAAGAATTCAACTACTTAAAAATGACTGCTTTAATAGTTAAGCAGATTTAGCTCATAAAATGCCACTTGACATCTTCAGTGACTTCCCTGGGTTCAACATTAATACTCTGGTCATTGGAGTCAACACAAATGAATAAAAGACTTCTTATTTTAATCTACTTGCATTTGTGCCCTCCGTTTTCTTAGCTCTCGGTCTTTATGATATATTTCCTTTTAAAAAAAAAAACGAAACAAAAAAGCTTTGTGGGAGGCCGAGGTGGGCAGATCATCTGAGGTCGGGAGTTCAAGACCAGCCTGACCAATGAGAAGAAACCACATCTCCACAAAAAGTACAAAATTAGCCGGGTTTGGTGATGCATGTCTGTAATCTCAGCTACTTGGGAGGCTGAGGCAGGAGAATCGCTTGAAGCCGGGAGGCGTAGGTTGCAGTGAGCCAAGATCGCACCATTGCACTCCAGCCTGGGCAATAAGAGCGAAATTCTGTCTCAAAAAATAAAAAATAAATAAAATAAATAATTAAAAAACAAAAAATAAATAAACTTTTTGAGCTTTGTATTTTTCTAAATAGGTGTGGAGGCTTTTAAACAAACATGTTCAAATTCTATTTCAACTGAAGATTCAAAATTTATACACATACATGTATATATAATTCAAAAGATTTTCAGACTATTTATTAACTAATGATTTAAAAAATACAATTTGAGTAAACAAGCCCTAATGTTAAATTTTGTTTTGTTTATCTCAATTATTAGTTTTACCAAGATCAAACAAAACAAAATGTAATTACTTGAGATTAAATGACAGATTAAGTATGTTTTCATGACTTTTATTTAAAACATTGTTGGTTCTTTAAATATTTTGTTTCCCAGATTTAAAAATATTTTTCTCTCTCAAAATGTCTGTAGTTTACAATAATTTGGTAAAGTATACTTTTGTAAACAAAGATAAAAACACTTTTTCTCCCTACTTAGTATCTCCAAAATTCAAAAATTATTCATGTGTATTCCCATTTTTATAACAATATGGTTATTTGTATAAATTTAATAATAATCTGCTCCCTTTATAACAATATACAATTTAAACTATTGGTTACATTATGAAGGCTTCAGCTAAAATATTATATTTAAATATGTACATAGAATGGCTGGGTTCAAAGTTTCCTTTTTAACTTAACAATGTAATAATATCACTGAAATTTTATAATCAGTAGTTTCTGCTGGAAATTTGACAAAACCTAACCTAAGTGATCCTTTAGTCCACCTAAGAATGAAAACATATTTAACACAATTGGATCGAATCCTTTAACTCAACCCAATCATTGGATGCTAGATGACACACTTACTTATTAGTAAAATTTCTAATTAGTTAAATAAGAAAATGTCTGTACTATTGCTAATACTATGTACTATACCTGGCTAAATTCCTCTGGGAAAGATGAGACCCGTATACACAATTTTTTGTAAAGGCCATATGTTTATAGTAAGTCTCACCTAATTCCCCAAGGTCATTTAAATTATTGGATTAGTTGCCTGCAAGCCCAGGGTCATGGCTCAAAACTATTATACAAACTGAGATTATTATTTTACTTTATATTTTCCTTTTAAAACTTTATACCTGTTACTTCTTAAATTTGTACAAAAATACAATTCCCAAAAAAACATACTCCTTCAACACTTTAAAATTAAGGACAAAGCCTATGAAACAAACAGATTAAACTTAAAATTAACTCCAAATAGACCTAGCCTGAAAGTCACTTCCTTCAACCCTCCCTTGTTCTTCAAATGTGGCTAAAAGTGTTTTTGATAATGACTCTTAGTCACCAATCACTTCCCTCCAATGTGAGACCACACGAGACTAGGACAGATATATCCTAACATAAAGGGACAACAGAAACTTTGGTAAGAGATAATTGATCAGCATTGCTTTCAGAGAAGATCTTAATCAAAAGAGGGAAATGTGCAAATTGTCAAAATCAAAATGGAGTCACTTATGTTCAAAACTCTGACAAATAGAGCTAGGGGAGGTCTAAAGGAGGGGTTCTCATGCATGAATGCCTGATAACAAGAACTACCACTAAAGACTGCAAAAATATAACCCTGCACAAAGGCCATCAAAACCTTGCACATACACAAAAATACTTCTATGAGGACATCTGCCCAGCAACTGCCTGAGCAAATTCAAGCTGGCACCACCCTTGTTATTGATGCTTGTAGCCAAGGATAATTATCTCAAAATAATTATGCAATTCTTTGTGTTTTCTTTAAAATTTTTATCTTCCTTTTACCTCCCTGAATATGCATATAGTTTATTATGACATATGTATTCCCTCTGCAATGTTTATTCCTAAATAAACATCATTTTCTTTTATAGGGTCTCCCTCTCTGTTTGTTATTTAGGTTGACAATACTGACACAATTACATTAATTTCAACATTTTGGAGGGGACATTGAAACCATAGTAGGGACTAACTCACATTTACCTTCTTTATTATTATTATTTAAGAAATAGAAGGGGAAGGTGGATTTGAATATCAAGGTTTGGCTGACATTTAGTAGAATATTTATTTTACCCTGAAAATGCAAGGAGAAAGAGAAACAGGATTTCATAGATTTAATTGTGAATTTTAAGATGAGAGAAGTTTGGAAGTATCCCAGACTATAGTTCTGAATCATTATTTAGGCTTCATTATGATGTATCAATACCTTGTGATGCAAAGATACTAATTTAAAAGGCACCTATGTTTTCAAAAGGGAAACTTTTTCCAACGGAATCTAGTGAAAACTGCATTCCAACTGGATTTTTTTCCTTTCTTTCCAATTGCCAATCACTGTTAGACCAAAACAGATAAAAGTAACTTAAAATAATTAAAAATAGGCTTGATTTAGCAAACAGTACATATAGTAAAATATCAGGCATATTCAAACCTAGCACTCCCATGAATACTTTACTAGGGGAAAATTTGTGCTATAGAAAAACGTTACTTTCCTATACGATTAGAAACACAGAATTCTTCTGTTAATGTCAATTCTTCTTTATTGTGAGAAATTGAGAAAATAAGATAAAAGAGAATCTTAAACAGCATTTTGAATGAAAAAAACATTAATTCAGTTGTTAAATTGAAAAGACTTAAAAGGCTGAAACTATTTTGAGGTCCTCACGAACAATTTCAGCTTAAAGCAAGATATACATCTTCTTAATTTTATGCTATTGCTATTTTAAGAATAACAATACTGTTTCCTCCATTTTTAAAAAAAATTAGTACACCTCAAATTACAATATTTGGGTCTCTTCCAAAATACTTCAAATAACTGATTTATGAATTAAATAAAACTTAACCAAATAATTGGGAGGATAAAACTGTTTTTAATTTTTAGTTTTAATTCACAAACAAAATTTTTATTTTTCCAAGCAAATGTAATATACAAGGTATTGTAATTTGGTAGGTATTTACATATCAGTATATACTAAGACAGAGCATGACATATAGCAAGCACTCCAAAAAATTTATTACTAATAAATAATATGTGTAAGTGGCCGGGCGCGGTGGCTCAAGCCTGTAATCCCAGCACTTTGGGAGGCCGAGGCGGGTGGATCACAAGGTCAGGAGATCGAGACTATCCTGGCTAACATGGTGAAACCCCGTCTCTACTAAAAATACAAAAAACTAGCCGGGCGCGGTAGCGGGCGCCTGTAGTCCCAGCTACTTGGGAGGCTGAGGCGGGAGAATGGCGTGAACCCGGGGGGCGGAGCTTGCAGTGAGCCGAGATCGCGCCACTGCACTCCAGCCTGGGAGACACAGTGAGACTCCGTCTCAAAAAAAAAAAAAAAAAAAAAAAAAAAAAATAATAATATTAATAATAATAATTAAAGTAATAAAAGTGAAAAGCTTCTCTGCCCACTCCTATTCTTAAAATCTCAATCCCCAGAGGTAACTATAATTAATATTTTGTGCNCAAAAAAAAAAAAAAAAAAAAAAAAAAAAAAATAATAATATGTGTAAGTGTGAACATAAGTTCATTAACTCACTTTATAAACTTGAAATATGTTTATTCCTCTGCAAAAAAAAATCAAATTAATGTCCCAAAATATATTTTAGTCCTCATTCACTACTTTGATGGAATTTGGAGTTGAAAACACTGCTTCTGCAAAATAGATTTGTGATTTGCTAAAACACATTGTTAAAAGCTCAGGTTTTGTTTCTTGGTGCTAGTAGGTGAAAGCACCACTAGCAGTTTTGAACAGAACTGTATTTTGCACATCTGAGTTAAATTATATTTCTCTTGGTTTCAGATGAATAAACACATTCCACAATAGTATTGTGCCAGTAGAATTATGCACCTGGAATATGTTAATTTTCTTAACGACATCACAGTGTTTTCCTAATACGCTAATCATATTCAGATAAGACTGTCATGATTCCTACATTTAGAAAATGTACTTTATTTAAGCTAAATTATTAATTAATTTTTTCCCTAACATCCATTTAAGGTCCAATTTTGTATAACATTATTTTCTACTAGTCTTCTAATTAAAATTGTTCCTTATGTTTTGATACTATTTGATCATTAGGTTGGTTTGCAGTGTACTCTACACTCCTAAAATAACCTTTACAATTGCATGCTCTTATTTAAAATTTTGGAAGAAAGAGCTTATATGCATGTTCAGTAATTCAAATCAAGCTAATATTACCACATAGGTTTTCTGTTATGATATGGTTACAATTTTACATGTAGAATATATGGAATACATATTTTTTCAACTCTGTTTATCCACATTCTCTAAAGTTTGTACCCCCCAATGCAATCTTATACTTAGTACTACCTAAAGAGTTGAGCCAAAACAATCAATTCTCTTATTTTTTCTTACATTATAGCTACTGGATTTCACTGAACCCATAAATAGGTTAGAATTGGTTATACCTATATAAATCAGTAAACAAAGCATCTGTTCCTCAATGTTTTATTTCTTTTCATCTAATATGCTTTATATTACCATTAAAAAGAAATTAATAATTGTATTTCTTGTGGTCATGATTATTTGACATCTATATTAAAAAATAGAACTTAAAATAGTTTCAGATCATAATTCAATAGATTTATCCATTTCAATACTCAAGCTGTACGTATATGCAAATTAAATTCCATTCTAATATTTATAAAACAGTTTATAATTGCCTCTGGGTATAAATCAGTGAACCAAGTTAAAGCTATATAAAGCTATATAAGGAAAAACGATGACAAAAGAGACACTCCACAGAAATGTCATCCCTGAAAATTTCACTATTCTTAGAGATGTTTATTTCATTTTCAGTTAAACAGATCCAATGACTTGTACCAAAATAACTAAAATATTCCAAATATCATTACAGATCTGAGGTTCTTGTGTGGCTGTCAATATTTTCACAAATGAAGTTAGTTTCAAGGAGTGGAATAAAAGTAATTACACTAGCAGGAGTTGGCCATTGTAAGGAACCCAAAAGAACCAACATCAAAGGATATGGCAGGCTAAGGAGTCTATTCAGCATTACAATAGGGCCTATAATAAACTCGAAAACTTCTCGACTGTTCTTCTAGCTTACTAATAATATCATACCTTGCTTTCACGTTATTATCTACTACTGCCTTTGTCATTGTATATTATTAGCTTTATAAGAAAGAGTGGCCTAGACAGAAGAACTTGGGAGGGAAATGAACATTTTCCCACTTTTGCTAAAGAAATAGGATGCATGGCAGACACAGTTGAGATTGTTTTTAGCTCCAGGCAGCCTTTTTCTGTAAAACCGTTGCTTTTTTGAAATGCATATGATTTTAGTATCTCACTTTCCCCTTATACAGATGAGATTGCATCAGACCTACTTAATTCCTTTATACCTGTTTAGTTAATAAGATTCTGCAAGTAGTTGATAACTTTTGAGAAAGATCCTGGTGGTATTTTGAAAAAAAAAAAAGTCCACAACTCTCAAGCAGATGTTTCTGAAGTCACTGAGTCTCGATATAGTACACTAGGCAGTAGAGTGTTGTGTAAGAAGCAATGGCTTTGGAACCCTGAAGACCTACAATCAAATGCTAGCTTTACCCCTTACAACAATTTCTAGTTTTTTTACTTTTATTTTGAGATGGAGTCTCAATCTGTCGCCTAGGCTGGAATGTAGTGGCACAATCTCAGCTCACCGCAACCTCCGCCTTCCAGGTTCAAGCGATTCTTCTCTCTCAGCCTCCCAAGTAGCTGGGACTACAGGTCCCAGCCACCATGCGTGGCTAATTTTTGTATTTTTAGTAGAGACAGGGTTTCACCATGTTGGCCAGGATGGTCTCGAACTCCTGATCTTGTGATCCACCCACCTCAGCCTCCCAAAGTGTTGGGATTACGGGCGTGAGCCACCATACACAGCCTAACAATTTCTAGTTTTAATCAAGCAATTTAGCCATAATGAACTTAATGTTCCTATCAGTAAAATGAGATTTGGACAAGAGAGTATATGAGAAGCTAAATGTTTCTTTTGGAGCATGGGTAACATTGTTCTCTAGGTTACTAATATACTTTCTGGAATTAAGCTGCCACCTGGATGCGGGAAACTAGCATAGAGACTAATCATAGGAGGTGCTCTACTGATTTTACTTCCATACCTAGGGAAGTCATTAAAATGAATGATTTAATTACATCATTATATCATTACCTACTAAGAGTATCAAAATACCAAATCAATCAAGAGATGGCCATCTTTTCACAGCAGGCCATAATGAGTTTAATATATATTCATGTAGGGCCAGATATGGTGCCTCACACCTACAATCTCAGTGCTTTGGGAGGCTAAGTTGGGAAGAACACTTGAGGCCAGGAGTCCAAGATCAGCTGGGCAATATAGTGAAACACCATCTCTAAAAACAAGTTTTGTTCTTTAGTTAGCCAGGAGTGGTGGCACACACCTGTAATCCTATAGCTACTCAGGTGACTGAGGCAGGAGGATCCCTTGAGTCCGGGAGTTCGAGGCTGTAGTTAGCTATGACTATATCACTATTCTCTGGCCTGGGCAACACAGCAAGACTCCGTCACTAAAAAATGCTTTTTAATTAAATCAAATATATTCATTTAAATGAAATAAGTGACTTTGTAAACCACATTGGGAGATTTTCTTATGTCCTAGTTTACTCAAGACAGTTAAGTGGTCAGAAGTGGTAAGAGAAAAAAAATTAAACTCTGCCTTTACCATTGCATTGGGAAATTACATAGTGATATACTGAGCAATCTCAAGACCAGGGATCAGCTAACTCTCTCTGCAAAGACCAGACAGTAACTATTTTAGGATTTACATGATATATGGTCTTTGTTGAAACAACTCAACTCTGCCTTCATAACACAAATAAGCCATAGGAATAAACAAATGAATGTGGTTGTGTTACAATAAAACTATATTTACAAAAATTGATGGTGAGCCAGATTTGGCTCAAAGGCTGTAGTTTTCCAACTCCTGCTGATCTTTATGCTGATCATCTCTTAATACTTCACCAATTATCACCTACATGATTTCCTATATTCCTGATATTTCCTACCAGTTAGCAAGATAACCAAGACTATATGTAGAGGTTTAGAGAATATATTACAAGAACAATTGCATATTTAAAATTATATATAAGTTCTAATCATATTCTTCCTTAAAAAGTTCAATGGAAAAATATATAAGAGTAGACCAAGAGCAGGAGATGGTGACATTTACAACCAATAGTGTGACTCCTCACTAATATACAGACCTAATATAATGCATCTTCCGATCCCAAAGATCATAGATTAAGGCTCCAGTCAATCAAAAAAACTTTTCATATCATCAATACCACTGTTATTAGCTGTTATGCCAGTTAAAAGTCATGCCGATAAACAGTCAAGAACAGGAGAAACTGTCACTAGATAACTGTAGTAGCTGAAGACAACATGAGAAACCAAATCAAAATATTTTAAATTTATCCACACACTTGCACTAAGATTAAGCCCAAGAATTAAAAATCACTTATCCTACAAACACAAAGGAATTTTCAGTTGTTTGAACAAATGGAGAGAACAAAGATATTACAAAACATTTGGTAAGCCTCCTCCACAAAGCATGTTACAAACCACAGAACTTGAAAACAAAGCTAACAGAAGTAAAAGATTATTATGTGAAGACAGTAAAATAGTTTTCTTCATTTTACTTAGGTCTTTTTAAAGATCAACATGAATACAGTTAATTCATATTATTTTTTCAAATTGGTCAATTAGCTCTCTGTTATTAGGTTATAAATTCAGAGGTATAAATGATGTATTATTCATCTTTGTAAGTATATGAATAATATATGTATACTGGCCAAAATTAGTTGATCTTAATTATTAATCAGTTACATTTACTAGCCCTAATGGAGTATAGAAATCACAAAGTCAGCCAGGCATTGTGGCTTACTCCTATAATCTCAGCACTTTGCGGGGCTGAGGCAGGAGGATTGCTTGAAGCCAGGAGTTTGAGACTAGCCTGGGAAACATAGTAAAACCTCATATCTACAAAATATGTAAAAATAAGCTGGATATGGTGAATGCGCCTGTAGTCTTAGCTACTCGGGTGGCTGAGACTGGTGGATCATTTGAGTCCAGGAGTTTGAGCCTGCAGTGAGCTATAATCATCACTGCAATCACTACACTTCAGCCTGGGTGACAAAACCAGACTCTGTCTCAAAAGAAAGAGAAAGAAAGAAAGGAAGAAAGAGAAAGAAAGAAGGAAAGAAAGAAAGAAAGGAAGAAAGAAAGAAAGAGGGAAGGAAGGAAGGAAAGAAGGAAGGAAGGAAGGAAGGAAGGAAGGAAGGAAGGAAGGAAGGAAGGAAGGAAGGAAGGAAGGAAGGAAGGAAAGAAAGGAAAGGAAAGGAAAGGAAAGGAAAGGAAAGGAAAGGAAAGGAAAGGGAAAGAAAGAAAGAAAAGAGGGAGGGAGGGAGGAGGGAAGGAGGGAGGGGATACAGAGAGAGAAAGAAAAAAAAAGAAAGGAAAGGAAAGGAGGAAAGGAAAGGACACAGTTTTTCATTGTTATCTCAAAACCTACTCATACAAATTAGCAGAATATTCCCAGAAAGTGTAAAACTCTATCTTCTATCTCTAAGTGAGATGCTGCAAAGACCAGAGTTATGAGAAGACCGGAGAATTCAGAGCTGTACCCTTAGGCAAGTCAAAGCAGACTTCTGTCCCTCTTAATTAAATGAATCCCTCAGCACTGCATGAGCAGGCTGCTTTCCAGAATAGAAGAGATGTCACACAGATGTTTCCAAAAAAATTTCCTCAAGGTTTACCTTGTTGAGAAAGAATGACTCCATTCAAAGCAAGAATTTTACCAAACCTATGAGAATGAACAAGAGCAGAAGAGTTGGAATTCATCTCTTTTTAAAAGAACAACATACACAACGTACAACCAGACACATATTCAGAATGTCCAGATGTCTTCACCATGTAGGGGAATACTTTTAAAAACTCCACAAAAATAAGAAAAGGCACTGAGAGAATGATGAGAAGGTGTTGCAAATCTGAGAAGTGAGAATACACAGACCTCTCTCGCATTGCCAACTTGATTAGCTCTTCTCCTTTACAAAAAGATGCTTTAGCCATTAACCTGCCAAAAGAAGGACCCAAAACTATGCCTGATTTCAGGTCAAAGGTGAAAGAAAGAAATGCCAAGAAGACCATGCTTACAAAAGAAACCTTCAAAACAAGGCAGTAATGATAAGTTTTATAGATCTGCAATACAGAAGAAGAAACCGGTATGGAATAGATCATGTCTGCTTTTGAATTTTAATGCAGATGATGGAAAAAGAGGGCATACATAAAAATTAGGGAAAATGTGATTTGAAACAGATGTCAAGCAGCCTTTCATTGCAAAGAGTCATAAATGAATGTATGGAATATCAGGCAGACAAAACTGTTCAAGCGAATATTAAACTTGTTTTTTAAAAAAACTTTGTATCATCCCTCATTAGAAGGTATTATAAAAAGCTATGAAGCTTTATTGAATAACTTCAACAAATTTCCTGAATTGTGAATGCTAATTAATTTTTATTCTTATTTTATAACCACACACACAAAAAAGGTGCTCACTAGTAAGAAATGATGAGAATAAAGCCAAGAATTAACACGTGGATAGGATTTTGGTTTTCTGATTCGGAGTGCTCGATCACTCCCTCAGCATCACAGCCTCACATGGTGAATGCGATGATTTCTAAGTTGCAAAAAAAAAAAAAAAAAATGAGATTATTTTGAAGACTAGAGTTCTAGTCTTTTATTTTAGGAAAAAAAGTAAGGAAGAAGAGTGCTTCCATTGTTGCTATATTGTAAGCCTGACATTATAATTCCCTCAAGCAATTTTTATGATTTATTTAATGGATATTTGAAAATGAGTACTTTTCTTTTTAAAATATATCCTTAAAAGAAAATCATAGGTATTAGTATTTCTAAACACTTGCTTTGTGAGAATTATACTTTTCTTAATGGCCAATAGAAACTGTAGAGACACATTTAGCACTCAAGCAGAGCAACTGATTAACTTTCGACAGAATTGTTTCTGCCCCATGCCTACACTCTCTTTATTTTATATCATTTTCTGCATTTGTTTAACTTCCTTCTTTTGCAAACATTTTTATTGTATTCTAATTGGCTCAATTTTATGTAACCTTTAAAATCATATAATATTACCTTAAATTATTTAGAACTAAAGAAAGGATAATTAATTACTTGAATCTTTCCTGTAGAATTGCACCATGTAACGTAAAAGCCCTGATCACCCTTTTAGTTTATCTCAATTCAGTTAGTACTGTTCTTACACAAGTCATCCAGAAAACATAATTTGTTGGGTAGCCAACACTGTACTCTTGTTTCCAATGATACTATATAAGGAGATTCAATGAAACCTCAAAATAAAGCAAACATTGAATCTACAGAAGGAATACAAAAACAGAATTGTCTGAAAAAATCCATTTGATGTAATGCCCATGGTTCCTGAGGATTTAGAGAACATCTTTACCCCAGCAGCTCCCAGTCCAAATTCTCAACAGCGAATCCTGCTTTCAATGTCATGGTGCTAACCCCCAATCCTTGTCAAAGTCCATATTTCATGACACAGTCTTGTTGAAATTGACATAGGTATACAGTATACCATCTGTCATGGATGAAGAGGAAAAAAAAAAAAAGCCTCTGGCTTCTTCCCCATAGTATTACCATTGTTTCTTCTTCCATTTTTATTCTTCCAGTTCTAGAAGCTCTTTTATAAACCTCACAATAAAAAAACTTAGCCCTAACGGTCCTGGTGGTACTCAGTGAATTATGTGCTGAAACACTACTTGCTTTTTGATTGCAAGTATTTAGGAATGGAAGGAAATAAATAAAGGCACAGTGGAATTTCACGACTTCTAAAGTTGCCATACATAATATCCTGATAAAATTCATATTTTTAATCTTACTGAATAATCTTTCTTTAACATAGCCCAGGCATTACTGTTTCTCATCATTGACCTTATCCCAGCAAATACGAACTACAAATATAGTTTCATAGAAGGAGCATATTTACCTGCTGTGTATCTCTCAGTAAACCAAGCTTTCAACAATTTCCAGTTAATTAATACATGTCAAATTTCTCATTTGAGAAAATATCTCACTTGAGAAAATACCATTTTCTAATGATACAAACTTGTTTTTTATAAACTTCTTGCTAATAATAAGCTAGTAAGCTAGTAACTCATTGGAATTCAGTCATTTTTAGACTAAGCTTTCCACTTACGTCATTCTTAACCTAATAGATACAAGTTCAACATTATTTAGTACTTCATAGTTCATAACATACTTTTAAAAGATTATCCCATATGATCCTCAAAAGAATCTATTTTATTATCCCAAGTTACAGTTAGGAAATATGAAGTTCAGAGAGAATAGGTGACTTTCCTTGGGTCACTAAATGACACTGTCAGATCTCTGGTTCCTAGTTTAATATTCTTTGCTGTACCTCATGCTAGGGGTTAATGTTAATTTCATTAAGTCAATATAATATTAACAAGGTGACTCTGACAATATGACTCTGACAATTTCTCTACAGGCTGTTTTATTCATCTAAACATTATCTTCTTCCTGATATCTCTGTGACACTAAATTATAGAAGAACTTTAAAGTCATAGTTAGGCTGTTCATCAAAACTTGCAGGAGGTGTGTGGGAGTCACAAAGCAGGTTCTGAGAATCATGTGTGTTGGGCTCCTCAGTGTCAGAAAGAAATGTGGAGATTCTTATGAAGAAAGAAAAATTGACAGATGCTTTTATGGTTTGCATCTAAATTAGCTCAAGCTATGTCTGTGCTGGAAAAATAAAATTACCATATTATTTTCCATGCAAAATATAATTAAATATTTTAAAATATTAATAAGAAACTAAAAAGAAAAGTAAATGACCAATATTGTAAGTGTAACAAACAGAGACCCAGTTGTAAGGTGGATCAGATGTAAGTTACGGAGCTGGCCAGAGCTCTGAAAGAGTGTATTCTCCTCAGCAGCATCAACAATTTATTTTTAAGAGCAGTTATTCACAAGAGGGTCAGGCATCATTTAAACTAAATGTAAAGCTCTGGAAGGGACTTCTCTGGCACATGCTATATTCATCCTCAGAAATGATGGTTTAAACAAACCTCTGTTTCAAAATGCAAAACTCTGTTTCAAAATATATTACTTTAAATTAACATACTCTTCCATAGAAGACACAAATGTCTGTGCTTACCCACCATTACTTGGAAATAAGCGAAGGTTTTGGTATTATTTCAACTTTCTATGTATGTTGAACTGTAATCAGTATGACCCTACTCTTGAAAAAAATGGAGAAATTGGTCATTAAGCAATTAAAATCATAGCTTAAAATTATCTTAGTCAACAATAAGATGAAAATTAGAAGAACATCACTAGCCCATGCCATTACAAAATTCAACAAAGCTGTTTCTTAAATGTGTACATTTAAAAGAAGAAATGTGAGTGGGGAGAAGAAGAGGAGAAGGAGAAAGGGAAAGGAAAAGGTAGGAAGAGAGGAAGGAAGGAAGGCAGGGAGGAAGGCATCTGACACTACAACTTGGTGAGCTACATTTCTTCTAAATATTTACTAAACAATTATTCAAAGAATAAAGCATTCAGGAAAAATAATGACAGCTCTTCAACCACAAAACAATAGTATATGTCTCCAGACTGCTTATTAGTAATTCAGATATTATCACCAAATTTGCTTAAGGATTTCAAGTGCGGAACTCACAAAATGTCCTTTTAATTCATTCTTAGAGGGTCTTCTTGGCAATCAGTGGATAAAATTATAGGATTAAGTGGTCTGGCTATATATAAAACAAAGGCAGAAACATAAATCCCTTCTTCAAATACTTGACTGATGTAATGATTTTAATGACTTGCATACTATCGTTCTTCATTCTTAGGAATGGATTATAGTTCTGGAAACTGACTTGACTGATTGAGTTTCATCCAGTCTCACTCTGGATTTTGCTGCTGAATATGATCATTTCTACCACATGAACAGCAGGAGCCAAGCATCTGCCTCTTTATTGTAGCTTCCATGGTATTATTGTTGAATGTGTAAGCCAGTGGAGCCTTGCTGAATGAAGTCCGCAATTTAAATCATAAAATGTTTCATACACCAGAGAACACTTTGGAGGCAACCCAAAGGTGAAACACAACATCTATTGCAATGAGCTATCTGCTGCAGACCCATAAGGCACAATTGAAGTAAGCTTTAAGAGCAGTGCTTCTCAAAGTGAAGTCCAACTGCCTTGTGAAACAACTGCCTTGGAATTAACTGCAGTGATGAATAAAAGATGAAGATTCCTGGGCACCTCTTGAGAGTTACACAATCATAATTTCTAGAGGCAAGTCCCAAGCATCTGCACAAGCTCACCTGGTGATTTTTATATACCCTAAAAATTTAAAAGCCACTGTTTTAATTTTTTTCTCACTGTTTTGAAGTCTTCAGTATACATAACTCTCAGATGCTGATGTATTAGGTTCGTTGAAAGTAATGGCAAAACTGCAATTACTTTTGCACCAATCTAATAGTTCCCCTGAAGAAGAATTATAGAATATTTTTTGAAGTAGAACAGTTTCTTTTTATAGGCTGTCATGGAACCTAAACGGGTAGAGTAAGGCAATGGATAGAAGCTGGAGAAATGCCCTGCCAGGTTGCCAAGCATAGAACTTGAAAAAAAAAATTAAAATCTGGTTGTATCAAGAAATAAACATCATGGGGTAGGGTTTTTTGAAAATATGTTGCAACTTAAAATGTGAATTTAGTTTAAGAATTATTATTGACATTTCTTCCCAAACAAGATTATAGTGCTGATGGCACAGTATTGACACATTTACATATAGCACATGGGTAGACACATATGGTAGAAAAACAGCTTCTTTCTTTGCCACATCCACATGCCACATATGCTGGAACTTATTAACATTCTGTAGAAGTGGTCAGACTGTTCTTAGTGTGCTTGTTTTTTCTTGGGGAAATCTATTACCCTCTCAATGAGGAAGTATTCAGTTACCAAACTATTCCTGGTTTTAAGTAATTTGCAAACTTTGTCTTGTAAACACTTACAGATATACCACAGAAGTCCCTAGAGTTACCTTGGAAGTAGCCCAAATTTATCTCAAACATATCTTGCTCATGTAAAATAAATATTGAAACCATTATTTCAGAGAAGCTATTTTTCTAACCCAGTTTCTTTTCAAACTGAACGTCAAGGGCATCACCTTGGAGGTTGGAAATGCAAAGCCATGTTTGGTGAGATCGCCAGCGCTGAATGGGAATTATAGGCACAATTGCCTTCCCTCCTTCCCACTGATGTATGCCTTGCTGTTCACATTTACCTGCTCTTTATAAAAGAAGAATAATGACTGAAAATATACAGCAGAGCTCTAATTTAGGTTTCTTCTCAAAACTTTCACCTCCCTTTAATATTTCCTTTGCAGCTGGCATTGGCAAACTATCGTCCATGGGCCTACGTATCCTGCAGCTAGCTTTTGTAAACAAATTTTATTGGAACACAACCACACCCACTTATTTACATATTGTCTTTGGCTGCTTTCCCACAGCAAAATTGGGTAGTGGCAAAGAGACACTGGGGCCTGCAAAACTAAAAATATTTACTATCTGATCCTTTGCAGATAAGGTTTGTCTGCCACAGATCTAGATAATATTTACAGTTGCCTCAGTAGTAATCCCTGTCAAACAGAGGTAGGTAGAGGCAGAGGTGATGTATGCCTAGCATGATGGAGAAATTTTATACAAATATTATTACAAGAAAAAAGGGACAGCTTGATCACAAAAAGTGAAAAATGTGTGTTCTTAAATAAAATAACTTCTTTCAAAAGTGAGACTTTCGCTAAGTTGCTATTTTGAAAAGGAGATCAGTAATAACCAAGTTATTGCTGTATATTTGATTTGTATAAATATATAGTAATCCACATAATTTCCCCAGATAAATATTAACACAATTATTTTGTTTTCCTCTCTTATATTATCTCATTCATTCACTCACTCAACACTTATTTAATAAGTATCCATGCTAGACACTTGGTACACAAAAATAAACAAATTGACATTGATCTATTTTCAGGAAAGGTTTGCTAAGTGCAAATTTTGAACTCATATTTGAATTTATAAATAAAGAAAAAATACCAGACTATAAGAGTTTCTCTCCCCAGATAAAGTATACTATATGATGATATATAATTAAGCAATGCAACCTAATACAAAACACTGATATAATATAGATTATTATCAATGAATTTCCTATAGAATGACATTTCATTTTTTAAAGTAGTCTAAACTATAGTGTTACTATTTTTGTTAAAAACACTGTAACCCTACTCACAGAGCTAAATGAAGAGGAGATTCAGACAAGTAAACTTCTAACAACAACAGGGTTCTAGGATAAAGGTAACGTAGCATGTTAGGGAAGCAACATGATATGACGATGTAGTGGAGATGGGGACTGTCTCCTGGGAAGCCTACCATGGGAGGGAATATCTACTATGGTCAGACCTGATGAACATGGTAGGAAATTTTATAAAGAGGAAATAGAGAATGGAAAGAGGTGACAATGCCAGATCACACATGGCCATGTTGGCCATGTAAAAAGTTTCATCACTCTTTGTGTTTTTTTAATTGAGATAAACAGGGAGAAATTATATGTTTTAAATAAAAAATGGGAAAATAATGCTTTTCTGTATAAAGACTACTCTGGCTGCACAGAAGAAAAGTAGACTGGAGGTACTGAGACCACGTAGGAAGCTGGTATAGAAATTCAGGGAGGAGGCCGGGCACGGTGGCTCACGCCTGTAATCTCAGCACTTTGGGAGGCCGAGGTGGGCAGATCACAAGGTCAGGAGATCGAGACCATCCTGGCTAACACGGTGAAACCCTGTCTCTACTAAAAATACAAAAAATTAGCCGGGCGTGGTGGCGGGTGCCTGTAGTCTCAGCTGCTGGGGAGGCTGAGGCAGGAGAATGGTGTGAACTCGGGAGGCAGAGCTTGCAGTGAGCCGAGATTGCACCACTGCACTCCAGCCTGGGTGACAGAGCGAGACTCCATCTCAAAAAAAAAAAAAAGAAAAAGAAATTCAGGGAGGAGATGATGGAGGCTGATCTATGGTGATGTTAGTGGAAATGAAATGAAATGGAATGAAATGAAATGAAATGAAAGTGGTGGCATTTGCTCTGATTGGGACCATGGAGTGGTAATGGGTTAGGGAGAAAAAAATGATGAGTTCAGTGTAGAACATACTGACTGTCTAGTATCTGAGGATCATCCAGGGGAGGTGTAGAACATGCAGCTGGATAGGCCCACCTGAGGCCAGGAGACTGGAGATAAGGATGACTCTTCAGTCTACTGATAATGATTGCTAAAATTGGAGTGGATGAGATTCCCCAGGTTGCATATTTAGAGTGAGATAGGAAGGGCCCAAAATGGAATCCACTAGGTAGAGCATGAGAATTTTGCAAAACGACAACAACAGAAGTTTAAGAAGGTGTGGCTTAAGTAGATTAGATACAATATGTTGAGTGTTTGAGCATGAGAGTGCAAAGAGAAGGTTTCATAAAGAAAAGAATGGTCAATATATCCTACTGAGAAAAAAATATATATAACCTAAAATGTGTTCCATAGATTTACTGTCATTGCCAATTATGGTGACAACAGCTGGGGTGGGGGCAGAAGCCATACTGCAGAAGGTTGAGAAATTAGTGAAGAAACAAAGTAGAGTAGCAGATTTAGGCAATGCTTTTCATATGTTTAACTATGAAGGAGAAGAGTGAGAGAGAGAGAGTGTTAGCTGGAAGGAAACACCAGCTAGGAAAACACATAAACAGGACTTCCAGAAAGCTACCAATATTCTATTTTTTAACCTGGTAGATAGCTACATGGTTGTTTGTATTTCAACTAATAAACTGAAGCTTTTCAAACAAAAAGCTAAACTTTATGTTTTGTGGACTTTTTCTTTGTTGGTTGGTGTATAGTATTTCCAATTTTAAAAATATGTATGAAGGTATCATTTTAAGGTCACAAAAGAAATGCAAAAGACTAAATCTAACCAAAAATATGTGTCAAGAAAATTATAAATCTTATTTGAAAGATATTTTTTAAAATCTTCTCTATTTGGAAAGGTATATAAAGCTTTCGTATAGGAACAACAAGAATCACTTAAATGCATATTCTGTCAAATCAACCTATACATTAAATGCAATTCCAGCAAAATCTGAATAGGGCTTCTCTATGGAATATAAGAAGGTAATTCTAAACTCCACATGGCACTCGTAAGGCTTAAAAACAGCAGAAACATGCCTAAAATATAAAAAGGTCAGATGTCATGCCTTGTCAAATATTAAGACTTATTATATCATAAATAGAACAGATAAGAGGTATAAGGATATAGAAATAATATGAGTGGATAGGCTTAGAAATAATAGAGATAAAGCCAAGCATATATAAATGAGCCTTAACAAAGTTGACATTGCAGATTGGTAAGTAAAGAATTAACTATTCAATAAAAATGTTGGGAGAGTTATTATTCACATGAAAAAAAGAAGATATGAATTTTACCTCACACTCTACAGTAACCTTAAATTCTAGATGCATGAAGTACTTTCTTTTTATAAAGAAAAATCTACAAACAACTACTTTGTCAAATAGAATAGTATCTTAATGAACCTCAGGTAAGAAAAGATTCGTTAACAAGACACAAACGATATGAAGATAAAGAAAAAGATTGATATATTTAGCTACATTAAAATTAAGAACTTCTGTTTCTTAAAATACACCATGAAAAGAATAAAAAGACAAGCTACCACCTGAATGAAAATATTTGCAGTATCTATAAATAACAAGGATTAGTATTTAGGATACATAAGTTCTTTTTAATCAGTAAGAAAAAGACACATAGCCTCAAGTAAAAATTGAAATAAATATAAAAGAGCATTAAACAAAAGAGGAAAGCCAAATGAACCATAAACTTGTTAAAACATGCATCCTCATCAGTAATTAGGAAATACAATTTCAAACCTCAATGAGATCCAATTTCATGCAAAATTTTAAAGTAAGTCAATGTCAGTTTTGGTAAAAATATGGGACAAGAAAAACTCTTAGTCACTGCCAATGTACATGTAAATTGGTGCAACCCCTTTGAAAACTATTTGTCACATAAAGTTGAACATGTGTGTATGCTGTAGCCTTGTAATTCTACTACTAAAAGATTTTATATTTATATATTACAAGATTTATATAAGAAAATGCATAGCAACATTGTTCTGAACAACAACAATCACAAACGTTTACCAAAACAAATGCTCAACAAAGTGTGTTGTATTATATGTGTATGCTCAACAAAGTGTGTTGTGTTTTAACTGTTTTCATACAGTTATGTGTGATATGAGAAGTGAGGAAATGACTTACAGTATATTAATATATTGAAATTATCTAAAGTGATGAAAAGGAATGACACAGTACTTTATAAATCAATAAAAATGAATCGCAAATAGTATTAACCAAAATATGCAAGATATAGAATACATATATCATGTTATTATATGATTTTCATAAAATTCAATACCAATAAATTAAACCTATTTTTAGGGTATATACATGTGGTTGGACACAAAATACAGAAAGGAAAAGGAATGTGATCTCAGAGGGATACACTGCTATCATGCTTTATTTCTTAGGCTAGATGGTGGGCACATGGGTGTTAATTTTATTTGTTGTAATTTTACAGTACATGTATGCATTTTACATACTCCTTTGTATATATAGTGTATTTTCCAAATCTCTTTAAGGAAAATATCATATGCCTTAAAAATAGGAAATCTTTGATGAAAAAAATTAACCAGTGACTTTGATCATTTGAACATTATGAAGCTGATTTTTAAAAATACCTCAATATAAGGTAGGGAAGTAGCAAATAATCACTGAGCTAGAAAGAAAAGAAAAAATCTAATAAAACTATTATGAGGGCAAAAATTATCAAAAAAAAAAGGCACTCTAAATAGGCAAAAAGCAGAGGAGTAGGTGGAAAAGGATAAGAAATTATTGAACAAAGTGTTAAAAAAAATTGGCACACTGCTTTCTCCATGCCAATTTATGTTGCCTCCAAAAATATAATACGTAAAAGATTCCAAAAAACACAGATAGAGGGAAAAAATAGCTATTTTCCTTAAAAGAAAGCAAATAAAAATAACTAACTTCAGATTGCAAGTACTCATGATGGAAAAAGTTTACCCTGTGTTTTCATAAATCATTTTCATTTGTGTGAAAAATAGAGAAGAAAATAACATTCTAACATAAATGCACTTGAAAATTTACTAATCTTTTACTGCTGTCATGTAATAAACACATACATAGAGATGTGTTATAATAAAGGAACAATTCTTTATGTGAGTGTGTACAATAACCAAAAAATAATCCAAAAGACCCAAATTCCAGAGAGTTAAAGCTTTACTTTTTTTGGGTGGTAGTATGGATTTTATTCAGAGAGGGTAGCTGGACATTTGATGAAACTAGAAATGGATATAAGGTCTTTTACATTTGAGTTTTCCTCACTTTGAACTTTGTCCAAGTGGTGAATGAGTCATGACCAAATATTTTCACAACCTACTAGACATTTGGTGATCATTGAGCCATGAGATGATGGCCTTCCATCATTCCTTGGTGGACAGGTGTCACCACTACTAATTAAGCTTTTGCTTAAAATCTGCTAGGGAGCCAAAAAGCGAGAGGGTCTGGAGATTGAACAGCCCATTCATAGCCTGCAGTGGCCCTATCCAGGTAGGAAAAGAAGGCTCCAGGCCAAGGCCAGCTGCTAAATGTCATTACATCCAGTATAACAAAGAGTGGTTTTACCTTGGATTGCTGTCAATCTGGCTCCTCTACCAGCATTTAGTTGACAGGATGAAATTTCACAAATGTAGGTGCTTTGAGGAACATAACTTTGTCTGAATCAGTCCCATAAATTTTACAACTGACATTTCACATGATGTCACGGTATATTCTGGTCAAAAGTCTATCGGCCACAGATTAGCAGAATCTTAGCATAGGTAGACGAGTAGGATGTGCTCCATAGGCAACTGGTTTACACTACAGATATAGTTCTAGAAATGAGGCAGAAAATAACATTCTCAAAATAATAATACTCTCCATTTATACAACATATTACAATTTTCAAATGATTTCACATACCCTTAGAGGTAGAAATTTTTAATTTCAGAAGTAAAAAAAAACAATTAAGCTCACAAAGATAGTACAGCACTGAGCCAGGACATATTCTGAACGTAAGTTAAAGTCTAGTGTTGCAACATCAAAGACATGGAATCAACCCAAGGTGCCCATCTATAGGGGATTGGATGAAGAAAATGTGGTACATATACATCATGGAATACTGCACAGCCATAAAGAGAATGAGATCATGTCCTTTGCAGAAGCATGACTGCAGCTGGAGTCCATTATCCTAAGCGAATTAATGCAGGAACAGAAAACCAAGCACCTCATGTTCTCACTTACAAGTGGGATCTAAACACTGGGTACTCATGGACATAGAAATGGCAACACTAGACACTGGAGACTACTAGAAAGGAAAGGGAAGGAGTGGTTGAAAAACTATTGCATACTATACTATCTGCGTGACAGTATCAATCATACGCCAAACCACAGCATCATGCAATATACCCATTTAACAAACTTGCACATGTACCCCGTGAATCTAAAATAAAAGTGGATTTTTTTTTTTTAATAATCTACTGTAGGATCCTCTCCACCACAGAGGCTTAAACATAGTAACAAGGATAGTGGTTGGCCAGGGACCATGACTCATACCTGTAATCCCAGCTACTTGGAAGGCTGGGGCAGGTGGATCCCTTGAGCTCAGGAGTTCAAGGTTACAGTGAGCTGCACTCCAGACTGGGAAACAGAGTGAGACCAGACTCAACTTAAAGAAGATAGTGGTAGGAGCTGCCATTTTTATTAAGCAGCTAGTATGTATGAAGCATTGTATTATGCACTTTGTAATTCTGTGTCTAAATTGAAAATATTAAATTATATTAAAACACATAGCAAGAATTTTCTCTATTTAATCCTTTGATTACAGTGAAGATTTCTTATCAGTTTCTAAACTTAAATGCCCTTGTTTTGCTCTCTTTAACTGGAGCATAACTGTATTGATTTTATATACATATATAAATTAAATATTAAATTTATTTGCTTATATATTTTTACATTATACTAATTTTATCATATTTTGTAATTCATTTTTTATAATTCTATATATTCATATATTTTAAATATATGTTATAATTGTATTATACTTAATCATAATGTATAATTATATATTCCATATATAAAAGATAGTTTATATGTGTATATATTATATATAGTGAACATATATTTTATAATTTTGTTATAATCAATTAAATATTATATAATTACATATAATCATGTACTAATTATTTCTGTTATTTCACCTATGAATGAAATTAGCTACAAAAACAGTATTATATACTAAGAGATGATAATTTTACTAAACTTTAAAAAAATTGCATGGTCAATATTTAAAACAAAAATTTTTCTTAGCCATTATTTATATTTTATTTTTTACCCTTAGTATCAAACAAAATTACCCTGGAGGGTTCTATTTAACAGATATTTATTGAAAGTTGGCTGTGCTAAGAAAGCAGGAGCTATCCAGAAGTGAGATCAGATAGTACCCTTAAGGACTTTATTATGTACTAAGAAGAATAAAAACACACAAATAGAAGACAATGAGAATTGACCAGAATTTTTTTTCTTTAAGTTCTTCTAAATAGAAAAGGTAGTGTATTTAAAATTAACCTAAAATATATTTAAACTAATATTTCAGCCATGGTAAACTAATATTTCTAAGTTCTCAAAAGTCAACTCAAAATAAATTCAGAGTAGTTTCAAATACTGAGTCATTAAACTGACCCCTAAGGATAAAGAGAGACAGGACACAAATGATGTCTCTTTATTTTCATTGATTTATTTCAGCACAATTCATCATACTGGGTTTTTTCATTGGCAGAAGACTTTTTATTCTTGTATTTTTCATTTAATACAAGAGCCAGCAAAAATGCATTGAAAGGCAAAGTTAATAAACTAAAATCTCTAGCTTCAAATGCAATATCTAAAAAGGAAAATCTCAAATAGTTAGCCCACATAAATATTCCCCTTCCTCATTCCTCATCCCAGTCTCCCTGTGTCCTCCTGACAACACACACACACACACCCTTCACCACACACCTGAATCAGTTATTCTAACATACAGCAACCTCATTCTATATCCGGTACTTTTATGTCTACTTTCAGTTTAACCTAAGCCAGAACACTATCACTGAATAATATAATATAATGCATGACAAGTATGAATCTTTTTAACATGGCCCCATATGCTGGAGAAGCAAAGAAAATAATATGATGCAGATTTCTGAATCTCCTTTTCCCTCAGAAATCATATGCAATAATTAGAGGCATACTAAAAATCCAAACAAAGAGACCACTCGCTGTATAGATCTATAAACTGGATATTGGTGTTACAGATGCCAAAACACAGTCAGAAAGATTAGCTTTCAGCTCCAGCCCTGCTGAGGAAGTTCCCTGAAGGATGAAAGAGGCCTCGAACAAAGTGAGATGCTTTAGCTGATCAAGCCCTATTTGGTCACTTTCATCTTTGCGATGCGTGGAAAAGGAGCTGCTTTCCTGCCAGCTCTTGGCACTGAGACCAGGCAGAGACATAAAGGGAGGCAAGGCAAGGCCAGTACAAAAGGGGAAGTGGTTAAAGGCAGCAGCCCATTCCAAAGAAACAAAGGTGCTGGCAGGAGACGTTAACAAGGAAGACGCTTGAGCCTCCATGGTAAATAGAATGGCAATGGCCTAATAATAAACCTGAAAGACACAAGTGAGGATGGTTGCATGCAAAGTGGAGGGAAACCTTCCAATTACTGCTGTAGACAGCCCTATTAATCCTCAGGAGCACTCCCGACAAAAAGTCTATTCAATTTTCCCTCGATGTGTTCCATCTAATGGGAGCAGTATTATGTCTGACACTGAGGGTAATTACCTCATGAGAATTTCACATACAGAGAAGTAAAGTCTTTAATTTTCTGCAGGTGTCTTGGACACATTCTGCATAATTCTTTGCCCCAAAATGAGGTGTGCATTCTTCTTCTGCAGAGCTGCTTTCAGATTGGGATGGTTTGCATTTGAGGACTATAAGTAATAGTCGTTTATCTTAGCCATTATGGAAAGCAGCGCATAGTATATTCTCCCTTCATCACATTACAAATGGCATTAGTAACTTCAGCAAAGCTGAAAAAATAAATATAATATATATCATATATGTATCTCATATATATATACACATACACACACGTACTCATATATATACAAATCTTTTTATAACACTCCTCTGGCTCACAACCATTAGCAGCGGATAAGTACTTAGGAGCCCTTCTATATACATTAGCTATGAGAGTTCCAATAAGACTACAACCCTGTAGGCAGACACTTAACTGTTTACGCCTCCCAGTTTATGAAACTTAGAAACATTGAAATTGTACAGGAAAGAGAATAAATAGAGAGGACAATATTAAGGCTGTTTTATTTTCTGAAATAAGTACATATGTAGCATGTCTTATTGATTTGTTCTAAAGATGCCTAAGCCAAACATAAATAGATAATTTTTTTGTGGAATTACACAAAGCAGTTCTTATCATTTTAGCATTCAATCCCTTTTGTGTAACAAAGAAAGCATCCTATAACAGCGGAGGTGTGACAAAAAGGATGTTTAATATGCTAAGTAGAATATGCACAGGGAGGAAACACTCCTTTTAAAAAAAATGTTTTTCAATGATGGAGCAGTCAAGAGTATAGAAATAGGTTATAATGTGGCACACTTCATTCAAATTAATGCAGAAATAATTAAACATTTCTTAGAGTTGATGGCTTTACTACTGAGAAATTGTTACATTATACAAGAACAAAGATGATCTTATTTTTTCTACTAGAAAATAGGTTACATGATCAAGACCACACTGCTTGGTGTCATATATGCTCTTTATGAATGTGCTTTCTTAAAAATATACACTGTTAACTAGAAAACAATGACACTTCAGATATCGCAATATGGTTTATTGAAACAGAGGTGGCTGAATCCCTTTGTTTCTAAACTGGTTCTGCTTCCAAAATGGCCATGATTTTAGGTTACAGAAGCTATGCCTGCATGGGACAATCAGATTGTTGCCCTGAGTTCACCAGCAGGGCATCACTCTCTGCTGTTCAGGGGCTCATAAACAGCCCAAACTAACTGTTCAGGTTTCCTTCTTATCCAGGTGTCTTAAACATTGTAGAACATTTTGAATGTGTTCAGAAAATTCCCCAAAAACCTGACTATAGCTAATAAAAATTTTTATTACAGTTCAACTTTAGCAAAAAATTAACATGTCCTTGAGTGTAAGTTATGTTTAATTTTCTTTTTGAAATTAGGGTGTAAAATCTTAATTAATTACTCTAAGGAAGTGTAGTCTTCTACTCAAAAGCCCGAGGCATCCTTTCAGAGAGAAAAGACTAAGGATGTGCTCGCATCCTTCTCCCTCCTCTCTCTTTCTGAAAATCCCAGTACATGCAGCAATCGGTGCTTCTGGTAATTGCAAAGGACATGCTGTCCTTGGCTTTCATTATTTCCCAATTTACTCAGGCAGGCAAAGACATCCATCAAGTCTTCAAGCCATAAACTTCCTAGCATCCTGTAAAACTTCCCCAAAAGTCTCCTGAGGCTGAAGAGACTGCAAAAAACTGACCTGGAAACTTCCATAACTAGTGCGCTAACCTATAACTCAATAAGAAGTATAGACTTGCTAATGCCCAGTTACCCTTCATGCTCATGGCTAATCACTAAGATTGGTCTCATTTCTTGATAAAAATGCCACAGGCAAAGGTGAAGAAACTACCAGTCATCTATTACTGGTCTCTGCTTATAAGAAGATACCACAATATGCTGTTTTTCTTTTAGAGGGAAGGTGAAGAAAACCTTGGTTATCAGCTTTTTTTCCCCATTAACAGATATAAAATGGTTCTTTATGAAACATCTGAGTGTAAGTTCCAAATTTCCCTCTGTGAACTCACCATGGCTATGAAATGTTGCAAACATGTAATTCTCCTGTATATTCTTAAAGAGACATTGACTTTCAAATTAGGTCAATGTTGGTAAACACTGTCTAAGACCAAGTGAACATAAATCTGAAAGATAATTCAGCATTAAATATTCAAAGCAGAATAATTTTAACTAATACTCAGAGTGCTCACTATTTTCTTTTTTTTTTTAACATGAGAGGTTTTTCAAATACCCAACCCCCTGGCAATTCAGAACAGATTCAGGAAAGAACATTACTTCTTACTCAAGAATTAGTTCCAAACTAATACAGATGACAGAACAAGAAAGCATACATGGGAAATAAAATCTGAAACAGATGGCAGGAAGTCCTATATGAAGAATTATACATGCATAGATGATCTGGCCAAAGAAAATTATTCTGGCATAAACACTGGGTCCATTCAAGATATGGTCAAGAAGAAAGATGAAGTGAAATCGTCAGACCAGTAAGTGGTCATCATGGGGCAAAATATACTTTTTAATTGTACTATTGGTGATGTAATTTACATTAGGGTATTCTGGCTTTATAGGTCCTTAGTAAGAAATGAAAACAGAACATAACATTACTCACTCTCATTTGCATGCAGTAATTTCTGTAAAAATGCACAGAAACAAACATGCATTCTCCATACATGAGGATTCTGATATGAAAGGATGAATGAAGGTTCATAAGTATAGTGTGTGTTGAGTATAAAGAGAGAAATATATTAACACCTAGATTATGTTTCTATCTCCAAACAGATTTCTTTATTATTTTTATTTTTTGAGACAGGGTCTCACTCTGTCACCCAGGCTGTAGTGCAGTGGCACAATCGTAGCTCACTGAAGCCTTGACCTCCTGGCCTCAAACAATCCTCTTGCCTCAGCTTCTCAAATGGTTAGGACTACAGCTGCACCACCACACCTAGCTAATTGTTTCCTCAATTTTTTGTAGAGCTGGGGTCTTGCTATGTTGCCCAGGCTGGTCACGAACTCCTGGCTTCAAGTGGTCCTTCCATCTTAGCCTCCCAAAGTGTTGAGATTAACATGTAAGCCACCACACCATGCCTAAACAAATTTATTTTTAATGTCTCTGAGTTCCAATGCATTTTGAGAATCATAATCGATCTTCTTTATTTTTATTTCAGTCTTCCTTATAGCAGCTGTGCATATTTAGCATTTCATAAACAATTAAAACAACATGGATTAGGATTCCAAAACAGAATTATAAAATTTCAACAATTAAAAAAAAATCAGATTTAAAGGCTTATGAAGAAAGGTTTATGCCATACAATTTGACACTTCAATTTCTAGTTCTAGACAATGTAACACAAATATGACTTTCACAGAGTATGTCAGGACTGTCAGCGTTAGCTATACATTTTAAAAATATTCAGACTAAATTAAAATAACCTGTTTCCAGCCTTTGAATTTTTTTTTTTTATTTTGTGTTAAAAGCTGTACAAAGATGTAAGGAGAACCATTATTTTACTGAGCATTTACTATGTGCTAGCCAATATTCTATGGTCTTCACACATGGTAATCCATTTAATATTCAAGATCCTCTAGTATTACTTACTGTACTTATCCTTGCTTTGTAGATGAGAAGGTTAAGTAAACTTGTCATGTTCAATACTGTCAAGTAGCATAGCTGGGATACAAACCTAGCTCCCAAATTCACTCACTTAACTGTTTGCTACAGTATTGTTTTTATATCTCACACATCCAAAAGCATTTATTTACTTCTTATTCTCCATTATCTAAAAACAAAATCTCTTTTGTACAAAATTTTTCTCACTAAACCTGAATTAATAAACTATAGTCCAATACTCATAAAATTATTCTCTTTACATTTATACACACAATTGAATAAATGAATGTGTGTGTTCTTTACCACTCTAGTTGAAATGAATAAGAATTGTTTTGGGAAAAAACTAATCTAATACTTAATTTCTCCACTAGAGATATACAGTAGCACACTTACAGCATTTCACAGTAGTATCTTGGAAGGTCATCTTATTGCCAGATATTATAATATTTAACTCTCTGATATTCAATTCCAGTTACTTTTTTTGTGTACATTCAAAAATTTTTAACCTGTATGCATTATCCAGCCAAAATATTAAACTAAAAAGTAGAAATTTGGCCAGGTGTGGTGGCTCATGCCTGTAATCCCAGAACTTTGGGACATTGAGCCCGGCAGACCACGAGATCAGGAAATCGAGACCATCCGGGCTAACACGGTGAAATCCCGTCTCTACTAAAAATACAAAAAATTAGCTGGGCATGGTGGCGGGCACCTGTAGTCCCAGCTACTCGGGAGGTCGAGGCAGGAGAATAGTGTGAACCTGGGAGGCGGAGCTTGCAGTGAGCCGAGATCGCGCCCCTGCACTCCAGCCTGGGCGACAGAGCGAGACTCCATCTCAAAAAAAAAAAAAGACTGCCCTGTTCTGCCTTTTCTGCCTTACCCTGCTTGGTGGATTCTCTTAGTCTGTGGGTTGTTATATTATTCAGAGTTCCCAGGGAAACAAAAGAGAGAGAGAGAGAGAAATTTATTTTAAGGAATGGACTCAGGTGAGTGAAGTCTGGCAAGTCCGAAATCTGCAAGTCAGGCCAGAGCTGGAGACACAGGGAAAAGTTGATGTTGCAGTCTTGAGTTTTAAGGTAGTCTGAAGTTAGAATTCCATCCTTCTCAGAGGAATCTCAGTTTTGTCTCTTAAGGCCTTGACCTGATTATACAAGGCCCACCTACATCATGGAGTGTGTTCTGCTGTACTCAATGTTCACTGATTTAAATGTAAATCACATCTAAAAACCACCCTTAAAGTGACACCTAGACTGGTGTTTAACCAAACAACTAGGTACCATAACCTCCCCAATTGACAGAAGAAAATTAACCATCACAGCAGCTCATATGTAAATTTTGAATTTTAGAAACTGAACATTACAGAAGACCAATTAGTGAATTGGTTTTGCCATCTTAAATCCTAAGTAGTGTGTCTTAAAGTTTCAATGATTTTGTAAAGCTGGACATATCTTGAATAATTGTAAACAAAAACACTTTTCCCATAATAAACACAATTCCACTGAGCAACACCACCACTAATGTACAATGAAGACCCTTTTTTAGACTACTGAAGTGCGGTAGTGACAGGAGGGGAAAGGGTAGAACAAGGAGTTTGATTAATAACTGATTATGAAAAATCTATTTTGATAACGCACTACTTTCAAACCAGCTGTGAGATATTTAAGGCTTGAATTGGAATTTGTGACCCACACAAAATACTGCAGTGTCCTACAACAGATGCCATTTGAGCTTTGGGAAAGAGAGCCTTGGCCTGATATCACAGTGCTGTGATAGCTTCCTTCCTACAGACAAGGAGCAGGAAAATTGGGAAAGTCACTACTGTAACCAGAAACAACAATTAATGTCAAATATAAATTTGATAGTACTGCATCCATTACAGCAGTCTTCACTTTCACACCCGATTTCATTACAAAATTAGGATTGGAAACTGCTAGTATTCTGGCAGGTAGTTTCAGGGCACAATCAAAACCTCATGTGACCTGAGGCACTCTGGGCAAAATTCCAAACTGCCAAGAGCACCACCTAATTTGCCTATACAGTTGCATATTTTTGCTACAAAGATAAAGAGTGCAACCGTGATATTTGCTTGCATTTGCATGTTACCCAATCACTGGCTTCAAAGGACTTGTATTTTTTTTCAACGCTCACACAATAAAATTCTGAGATCATCAGCTCTGTATCTGTTTTCTCATCTGAGGGAAAAGTCGACCTTGGGTTGTTTCTAATTGCTCTACCAACAGCATTTAAGGGTTATTTGTAGTTCACATACTTTTAAAAAAATACTTCTTGTGACATATTGATCCAAAATATTACCACGAAAACATTTAAAACAATTGCAATAAGATACTGATTATCACATCTTTGCTGTGTAGGGGTTTATATGCAAAAAGATTCATGACTGACCCTTTCAGTAGTTACAGATTGAATAATATCTGAGTTAATAACTATCCTTTAAGTATTCTTCTATGTGCTTAGCCTTCTCTCATGTGCATATGTATTGTCAGCAACGCCATCAGTAAACAGAAATTAGGAAGCATTACTTTTTCATGTACACATGAGACACACATGGATAAACAGGACATGGCTCCTCATGTCCTGTTCTAAGGGAGAAAGAGAAGTAATCAGTTAAAATACAGCACAGTAAGGGCTGGCATTGAGTATCATGAACATCTGGGAAACTACAAATCTCTTAGTATGACCAGAACATAGGGCTTAACATTAAGCATTATTAGAGCTGTCCATGATTATAGTATAGAATTAAGAGGCATTATTGAAGGCCCAATTCTAAAGCATGATTTTGTAATGATACAAATCTAAATACTATATATAGACGGTTCTTGTTTTATCTTACCATAGCCATGCCATTCTGATTGTAATTATTCTGGTTTTCACAGATGATGTAACTGGGACTTAGAGACATTTATCAAGCCAACTTTGTTGAACACTTTGTTTCACACAGAACAATGGCTCCCCAAATATGTCTATATCATAATTCCTGGAACCTGTAAATATATTGCCTCACATGGCAAAGAAGACTTTGGAAATTAAATATATTTCTTGAAATGGGAAGATTATCCAGGTGGGCCCAATAAGAGGGAGGCAAAAGAGTCAAGAGTCAGAGAAGGAGGTGTAACAAGAGAGGCAGAATTCAGTGTTGCAGGGAAGGATCCCCAGAGCAAATATGTGGGCAATACTAGAAGCTGGCAGAAGCAAGGAAGTGAGTTCATCCTAGAGCCTCCAGAAGGAAGACAGCCCTATCAACACCTTGACCTCCATACTGTAAGATAATAAATGTGCACTCTCTTAAGCCAGTAGTATGCCCGCGTTGTCATAAGTGCTTTGCATGAATGAAATAATTTTAGCCTCACTAACATGAGTCAGGTACTACTTTATATTGTATGTAGTCCTCACAACAACCTATAATGTAGGTACTAGCTTTCTACCCATTTTGGAAGTGTGGAAACTAAGATACAAAGAATTAAAGTAATTTGTCTAAGGTCATACACTTAATCATTGACAAAGCCTGAGTTTGATCCCAAGCAATCTAGGGTACATCTTGACTTGAAGTGTCTTCTTTTCCACATTCGCATACCTATTAAATGTCAAAAACAGTGTCTTAATCTGTGTTTCCCCGCAAAAAAACAGAACCTAAGAAAAACGTTTGTGTGCAAGTAGTTCATTTTGAGTATTGATCCTAAGAAGCAGGAATAGGGGACTTGGAATAAAGAAAACAGAAGAAGGAGAAGCCAGTCCAAGGATTTATGATCAAGCTGTATTCACTGATAACAACTAGGATCTTATCCCACTGGATAATATCTAATGAATGTGGAGAAGACATCTCAGAATTATCTATTCAAGGAACAGAAGAGGGAATTATTTATTTGCCAGCTTTTGTCCCCCATTAATCCAAGGTTCAGAACTCCGTGTTAACTTTTCACACTTTCAGGGCTACGCAGACACCAGATGAGATGAGTGGGTTACTAAGGTCTTCAACTTGGAGGCAGCTAAGAAGCCTCATGGTGACAGATACTCAATTCAGCCAGAGTGAAGATCTGTCAGGTTACACCTGCCCCAGTTGAGTGCGGTGGCAACAGCTGGAGAAATAAATGTGAGCTGTAAAAATGTAAGAGCATAAAAGGAGTCGAAAGCAGCTGGTCTTTGGATTTCAAATTCCAGATTCTTTCCATTGTATCATGATGCATCTCCTCAAGTAATCACTTGTTTTTGCATTGATAAGTTCTGCTGTTTTGAAAGATTAGGTTTCTGCAATAATAGTGAACAATAAAATGTGTTTTTCTTATATATCCCACGAAAGGTGGATTATGCTGTTTTATATGGCTTACTTTTGTCTCACTAAATGGATATCAAATTCCTAGAAAGTGGATATAGTAACATTTACCACTTTTTTTATTTCCACAATATTCAAATCAACAATGGACTTAAAATAGGAACTCAAAAAATATGCACTGATTAGTATTCATTTGAATTTCAACTTCTCAGATATGAGTTTTATTAGTAATTACTGCCAAAATGTAAATACCCCCACTAGGGATTTTAGAAAATGCTTTCTTCATGTTTTAATGCTCCTTTCAAATCTGTTCCATTCTTTCTTCTTTTAATTTTAATAGCTTAATATTTTTCACCCAAATATAGCATACAATTTGACTTCTGTCATTAGGCAGGAGAATCACCAAGGACCAAACCTAGAAATCCTGAAAAATATTTCTTTCCAGGTGGATCATAATTCAAATTGAACAAAGTTTTAAGAAATCCTAAGCATAATTCTATATTAATATATTTGTCATTTTTATAGAGAACATTTTTATCAATTGGACAACATGTACAGTACAACAAACCATCCAAAGAATGACAGCATTAGAATGTGAATTAATATGGTTATGACTCTATGTCACTAATTTGAGGCCAATTGCATAGATATAATAAAAACTAAATAGATTGTAATATATTATTATTTTATATATCTGGCTAGTAGGTGAGAGACAGCCAAATATTTTGTACCTTAGCAGCATAGTGAAAATTCTCAGGACATAGCACTCTTTATTTACCTCATTTCAAAAACGAAAACATTTCCATGAAGAAATATCCATGCCAAAATAAATACAGAAAGTAAACTTTGTTGGATATAATTATTTGAATTTGCTTGATACTTTTGTCTTTTCTTCATATTACACCTGTGAAAATGGTGTTTTAGTTTAAGTAAAAAATAAGCCAAAAAAGGTTCCACTGGGAATCACTATTTTTTATCACAAAAATTGAAATTAAGTAATATACTAAAAATGTTTACCATTTGAGAGACAGTAATCTACAAAATTTACTATAGCCACATTGAAAATGTATTCTTGAATATGGTTTTATTTAATGGATAATTTCATACAAGTAATTTTCTACACACATGTATCATACAGTAATTACTTTTGATAATTATTGTTTTGTTTTAAAATCATTTAAAGTTATAAATAACATAAAATAAAAGATATTATTTTTCACTTTATCTGTATTTAATAGAAAAGTTTCTTAGAGTATAATTCTAGAAAAGTATTACAAATTAAGGTTTATTAAGTTTTTTATGTAATTAACACTTGGTAAAGATAAATCACATACTTACTATTTTGGAGGTTTAGGAATCTGTGAGACTCATCAATCATGATCAAATACACCTTGAAAAAAATACTCTATGCCAATGAAAAGAACTGTTCCACTATGGTAATAAATCATCAATTCACAAGGAAATACGGGGCCTCAATTTTTATGGGCTCATCGGAAAGACCTGCATGCCATAAACACATGTATTTCGTATTTGGGGTTACTGCTTTTAAAAATACGAAGAAAGGACAAAAAAAAAATCTGTCAAATCAAAAAGCTAATACAAGGTTCCGAATTTTTTAAATCATAGATTCATAAGCTTCTTAAGAAAAGGCATGAATCTTTAAAGAAGGATCTTTGGAGGCCTGATACAAATGATAGAGAATAGAAATTTTAAAACCTGTCTTTTCAAAGTTAACAACCCTATATTTGAAAAGTGATATATTTTTAAAATTAAGCAAATATTTTTGTTCATATTTCATTAGGAGAAAAGTGGCTATCACATTGCCGTTTCAAGTTGCAATTTATATGTAGAAACTTTCTATTCATACTAATGCTATTTTTTTCACTCCTTAGCATCTTTTATAGTTTGAATATATCCCCCAAAAAGCAGGTGTTGGAAACTTAAACCCCAGTGCAACAGTATTGGAAGGTGAGGCCTAATGAGATGGGATTGGGCCATGAGGGTTCCATTCTCATCAACAGATTAATGTCATTATGGCAAGAGTGTGTTCATTATAAATGGGCAACTTTTGTCCTCTATTCACTCTCTTGCCCTCTCTCATCTTCTCTCTTACTCTTTGGTCTTTTCCATAGGATGCCACCACAAGGCCTCACCACATGCTAGCCCCTCTATCTCAGACTTCCCTGAATTCAGGACTATGAGCCAATCAATATATGTTCATTATCAATTACTCCACCTCACGCATTCAGTTAGAGCTGCAGAAAACAGACAAAAACAACATCCCATATTTTCCATGTTCCTACAGTGCAATTTCAGAGAATTGCTTCCAATTTCTGAACACCAGTGAGCATGTACTAGAATGTAAGACTCAGTCAAGCTTCTGGAATGCTGGGAACACCAGGTAAAATGTGTGAAATACAACATACAGTAACTTACCCTTTACTGGCCCATCCCTAGCTGGCTGAAATTACAACATGTAATTTATCTTGCAGGAATATTGTTTCTACCATCTGTGTCAAATAATCCAATTACCTAACAGCAGTAAAAGGTATGCAAGTAATATCAGGAATGATATTAGACTATGAACAACCTGAGGTCTGTCGTATTGGGAAACTAGACTAAAAGAGGAGATCAAAACCCAAAGAAATGTAAAACAGAAACCTTCACACAACATGAAGACTTAGCCATCCAACATCCCATCCAATAACTAAAATAAACAAAGCATCCATTTATCATGTTTCAGTGTCTGGAATTCTTACTGGCACAGTTTCTGACAGTTTTCTGAGATATTTCCTTTGTTCACTCACACTAAATAATCTCAAACCAGATGTATGATGATCAGCCACATTCAGGTGGAAGAAGTATGTATTCCCATTAACCTGTTAACAGATAAATATGTCAGTAATGCCATGTAGTACCATTTAATTCAAGGGAATAGAAAGATATATTTCTTCAGTTAAAAAAGTTCCCAGTACACGTTATTTGTTCTTTTTAAAGCATCTTTTCTTTTCAGTATAGATACACTTTCATCACATACTTTTCTTCCAGAATGTACTTGAGTGTTCTTTGTTTTTCAAACTTCCTGTTATAATCATATGCAGGTTCTCAGCTGAGTGGTATGTTGAAATCCCAGAATGAAAAAATAAAGGCAAAAGGGAGAAAAGTGGGGACAGAGCCACGTATAAGAGATAAACCCTGCTTTAATGCTAACCCCAGTTAACTTGGCCAACAGCTCAAATCAAAATGTACATAGTTTTGTAAGCTAAGCTCAAACTGGCCTTCGCTGGCCAATGGACACTGTTGCATGAGGGTAACCCAGGCTTTTACACTGACTACAGTTGGTTAGGGAAAACTGGAAGGGAGGGCTGTTGCTCAGGAAATGTAGGGGAAGAGACCAAATCTACAATGGTCTCTGCAACAAAAAGCAGGGTTAATGGGTCAAATCCATAATGTGTCTGTGTGTATACTCAACATGAAAACTGGACATCAAAGACCAATTTTACATGAAGAGTCTGAAATTTTTGGTTAAGCCCACAGAGTGAACAAGGTCCAGCATTTAGAGAGTCTCTAAGGCCATTGTAGGTCCAAAATGTTTTGCGGAAGATGTCAGTCGGGAGGGGAAGAGCAAATTTACAGTGATTTCTTACATGGAAATAACAGAAAAGTGACAAAGATCCAGAAGTAGGTGTGTTAGGGTTTACCTTGAATCTTCTGACATCCAGGGACCCCTCACCTGCACAGATCCCTTCTTAAGATATAGCAGGAAGCCTAACAATATGTTCCTGTGATCATAGGTCTCTGGAATTTTTATCAATATAAAGTAAAATTATTATGACATCAGAAGAAACTTGGAAAGACCCTTAGATTAGGAATGTCTGATTAAATCAAGTGAGGAAAAAAAGACTCCTGGTATGAAGAGTGCTTTCTTGTATTTATTTATTTAATAAAAATAATAAAGGACCACACTCAGGCTGCAGTGCACTGCTGTAATCAGGACTCACTGCAGCCTTGACCTCCCAGGCTCAACCAATTCTCTCACCTAGGCCTCCTAAGAAGCTGGGACCACAGGCAGATGCCATATTATGCCAGGCTTTTGTTGTTGTTGCAGAAATTGGGCTGCACTGTGATGTCCAGGCTGATCTCGAACTCCTAGACTCAAGCAAATCTCCCATCTCAGCTTCCCAAAGTGCTAGAATTATAGGCATGAGCCACTATGCCTAGCCAAGAGTACTTTTTTGTCATCTCTAAATTTATCTTTTAAAAATTCTCCATTTTTTTGTATGCACAAACCCATGACAGTATTTCTCCCAGTTTTACAGTGATCTTGAAAACTGATGACAAATAACAAATAATGAATTGTTTAGATAAAACAATTTTTTCAAATCTTTTGGTAACACACATATTTTCTAAACTACCAATAAACATTTTTGGTAGTTTAGAAAAACCTCTTTCAGATATATATATATACACACACACACACATATATATAACACATATATGTACTTTTCATATATATAATCAGCCATGCTAGAGGAAGTATTGAGTTATCCTTTCATTCTCTCTGTTGCAAACATAACAAAAGTTATTTTCATTTGAAGCATATGCAGGCCAAAAAATGTAAAAAACAGTGTGTGTGTGTGTGTGTGTGTGTGTGTGTATGTATGTACGTCAGATAATTAATAAAATATTATGTCATATTCATGCATTTGTGATGATTATGGTGATTTGTCAGTTTTTTTAAGTTAGTAATTTTTGTAGTTTCTTTTTTATTCTAAATAATTACTTTATTCCTAACTTTTAAATATATAACTTAGAGGAAAGGGGTTTGAGGGGGAAGGACAGATATCTAAACTGTATAAGCTTTAGCCTCCACAGAATCTAGAACCGCTCCCATTTTGAAATTGAACGTCAGTTTTTCTGTTGTTTCTTCTTGTTGTTTCAAGACGGCAGATTAGAGGCTTTTAGCATGCTTCAACCCATTGGAAATAGCAAGACAGTGCATAAAGACCAACTCTATGAGCTTTATGTCAAGAAGGAAAATAGGAATACACTGGAATCAGGAAGGACACCCAGATCCTGGGAAGGAGAACATGGGAAAACACACCCAATTACAGTGTGTGACTGGTAGAGGTGAGTGAAGCCCCAGTACATCAGAGAGGCAGAGAGCTCTCCTCTGTGACTCACCTTTCCACTGAGGATCCAAGCAATCCAGGCTGAGGGAAAGCACTTTGTTTCTCCCAAGCCCTGGAGCTTACCTGGGGAGAGGCTTGAAGATGCTGTGAGGTGAAGACACTAGGAAAAGCTGCAGACATTTGCCTAGACCAGGACCAAGAGAAGGATAAAGTCAACCCCGCACTGTGGCTGCACAGGCACTTCAGTCTTGGGCGGGAGACTGGAGCACCTGCTCTGAAGCAGTTTAGAGATCTCCACATCCAGAACTGTGGAAAGTGGCTCAGCAATAGGCAGTGGAATTGTATTCTCCTCCATCACAGGCCTGGGGCAGGAAGAGAGCTACTACAACTACAGTCTCTCCTGGATGACACGACTGGCAGCCAGGGCCAGGTTAGCAACCTGGAACTGGTTTGCATGTGTCATTGTTGAGTGCCTCAGCCTGCTCCCCTGAGATCGTGGTATAGAGAAATCCTCTCTGCTCCACCCCAGGCAGAACCTCAGGCATTTGGAGCACCCACTTGCCTGGATCAGCAGCTTGAGCTAACCAACCCTTCATGGACATAGATTTTGGTGCAATGGGGCCCTCTTTGCTCCACTCCCAGACAGATCTTCAGGCATTCAGAGCACCCATTCACATAGACTGGCAGCCTGAGTCACCCTACCCATCCTGTGCAGAGATCCTCTGCATAGGGGCCACTCTATACCCAGACAGATCTCCAGGAATTAGAAGCATGTGCTCACCTGGTTCGACAGCCTGAGCTAACCCCCACTACCTGGGTATAGATTGTGGTGCAATAAGACCCTCTTTACTCCACAGTCAGGTAGATCTTCAAGCATTTGGAGTACCCACTCACCTGGATTCGTCATTTAGGCCACCCCCGTTCCTCATGCAGAGAACTTGGGGCCAAGGAAGTTTTCCAGCTCCACGCCAAGGAACAATTCTGGGTTCTTGGTGGCTGCCCATTGGATTCGTCCTCAGGCCTGGTGTTTGCACCTGCAACCAGGGCCCTGTAGGTGGACCTGTATAGTCCAACTCTACACATCTTCCCCCTTATCCCACTGGGGCTAAGCAGGGAGCTCAGACCACTGTGAACTCCACAAATAAGCCTATTGCCTCAGGCAACAGAGAGCTTCTCCCAGTACACAAGCATTAAGTATATACCCAGCCATGTGTTTAGCCACAGTCAGCTCTCACCCATAGCACTATCTATTGATTGTAGGTCAAATTGCACAGTCCAATATAAAACCTGCCAGCAGAAGTCTACAGTCATATCCTCTAAAGAGTGGGGGAAAGGGAAAGGGGGAAAAGAAAAATAATAATAATAATAATATTGATAATAATAATAAATATAAAAATAAATAATAAAAAATAATTATAGGGAAACAAAGAAAAAAATAATCCTACCCAAAGGAGAATAATTCAAAAATTAAAAAGTAGCAGTGTCTTCAGGTGAGAAGGAACCTGGGCAAGAATTCTAGTACCATGAAAAATACTGATGACGTGATACCGCAAAGGACCACAGTAGCTCTCCAGCACTGGTCCCTAACCAAGATGGAAACTCCGAAATGACAGATAAAGAATTCAAATCATGGATGCAAGGAAGCTCAATGAGATCCAAGATAAGGTTGAAAATTAACATAAAGAAACTTCTAAGGCAATCCAGGAAATGAAGGAAGAAATAAACATCTTCAAAATAAATCAGAGATTTTGGAATGGAAAAAAATCACCTAAGAAATTTTAAAATACAAAGGAAAGTTTTATCAATACATTAGGCCAAGCAGAAGAAAGAATTTCAGAGCTTCAAGACCAGTCTTTTGAATTAACCACAATAGACAAATCTTTTTAAAAAGGAATTTAAGACATGTCCAAAGTCTTCAAAAAATATAGGATTATGTAAAGCAACCAAAATTATGAAATACTGGCATTCCTGAGAGAGAAGAGAAAAAGAAAACAACCTAGAGAACATATTTGAGAGAATAATTCAAGAACATTTTCCTTATCTTACTAGAGAGGTAGGCATCCAGATATAAGAAATGTAGAGGATACCTGGAAAATATTATTCAAAACCAACATCACCAAGATGTAGATTCACCAGAACTGTTCAGAGTCAATGCTAAAGAAAAAATATCTTAAAGGAACCTAGAGAAAAAGTCAGATCACATACAAAGGGAACCTCATCAGGCTAGCAGGAAGACTTCTCAGCAGAAACCTTACAATCCAAGAGAGATTGGAGGCATATTTTCAGTATTCTTAAAGGTAAGAAATTCCAACCAAGAATTTTATATTCCACCAAACTAAGCTCCATAAGTGAAGGAGAAACAAAATCTCTTTCAGGGAAACAAGTGCTAAGGGAAATAGTTACCACTCTTGGGGTAACCACTAGACCAACCACTAGACCACCAGACCACCTTACAAGAGATCCCTATGGGAATTCTAAACACAGACACAACAGAACAATACTTACTACCACCAAAATATGCTAGCCCACGGACCCTATAACGTAACCAGACAATAGGAACTACAAAGCAACCAGAAAACAACTTCATGATAGGATTAAGACTTCACTTATCAATATTAACCTTAATATAAATTATCTAAACACCCCGCTTAAAAGGCACAGAGTGGCAAGTTGAATTAAGAAAACAAGATCCATTCAACTGCTGTCTTTCATAAACTCATCTCACACATCACGACACCCATAGGCTCAAAGTAAAGGGTTGGAGAAAGATTTATCACCTAAATGGAAGCCTAAAAAACATCAAGAGTCACTATTCTTACAAAAGACAAAACAGACTTTAAACCAACAAGAATGAAAAAGGACAAAGGAGAACATTACATAATGATAAATGGTTCAATTTAACAAGAAGACTTAACTATCCCAAATATATACACACCCAACAGTGGAGCACTGAAATTCATAAAATAATTTCTTCTAGACCTATGAAAAGGCTTAGCCTCATAATACTACTGGGAAATTTCAATATTTCACTGACAACATTAGACAGATCACAGAGGCATAAAACCAACAAAGACATTTTGGATTTAAATTTAACACTTGACTGATTGGATCTAACAGACATCCACAGAATACTCCACCTTTTAATCACAGAATATACATTTTTCTCATCTGTACACAGAACATACTCCAAGACTGACCACTAGCTCAACCATCAGGCAAGTCTCAATAACTTCAAAAAAATCAAAATCATATCAACCATAATCCCAGACCACAAAGGAATAAAAATAGAAATCAATACCAAGAAGATCTATCAAGACCATACAATTACATGGAAATTAAACAACTGTCTCCTGAATGACTCATCAACAACTTTTGTTGTTTTGGGTAAACAACAAAAGTAACACAGAAATCAAAAATTATTTGAAAGCAATAAAAGAGAGACACAACATACCAGAATCTGTAAAACATAGCAAAAGCAGCGTTAAGAGGAATGTTTATGCCACCGAACATATAGCTCAAAAAGTCAGAAAGATTTCAAATTAACAATCTAATATCACACCTATAGGAACTAGAAAAGCAAGAACAAACTAATCCCAAAGCTAGTAGAAGAAAAAAATAACTAAAAGTAGATGAGAACTGGTTAATTGAAATGCAAAAATTAATACAAATAATTTTTAAAAACAAGAGTTTATTTTGTTAAAGAATTAACAAGATTAATAGACTCCCAGGTAAGATTACAAAGAAGAAAAGGGAAGATCCAAATAAGCACAATCAGAAATGACAAAGGTGACATTAAAACCAATCCCACAGAAATATAAAAATACTCAGAGATAATTTTTAAAACTTCTATGCACACAAAGTAAACAATCGAGAGAAAAATGAGTAAATTCCTTAGAACACACAATCTCCATCTCCTAACATTCAATCAGGAATAACTTGAAGCCCTAAACAGATTAATATCAAGTTCCAAACTGAATCAGTAATAAAAATCTACTGGCCGAGTATGGTGGCTCACGCCTGTAATCCCAGCATTTTGGGAGGCCGAGGTGGGCAGATCACAAGGTCAGGAATTCAAGACTAGCCTGGCCAACATGGTGAGACTCCATCTCTACTAAAAATACAAAAAATTAGCTGGGCATGGTGGCACATGCCTTTAATCTCAGCCTCTCGGGAGGCGGAGGCAGGAGAATTGCTTGAACCAGGACCCTGGAGGCAGAGGTTGCCAGTGAGCCAAGATCATGCCACTGAACTCCAGCCTGGGCTACAGAGCTAGACTCTGTCTCAAAATAAATAAATAAATAAATAAAATTAAATAAAAAATCTACCAACCAAAAAAGCCATGAACGAGATGGAGTCACAGCTAAATTATATGAGACATATAAAGAAGAGTTGGTACAAGTTTTATTGAGACTATTCAAGAAAATCAAGGAAGAGGGACTTCTCCCTAACTCAATCCACAAAACCAACATCACTCACATACCAAAACCTGGCAAAGATGAGATGATCAAAAAAACTACCAGCCAATATCCCTGATGAACATAGACACAAAAATCTTCAACAAAATACCAGCAAAGTGAATCCAGCAGCACATCAAAAAGTTAATTCACAATAGTCAGGTAGACTTCATTCCTGGGATGCAAGATTGGTTCAACATTTGCAAATCAATAAATGTGATTCACCACAGAAAAAGAATTAAAAACAAAAACCATATAATCATCTCAACAGATGCAGGAAAAGCTTTTGATAAGATTCAACATCCCTTCATGATAAAAATCCTCAAGAAACTAGGCATAAAAGGAGCATATCTTAAAATAATAAGATCTACTTATGACAAAACTACAGCCCAACATTAAACTGAATGGGCAAAAAGTGGAAGCATTCCCCTTGAGATCTGGAACAAGACAAGGAAGTTCATTCTCAACACTCCCATTTGACATAACACTGAAAAGTCCTTACCAGAGCACTCAATGGAGAAAGAAATAAAATGTATATGAATAGGAAAAGAAGAATTCAAAGTATCTCTCTTTACTGGTGATATGATTCTATACCTAGAAAATCCTAAAAATTCCACCAAAAGGCTCACAGAACTGTTATACAACTTCACTAAAGTTTCAGAATACAAAAACAATGTATAAAAATTAACAGCAGTTCTATACACCAATAATGTTCAAGCTGAAAGTCAAATCAAGAACACAATCCCACTTACAATAGCCACAATAAAATTCCTAGAAATACAGCTAACCAAGAAGGTGAAAGATCTCTACAAGGAGAAATACAGAACACTGCTGAAAGAAATCATAAATGACACAAACAAGTGGAAAAATATTCCACGCTCATGGGTTGGAAAAGTCAAGGCCATACTGCCCAAAGCAATCTATAGATTCAACACTATTCCTATTAAGCCACTAATGCCATTTTTCACTAGAAAAAAAAATTCTAAAATTTATATGCAACCAAAAAAGAGCCTGAATAGACAAAGCAATCCTAAACAAAAACAGCAAAGCCAGAAACATCACATTATCCAGCTTCAAATCATACTGTAAGGCTACAGTAACCAAAAGAGCATGGTACTGGTAGAAAAACAGACGCATAGACCAATGGAACAGAATAGAGAACTCAGAAATAAAGCCACACACCTATGGCCATCTGATATTTGACACAGTCAACAAAACCAAACCATGAGGAAAGGATTCCCTATTCAGTAAATAGTGCCAAGATAGCTACCTAACTATATGTAGAAGAATGAAACTAGACCCCTGTCTTTCATCGTATACAGAAATTAGCTCAAGACGAATTAAAGATTTAAATGTAAGACCTCAAAATATGAGAGTCATTGAAGAAAACCTAGGAAATACCATCCTGGTCATTGGCCTAGGAAAAAAGTTTATGACTAAGTCCTCAAAAGCAATTGCAACAAAAACAAAAATTGGTAAGTGGGACCTGATTAGACTAAAGAATTTTTGCGGCCGGGCACGGTGGCTCAAGCCTGTAATCCCAGCACTTTGGGAGGCCGAGACGGGCGGATCACGAGGTCAGGAGATCGAGACCATCCTGGCTAACACGGTGAAACCCCGTCTCTACAAAAAAAAATACAAAAAACTAGCAGGGCGATGTGGCGGGCGCCTGTAGTCCCAGCTACTCGGGAGGCTGAGGCAGGAGAATGGCGTGAACCCGGGAGGCGGAGCTTGCAGTGAGCTGAGATCCGGCCACTGCACTCCAGCCTGGGCGACAGAGCGAAACTCCGTCTCAAAAAAAAAAAAAAAAAAAAAAAAAAAAAAAAGAATTTTTGCACAGCAAAAGAAACTCTCAACAGAGTAAAAGACAACCTATGGAATAGAAGAAAATATTATCAACCTATGCATCTGATAAAGATCTAATATTCAGAATATATAAGGACCTTAAATAATTGAACAATTAAAAACCCATTTAAAAAAATAGACAAAAGACATAAACAAAGTCTTCTCAAAAGACCTACAAGTGGTCAAGAAACATATGAAAAAATATTTAACATCATTAATCATCAGAGAAATGTGAATCAAAACCAAAATGTGATAGTATCTCATACCAGTCAGAATGGCTATTATTGAAAAGTAAAAACAAACAAACAAATGCTGGTGAGAATGCAGAGAAAAGGGAATGCTTACACACTGTTGGTGGGCGTGTAAATTAGTTCAACCACTGCAGAATACAGTTGGGAGATTCCTCAAGAAACTTAAAACAGAACTACCATTCAACACAGTAATCCTATTACTATACATATATCTAAAAGAAAATAAATTATTCTACCAAAAAGGCATATGCACTTGTATGTTCATCACAGCACTATTCACTAAAGCAAGGATACGGAATCAACCTAGGTGACCATCAGTGGTGGATTGGATTTTAAAAAAATTTTGTGCCTATACACCATGGAATACTATGCAGCCATTAAAAAAGAACGAAATCTTTCTTTGAAGCAGCATGAATTCAGCTGGAACCCATTATCCTAAGTGAATTAACACAGGAACAGAAAACCAAATATCACATGTTCTCACTTATAAGTGGAAGCAGACAATGGGTACTCAAAGACATAAAGATGGCAAAAGTAGACAATGGGGACTATCAGGGGAAAGAGAAGGGTGAGAGGAAAGAGTTGAAAACTGTCGGGTACTATTCTCAGTATCTAGGTGATGAGATCAATCATACCCCAAACCTCAGCATCATGCAATATACTCAGGTATATTGCACATTTCTGTAATAAAATGTGAAATTATTTTTAAAAATAAATTGAGCAACAACCAGCAACTTGGAAGGAACAAAAAAATGTCACAAGCACCATAAAGAAGTAGTCAACAAAAAAGGTGGGAGTTACCAGATTTTAGCCAATGACTGATTCTTACAATGATAGAAAGCTGGAGTGTGTGACTCAGGAACTAGGATTCCTTTCTAGTTCTCAGACTGTCTTTCAACACAAAGAGGTGGCTGAATGCTGTTGTATAAAGGCACCTAAGTCATCCCAGCAAAAGATATCCCAATTTTAGGGTAGGAATACAAATTCTAAATCCCACCAGAGACTTTGCACTGTAGAAGCCCTCTTTTTATCAACAAGATTATAAATTGCAATTGGTTGGTTAATAAGAAAAAAATAAAATAAATTGGTGATCCATAAATATGAGATATGTTTTCAACATTTTATTATAACTTGCAATGGCTAAATATGCATTTCATGACCAGATCTTTGATACAGTGTCAAAGGATTTCCTCTGAGCATACATCACTTATTATATTCCCATATATAATAATGAGTTCCATATAAAATTGCCAAATTTCAGCCACTCATGATTTTGAAAGATAGGAATGTCATAAAGTTCATTTGGACCTACAAAAGAGTAATTTTTTTATACCTTGCATCTAATTTAATTCTTGACACCTTGATTTTGTAGTCTTTATAACACAATATAGTTACTTTTCTTAGAAAAACTGACCTTAGGTTTTCTTTTATAGGTTACCTGTTACTTCTGTCTCACAGCTCTTAAAATTCTTTCCCTGTCTTAATTTTGGATAACTTGATGACAACGTGCCCAGGCGAAGATGTTTTTGCAGGGAATTTCCCAGTTGTTCTTGGTGCTTCTTGTATTTGGATGAAGAACACAAGTAGACAATATAAGGTCACACCTCAAGGAACTGGAGAAACAAGAACAAACCAAACCCAAATCAAGCAGAAGAAAGGAAATAACCAAGATCAGAAACAAACAGACAAAATACAAAAGATAAATGAATCTGCTCCCCAAGGACTTTAACTGTGACTAAAACAACTGATTTTTTTAGAAAAATAAGTACATAACATAAAAATTTACAGGGAAAAGATGCACAATAGTATCAAAGAGGAGTCAGCTTGCAGGAAGCTTGCATGTTCTCTGGACCATCATCAATATGTTTTACAGACAACACTGATTAATTGACAGTTCAGTTAGGAGATCAGTGAAGAGATCTCTTGCCAGACTTGGTCAATATTATCTCCAGCACTGAAGGAAGTTGAGCCTAGGTGGCAAAGGTTTCCGTTTACAATTTATTTGGGGTAGGGAAGCCGAGGATTGGCAGTTTCACATGAATACAAAGGCCAAATAATATAATCAATTAATTTGAACCTCTTATTCAATGAGTAACATCATCCATGTGGTAATCTAGTTCACCAGTAAAGTGTGTCCACAGTGTGTGAGGCAAACTCCTAAGTAGCCCAAGGATAGCCTATCTCATTATGATATGAATCTCACCACAAACTGTGTGAACAAAGAGTGTTTCCAATTTACTGTATCTTTTACCTTTTTATTTTCCTTAATTCTTTTCCTTATAAGTTAATTGAAAAGTATAAAGCATATATTAAGGTAGAAAACCATTATGATTCAAAAAAGTGAGAAAGTTCAGGACACTTAGAGATATATATTGTATTCACAAAGAAATGTACATAATTTTCATGATCGATCCAATTAGTTATGTTTGTACTAAGTTTTCATAGTAAGAAGAAACTAGAGTTAAGGCTGAGTTTTGCTATTTCCACAGAGTTCTAGGCCTAGCCCCATCTCCATGCTCTTTGAAGAGATGGCATAACAACCCCAACAGAATATTTTGGCTGTCTATCTGAGAGTGCAATGGGAATCTTAAGGCTGAAACCTCATCTCATTACAGACACTGTGCAATGAACAAATCAATTCAATATATATTTTGCTGTAGGATCAAAATTGGAAGTCACTGACTTCAAAATCCTCATATCAGTCCTTTCTGCTTTTGCCAGCAAGCAAATATATCCCCGGAGTGCAGCCCCTCAGGTGTGAGCACATCATAATATAAAAATCTGTCAAAATCTCTAGTTTTCTATATGAAAAAATAAACCCCAGAAGCCAAATAAATATCCCTATAGTGTTACATCATATCTTTGACTTTGGTACAGACTGTAGGCATTACCAGCAGTCTCTATTTCTACCAAATTAAAGTAGGAATCCTAAAGAAACCAGTTCACTTCCATGTATCTTTATTTAGTTGAACAAGACAGCCTACCTAAGCAAAATAATGAGACACGTAAGAACTAGCATGTATTTTGAAAAGAAATTCCCCCAGGGTTCAGCTAATTACTATCTTAAAACAACTGCCTATATTCAGATGCCAATAGAAAGATTAAATCAGTGGCTATGACCATATTATTTCCCTCTTAACACTACAGACAATGTGTCTGCGGTTACTGTACTAACAGCAGGGTACCACACACCCTGTGGAGCATTCTGTACAGGATAATGCTTTGAGGGAACACAGCTGCTTTCAGGGAGAGAAAAACTGCAGATTTAAATTTCAGAATGTTTTCCTTTGGGTCATTTTGTACTTGTGAGCAGAAAGTTCACTCTCTTATGTGCTCCTTCAACATACACACACACACACATACACTTCATACTGATGCAATCATTACCAACCATGATGAGTGTGGTTTCTGCAAGTCAGATGTTGTCTTGACTCATGACTAATTCAAATAACTGAAATAAATCCAGACAACCACTTTACACTATAAAGGGGAAAAAGAAAAAGCTTTTATATGTGTTTCTCCAGCATGCACAAGCAAAGTGGACTATGCGCAGACCAGGTGAGAAACTTTTCCACATAGTAGTCTTTAATGTTTATAAATAAGACTTTCTCACGTAGAGAAAGGGAAGAAGGCATATGAAGTGAGTTCACAGAAAGGTGAAAGAGCAATAAACAATTGAGGAACAGCACATCAGCTCCTCCAAAAGGCTATCACTGTTGGAGCAGCCACATGCATTCTCATTCATCCTATAGAGTCCACAACATAGACAAGCAGCCCACAGGCACCCCTGCATTTGGCATGGATCCTGGAAATGCCCACACCTACCTTCCACCAAAGCCAACCTGTCATCCATAGCAGTTGAGAGCACATTCTCAGAGGGAAGTTTTAAAGATTAAGTAATCTAAAGCACCAAACATTCTAAATATAGGCCATAACAAAATGAGACAGCCTTACCACATTCTGTGTGTCCCCATTTGCAGTTCCCCAACAAAACCCTGCTCTGTCATACTGTCATGCCTTTCTGCATCCCATTCCCACTGGGGGAGTGTTCCTCTTCATGCTTCTGCTCAGACAGGTCCTGTCTTCCCTGTGTTACCTGCTGTGGAAAAACCATTCTTCACTACTGCTCTTTAATCCTTGGGCAACATAGACATACCACTTTTTATGTTGCATTGTAATTTCTAAAACTAATTTTTTAATTTTTCTCTAATCCTGCCCCCTCCACCCCCAGATTATGAGGTTTTGAAGGACAGACAGTGAAATTTTTCTTTTTCTATCCCTGATGATTAGTACAACACCTGGCAGACAACAGATTCCCAGTAGATGGGTGACAGATGAATAATCTCTAGGCTTGTGTTGGTTGTTCTTTGTTTCTTTTTCTCTTACTGTGATTTAGGAAAACAAGTTTCTTACTTTATGAGGATGATGTTATTTATTGATATATAAAACTTCATTTTCTTCTATTTCTGCTCCAACAAGGGTTGATTTGTGAGTGACCAGGTTCACTTCTCTGCTGCACAGCTGGAAGAAACCTCTGAAATTCACCCCCCATCCCCCAACCTTGCAAGGAGTGCTCTTGGAATCACTTTTTTGCACAGAATCAAAGTTTTCTCTCACTTCTAATTCTTACCATTCCTCTTGATGATGGGAGGGATTTGTAACCTTAACTTCACGATATATTACCTCAGAAAATACATCTCTTGTCTCAGTGGTCCTAATATCCTTCCCAAAGAAGCATGAACACACACACACACACACACACACACACACACACACACACACCCCACATACTTGCCCTTTGAGTTATTTAAAGAGTAACCAACATCAATAGCAATTCAGTCCCAGAACACAAGTTTGGCTTCATAAATTAGTCTCACAGTGACAAGGAGTCTTTTCCCTCTCTGATGGGAAACCTGTTCCTTATAGCAAGAAAAGAAGTCCAGGGATCATTTTCTTTATATTATATATTTTCCTGGCAGTTTTATATATATTCCTTCTTTTAACTTTAGAACACGTGCATTATTTTACCTTCATTCATCCATTTAACAATTTAATTTTAACAAATAACTAATAGAAACCGTGATTAAAAGGAATTCTAAACAACTACCTGGCCTACTGGCCTTCATTCATGTTTTCACAAGCACCACACTTACACTTGTTTTAAAATGTTCCAGCAATCTTAGTTCTAACTTTGGCTATAATATATTACAATATTCACTTAGAGTGAACCGCTCTATCCAAATTAAATCTTCTTCTGAGTTTTGCGTAGTCAGTAGTAAGATCTCACTTAAAAGGCTTGCCAGAAAAATTCTCAGAATGTCTAGTGCTGAAGTTTGGAAAGTGAAGGACACTCTATACAACAAAAGGTAGGAAGGCAGAGTGAGAACCCAATGGCAATATAACAGGCAGAATAATCATGGCTCAGAGAACAGATCCCGGGAGCCAGACTGCCGAGGTCCAAATTCTACAACTGCAGGCAAGTTACTTAACACTCAGGTTCCTTGTCTATAAAATGGTCATAACAATATTACCTACTTCATATGGTTGTTTGTGAGGATTAAATGAGAGTACACATACTTAAAATGTTTGGACTGGTAACGAGGTAAGCACTAAGTATTTACTATTTAAAATATTATTATTATCAATAATATTCTCACCAAATGTAAGTATCAAGCCTCTGAGTTAAAAATTATTTTATCTGAAATGCATTAATTGACCTTTCTGTGGTTGATGGCATCCCTGAAGAGTCAATTAATCAAAAGCAGGCCATGTAGCTTGCTTTATCTTTAAGGCAAGCTGCCATGGGTTTTTAATTTAAAGGAAAAACAATCATGGATAGATGCATATCTAAAATAAACTTATCCTTCTTAGTTTCATAATTCTTAAATTACAGCTAGTCTATCTAACAAATACGTATTATATGTCTGCTATTATATCAAAAGTTATAGATAAAAAGAAATGCAGTATAATACATGATTACTTTTCTCAACAAATTTTGGAGAAAACTCAGCTTATAGGCAGGAACTGGTACAATGGAAATTCTGAAGAAAGATCTGGAGGGAAAGACTCTAAGGATAATAGAAGGGGCTTGAATTAATCTTTGAAAGATAGAGAAAGTTTAAGTCAGAAAAGAAAAGGAGGAGGCCTCCCAGGCAGAGTGGATAGTTTAGGCAATAAGTAAGCTTGCAGGGAGACATTCTCATTGGTTAGTAATGAGCGACCCAGTTAAATGAGACATTGAAGGGCCTGGCGGTGTGAGTGCACACCCAGGCCCTGGGACTGGGGTTAGATTTTATGTGCCTCCATGTTTCTCTTCAAATTGGAAATGTGTTTTCACTGTATATGAAAGGGAAGGAGATGCTTTGATAGATGGCACTCTTAAAAAGATGTCAAGGCTTCATGGAACAACCTCAAATACCATCCAGTTCTCTTGATACCTTGTGCCCTGGTTTCTTTTCTTCCTTGATGTTAAATCACTATGGAAATTTGCATGAGAAGGGGATCTTTGTTTCTCAGAGTTCATCTGCTCCAGTAGCCATTTACTCCTCACTTCATTGTCACTCATCTCCTCAGCAAAGAGAGGGTGAGGACTCCGAGGAGAGAATAGCAGCAGGAGCAGACAAGCTCCTGAGGACCAGAGACTTTGTTGTCATGTAAATCAGCACAGAAATAAAAGGGAAGAGATGTACAGAGAATAGGTTTTAGAAGCAAATAAATAAAATGATTTCCATGGGGGCAAGAGTAGCTCTTTAATATTTATCAGTGCCACTGAGTTCTTTTTGCAACAGTAATTCATCATCATAAAGCCCATTTCCACATAGCTTGTTGGGTATTGCAATCACAGTGAGGGTACTCCCCTAAAAACATTACTAATGGCTATCTTGGTTTCAAAATGCTAGACTCATGCTAATGGAGAAGATGACCAAAACAAAAGAGAATAGATGCAAACAGAAACATCACATTTTTACCAGGGAAACTTAAGTTGAGCTGTGGATCATAGGACTTTGAATCTTTAAAATGGAAACTTACTATCACACTAACCCTATATGTCATTGAGTTATGGGAATCCAAACACATATGGACAAAATGGTGAAGAATGAAATCTGATCCATTTTACCGGAATTCTTTTTGTAAAACATGAATTTCATTATATTGAAGTGGGCAGCAAGGAAAAATACATAACAGACTGTGAGAAAACGTTTGCTTATCTGTTTTCAAAGTGTTTAATGTGTTATGGTTAAGAGAAAAGAGTCTTAAAAAGTTGCTGTCAGCAGCAAATCATTTGACTGACAGATTCCTTAGCAAAAGCTAAAGGAGTGAGTAACCCTGGAAGCAATTCATGCATGCATGCAGCATCAGTTTTAAGGGAGCCCTGGGTAAATTTCACCCGATGAACTCCTTCTAGTGGTAAACAACTTCACCATTGTATAGTAAAAGAAACACTAAGGGAACCTTGAAACTACTGAGGGATCAAAGGAAGCTGAGAGGACAAGAGTGGAAGCCTAAAAGTTATCCTGTGTAAGCCACCCTTTGCTTCAGAATCCAGCTCAACTTCCCCCGAGATAGACTCCACACAAGATGTAAAACAAAGGCCATTCTTACCTTTAGAGGCAGTGAAAAAGCAACCAGAGGAAATAAAAAACAAAGAGAGGTTTTTGTATTCTGGCATTTTGGTTTGAGAGCTCCCCTGCCCCCAACCCCCAACCATTGTCCATCCTTGCACAGTGTCTGATGACATTCATTAGGGAGATATAGCTTAAAATGGGTGTGCCCCAACCGGCTGTCTCCTAGAGTAACCCTGAAGGCAAAGAACATAACTTAAGGAGGCATCTGTCAAGCAATTCTCAGCTACTGTAAATTTAAGCTGTGAGAGCCCAATAATTAGAGAATTGTAATTAAGGAAAAGTAGAGCAATGTCAGATTCATTCAGAACCTAGAATAATTTCTATATTACCTTGCTTCTTACAGGTTCTTCCATTATTAGTTTAGACCTCATAATAAAAACGCAGTCACACATCTTTGTGCCACAATTCCAAAGGAACTATCTTCAAATTTGTTTCTTTCCCATGTTCTCTCACTCAAGAACTGTTACCTTCATCTGCTCCTTCATCCACACCAGAAACCCTGGGAATCATCCCTGAGTCTTTGCTCACACACAATCAGTTGCCAAATCTTGTTCATCCTACTGCCTTACAATCTCTTTTGTAATTTACACATGCACACTGCTTCTACCCTAGTTAAGGCCCTTAGAGCTCACCTACACCTAGTTAAGGCCCTAAAGACTCACTCACTTATCTTTTACCTCCAAATGTAATCTTATCTAATAAACCTTTCATATTGCTGCCAAGGTACTTGTTTGAGAATTCTTACAGTTGCTCCTGCCTATCTGTGGTACAAACTGCAAAATCTTCATGATCTGATCATATCTTATCCCTACACATAGCTCCTCTGTGCAGTACTGATTCTTCCCTGAACTTGGCTTATTCTCTCTTGCTCCCCTGCACTTGCACAACTAGTTCTCTGTTCTCTCCGTGGCCCACGCTATGTGCCCTTCAAGTCTCAGGTGAACCATGTTCTCTACGATGCAGTCAGGACTCCCTCTTTCATCATCTCATAGTACCTCTGTGTTCAGCACTTCACATTGCCAAAATCAGAAACTCACTCAGGTTACAGGTAAGTGGGCGTATGTTGTAAGGATAGAAGAATAAGTGAGGAAGAGGGGCCCCAGACAAATATCAGAGTACACCCCCAGCCAGGCACCAGGAAAATGGAGCATGGTTCAGGAAATAGAATAGCATTCAGGACCCCAGGCAGCTTTCATGGTTTATCTCACTATTCTCCTCAGAAAAGAGAATATGTAAAGCCCTTTTCTCAGGTCCTGTCATTGCTATCCCACAATATCTTCCAGCTTCTGTTCCAATTATCAACTGTCTGACTTCCTCTATATGTTGAATTTAAACCATTTAGAAGAGATTTTACCAAGGCAATGAGGTACCATGAATCTCTATTGAGGTGTTCTTTCCTACCACCACACCCCACAGAACACTGACTTGTAGCTGTGCTATGAATTGGCAGATCAAGCTAGCTGTGGCCAGAGCAATTCCACTGGGCAGCAGCATGGTGATCTATGGTTAACAAATGCCATAAAGGGACTATCAGGTGTCAGCATTCCGAGATTTGGCATACCAAATAAAAATTTCATTGTGTATAACTGACAAAAAAAATTCTCACACTGTATTATATTTGCTTACATGATCGCATGACTATCTTTTTAAAAGTCTGTGAGCATTTTGTGAAAAATTTTATCCCTCAAGCTCCAGATCTACTATGTAAGTATATAGTAGGTATGCAATAAATATTTGATAAATGAATGAATGGATGAATGTATTAGGAGTATACACATATACATTAAATAATTTCATTTTGGCATCAAAGAGTTTATTACTAAAGGTGTTATAAGTATCTTACTTTTATATCCCATTTAGCTGAAGCACCTTATCTAAATCTGTGCTGTAAGTCTCCTGGAGAACTATGGAGTGGAAACTCACTCAAATCATAAACACAGAAACCCTACCCCCAGAAATGGTAGTTCTAGTATGTTAAAAGATTATGAAATCATAGAATATCAGGGCTGAAGGGGACCTGAGGACCATTTTCCTAACCCTCTGTCCATCAGGATACACACAATAGGCAATATTTACGTGAGTAACAGTTGAGGTGGCCTACCACACTTCTCCATCGGTAAAGGGGACCATGAGCTCTGCTCAGTTACATGCACCGTGCACTTTAACTCCTTCCTTTCCCAGAGATGCATTTCAATTGAGATATTCGATAACATGTTTAGATGAGGAAACCTAAGCCTATAGAAGATAAGTTGCTTATTCAAGATCACACAGCTCCCTAATTAAAAAGCCAGATTCTAGGCCTCCTTCTCAGTCCAGTGTTCTTTTCTAGTTCTCTGTTTAGCATTTCTCAGTTTCTCAAAGGCTCAAATTAATAATTTAACCTAAAAGTTCACTTCAACCATTTTGCTACCAAAGGCAAGAATGAACATAAGCCCCATAAATAGAGAATTGAGCAAACTGTATTTAAGGGAAAAGATCCACGTGTAGATAATGTGGTAAAGGCAAAGGCAAGAGCAGGGACACAGGAAAAACTACAACTCTAAGAAATGCTTCTGTAATGCAGTGAACTGGTCATTCAGTAAATTGGTTCTTAGGTAAATTAATTTTCTGCAAATTGGCCTTGGCATGTTGCAACTGGCATTTAAATACATAGCTCCATAAACACATATAGTTGTGAGCTAACTCAGAAGTCTCATGTAAGCCGTTATCCCTTCATATAATCTGTCCATATAGAGTACAATAATTGCTTTTTCTCAGCCTAGTTAATGTTTGGTTGTTTTGTAATTTTTAAAAATACCAGATACTTAATTAATTTAAGCTCATTGTTTTCCAGTCTTTTAAGTTACAAATTAGCAAGTTTCTGCTATGCATACATTTAGCATATTTGTGGTAATTGAGAACAGAATTTGGAGGTTTACTAACAGCAACCACATGAAGGAGAATATGAAATGCTGATTACCCTCATGGATTACAACAAGATTCTGTGGTGTATGAATTGTCTGGCATTTAAACTAAGAGTTGATGAAGATCAACATCAAAAGAAGATTTACATTAAATGCTAAGGATTATGTTTTCAGGGTCCAGAGTAAGAGAACAAGGAAATGCACTGAAAAATAAAAATGGTCGAGGTATTGGCCTATATTCCCTTTAAAATGCATATTATATTTTTCACTAATATTAGTTATTACCATCTTAAGTCACCAAGCTAAAAGCCAAATTTATACCACGTATCACTTTGTGAGCACGCATAGGTATTAAGTAGAAATATATATGATCGAAAATAAAATAAATCAAGAAATTTTTTTTTAAAAAGAGACTCTTGACTGTCTCACAGACACTCTTACTTGCAAAGTTTTAAGAAATTTAGTCTTACCCGATCTCCCTCCTTGATTCTCCTGGAGATCAAATAGGATGGAAGGTAGAGAAGAAGATTGAGTAAAAACTAGCCTGGGCATTTTCACTATTTCTGCTTCATTCTTTCACTTCAGGTTATCACTCAAAATTCTCTGGTATTTGTTGTTGTTGGTTTTTTTCTTTCCCTTGTAAAATCGTCATTTCCAAGAACCAGTTTCTATTTTTCTTCTCCTAACCTACTGACTTATTTGCCTCTCAAAACAATCCAGAGTAATTTCTTCACGCTAAAAAACCCCAGGATACTGGGCCTTACCCACAAACCTCCCCAGGCTGGAGGTAGGATTTTCTTGACTTCAACTGAGACTGTCACATGATTTCTGGATCCAGAATCTGACTTCTCAGAGTGGCCAGTTATACTTTGCCCCTCAAGACAAAATGATCCAGGAAGCATGACTACTTGTACAACAATTTCCAGATAAAATTCAAGTTTCCCATTAAATGTGAGTTTCAGATACACAATGAATAACTTTTAAGCATAAGTATATCCCATGCAATATTTTTTATATATTTATTTATCTGTAATTCAAATTTAACTGAGAAACCTATATTTTTATTTGATAAATCTGGCATTCCTAACTTGTACCTGTCCCTCCTTTTGAAACTTTCATTTTCTCTAGAATTTAATCCTTCTTAAGTAATAGTTTAGTCTTAATAATGTTCCTTATTGTTTCAAGTTGCTTTGCAGGAGTTCCTATGCTGATACAAATGTGTATGCATGAGTACATATGGGCATGTACCTGTACTCAGAAAAGTTTAATGTCAATAATGACAATAAGAAAGGCTGAAGAATAAAACTGCCAGCCTTCCCCAGAGGATCTTCTGATAATTTTCCATGTCATCCAACATAAATTCTTCCAAAATGGTCCTTTATTCTTGAAATTATACTACCATAGCTCTTGAGAAGATGGAACTAAGGAGAAGGCCTTCTTTGGCAAAGCTTACTGTACAATCTGAATTGGTAGCTAGATCCAAAAATACATTGTCGTCTATTGAATAGAAATCACCCAGATTTTGAATTGGCATAAAAGATTCCCAAACTAAATACTCTGTTATAAATATTTTGACCTGTCTAAAACTGTATACATTTTGTCAACACTAAGGGTAAGAAAGAAGAGAAGTCAATAATTCCTGTCTCTCTCAATAATTTTTATTTTTTACTTATGCTTTCTCCATTTGCACCGAAGCTAAAAGAACAGAGAAAAACCAGAAAGAAAATGCGTGTCATACCCACACACACATCATTTCAGTTTTATATACTTATACACATTATTTATACATATATATTATATATGCATACATATATACATATATAATTTTTATATTTATATTTATATACTTGTGTATATATTTTATATATATAAAATATGTATATAGGAAAGTATACATGGAAATGTCAGTTCATTTAAAATAATCAATAAACCATTCATTCTCTTAGTGAATATCTGGATGGAAATTATTTCTTCAAAAAAGGTGTTTTCTTTTTTTTTTTTTTTTTTTTTTTGGGAGACAGAGTCTCACTTAGTTGCCCAGGCTGGAGTGCAGCGGCGCAATCTCAGCTCACTGCAAGCTCCGCCTCACAGTTTCATGCCATTCTCCTGCCTCAGCCTCCCGAGTAGCTGGGACTACAGGCGCCCCCAACTACACCTGGCTAATTATTTTTGTGTTTTTAGTAGAGACAGGGTTTCACCGTGTTAGCCAGGATGGTCTCAATCTCCTGACCTTGTGATCTGCCTCCCAAAGCGCTGGGATAACAGGCAAAAAGTTTTATTTCTCAGTCATCCTGATGACATGTCCTGAAAACCAGAAGCCAAAATGGCCTAGAAAGAATGCCTGAATTATTCTGTATTTCCTCTATAGACCCAGAATGCTCCGAGATGATGGCTCCTGTAATCAGAGCTGCATCCATTGTTCAGTTTCCCAAAGCCAGATTTGTGGGAAAGTTATGTGAAAAAAGAAAATAAGTTGATTGTCTTTTCTCTTTTCTCCTAAGGAAAACTAAAATACCGAAGTGCCTAATGTGTAAAGAAGACACACTTGCACTATGTCCCAGAGAGTGGTGTCCTTTAAGATTCTCGGACTTGGATTTCTTAGATTTAAACTATTATGTCACCAAGATGGCAGAATAGAAGGTCATGCACTCATATCCCTCTACCACAACAATAATTCTGCACCCAACTACAGTCAAACTCTTTCTGCAGGAGCCTCAGGATTCAGGTAGGAATTTGTGAAAACCCAGTGGAGTCAAAGACCTAGGTAACACCCAAGTGGCTGATCTGCTCTACTGAGCTTGCTTTTGGGTGCAAGCCCAGAAACAGCTCAGTCCCTCAAGGGGTTTGGCTACAGTCCCATTTGGCCATGAGCCTACAACCAAAACCAGCTGCCAAGGGGTCCAGAAGAAATAGCACACACTAGTGCATTGTTAGAAAGACTCTCTGCCCACTGACATTGGTCTTGGCAGTGGACCTGAAAATTGCCCTGTGGTGCTGCTCCAGCTTTTCTCTGCTGAGGTCTCAGCTCAGAACTGCTCACATGAGGATTCAGAGGGAAATCTTCCCCATATCTCCCAGCTCGAGAGGCTAAGCTTCCCATTTGGGCTCACCAACCTTCATCCCACAGAAGATCCTGTAGGGGCCCAGTCTCAGCTCTGACCCGTATTGCTGGAATTTGGCACTATTACATCTGTGCAGAAACCTGCTGGCAGATGTTTAACAGTCTGTGCAAAAGAGATGAATGAGCTCTCCAGGCTTCACCCAACAGCATATCCCAAGTGGAGACAGTCTTAGCTCTGGCCCCTCTCACTGCAGATAAAGAACTACCCTATTTGTGCAAAGACATGCTGGGACATGCATATCTGTTTGGGCCAATGAGATGGACATTCTAGTCTCTAATCCATAGCAGATCCAGACAGAACCCATTCTCAACTCCAGAACCCAGGCTCTGGGAGGCATGCTCACGAGTGTCACCAAGATAGTCTTCTGGACTCGGGACCCCAGCTAGTGTTCCCACACACCTCCAGTACCTTCCTTGGGTCTTCCCCAGGCCTATCTGGGCTAAAAACCTGCATCAATCTCAGAGGCCTAGTGAGACTTGCAGGAGTTTGAACACTTGAAGTCTCCTCTAGTGCTGAGGTAGGTGCAATGGTCACAAGCTCAAGGAATACAACAGTCAGTTGGCTTAGAATCCCTGGAAGGACCTCTGAAGAACAGGCACAAACAAAGTCAGACTGTGAAGACTGAAATAAATACCTAATCCCTCAGTAAGCAGACATTGTCACACTTCCTTAAGCATCATTTGGTGAGGTCATATTCCCCTCACCAAACAAACAAAATAAAGTACCAGAGACTGACCTACAGTGATGGAGACGTGTGATCTCTCAGACAATAAATTCAAAACAGTTGTTTTAAGGATGATCAGTGAATTCCAGGAAAACACAGAGAAGCAGTTTACAAATTGATCAAAGAAAATTAACAGATTAAGACAATTTAAAAATCAGATAGAAATTCTGGAGCTGAAAAACACAATGAATAAAATGAAAAGTGAAATGAGCATCATCAACAGCAGAATTGATCAAACAGAAAAAGGAATCAGTCATCTTGAAAACAGATTATTTGAAAATACAATATCAGAGGATAAAAAAGAATGAAAAAGTGAACAAAGCTTATGGGATCTATGGAACAACAACAAAAGAGCAAATATGCAGGCTATTAGAGTTAAAAAGGAAAGTGAAAAAGACAAAAGGGTAGAAAATTTACTCAAAGAAATAGTAATAAAACTTTTCAAATCTGGAGAAAGATACAAATATCCAGGTATAGGAAGGTCAAAGGTCACCAAACTGATTCAACCCATAAAAGAATACCTAAAGCTGTATTGTAATCAAACTCTCAAAGGTCAAAGACAAAAGAAAGATCTTGCAAGTACTGAGAGGAAAGAACCAAGTAACATATAAAGGAGATCCAAAATGCCAGGCAGCAAACTTCTCAGCAGAAACATTAGAAGTCAGGAAGCAGTGGGATAATATATTCAGAACTCTAAAGGTTAAAAAAAGTTGCAACTCATAATTCTGTACCCAAAACAGCTATCCTTCAGAAAGGAAGGAGAGATTAAGACTTCTCCATACAAATAAAAGCTGGGGGAGTTTATCACTATCGACATGTTCTACAAGAAATGCTAAAGGAAGTATTTCCAACTGGAAGAAAATAACACAAATGTGATTGTTGTATTTATAGTGTAATTACAGTGTCTAATTGACTTACATCATTAGTAAGAAGACTAAAAGACAAAATGTTAGAAATAATAACTAAGAAAATTTGCTAACAGGCAATATGAAAATATAAATTGTGACATCAAAAATTCAAAATGTGTGAGAAGAAGGGAGTTAATGCTTTTGGGGGGTTTGTTTCTTTCTCACTTCTATGATCAAAACAAGGTGGTCATTTTTAAATACTTGCTACAATGTTAGGATGTGTTTTGTAAGCTTCATGGTAACCACATACCAAAAATTTATAACAGGTACACTAAACATAAAAAGCAATGAATTTGGGGGAAATTTCTTTTTTCTTTTATATTTCTATGATTAAAATAAGTTGGTCACTTTTAAATACTTGTTATAACTGTAGGATGTTTTTTGTAAACCTCATGGTAACCACATAGCAAAAATTTATAATAGATACACTAAACATAAAAAGCAATGAATTAAAACATACCACCAGAGAAAAATCACATAACCACAAAGGATGAAAAAAAAAAGGAAGAGAGGGGTTACACAATGGCTAGAAAACAAATAACAAAATGGCAAGAGTAAGGCATTGCCTATCAATAATTGAACGTAAATGAACTAAATTCTCCAATTAAAAACATAGAAGGGCAGAACATATTTTTTAAAAAACTGTATGCTACCTACAAGAAATTCACTTTATCTATAAAGACGCACATAGCCTGAAAGTAAACAAATGTAAAAAGAAATTCCATGCCAATGAAAACCAAAAAAGAACAAAAGTAGCTATACTTATATCAGACACAATACACTTTAATAAAAACTGTAAAAAGAGACAAATATGGTCATTATACAATAACAAAGAAATCAATTCATCAAGAGAATACAACAATTATATCTATGCACCCAACACTAGAGTACCCAAATATATAAAGCAAACATTAATAGATCTAAAGGGAGAGAGAGATTGCAATACAATGATAGTAGGAGATATCAACATTGCACTTTGAGCAATGGACAGACCATCCAGACAGAAAACTAACAAAGAAACATTGGAGTTAAACTATACTCTAAATCAAATGGACCTAACAAATATTTACAGAACATTTCGTGAACTGCTGAAAAATACACATTTTTCTCATCAACACATGGCACATTCTCCAGGATAGACCATATGTTAAGACACAAAACAAATCTCAACAAATTCAAACATGGTGAAATCATATCAAGTATCTTTTACGACCATGAAGGCCAAAACTAGAAATCAATAACCAGAGGAACACTGGAAACTGTACAAATACATGGAAATTAGAAGACATGCTTCTAAACAACCAATGGGTCAATTAATAAACTAAGAAAAAAACATTTTAATCTTTTGGAACAAATGAAAATGGAGGCACAATATAATAAAGCAACTTAATTTCCAAAACATATGGAATACAGCAAAAGCAGTGCTAAGAGAGACTAATAGCCACAAATGCCTACATTAAAAAAAATAGAAAGACTCCAAATAAACAACCTAATGATGTGCCACAAGGAAATAGAAAAGCAGGAACAAGCCAATGCCAAAATTAGTAAAAATAAATAAATAATAAAGATCAGAGCCTAAATAGATAAAACTGTGACTATAAAAAATATGAAAGGCTGAATGGGGTGGCTAATGCCTGTAATCCCAGCACTTTGGGAGGCCGAGGCAGGCAGATCACTTGAGGTCAGGAGTTCAAGACCAGCCTAGCCAACATGATGAAACCCTGTCTCTACTAAAAATACCCAGGCATGGTGGCATGTGCCTGTAATCCCAGCTACTCAGGTGGCTGAGGTAGGAGAATTGCTTGAACCCAGGAGGTGGAGGCTGCAGATCGTGCCACTGCACTCCAGCCTGGGCAACAGAGTGAGGCTCTGTCTCAAAAACAGAGAAGAAGGAGAAGGAGGAAGGAGGAAGGAAGGAAGAAGGAAGAAGAGGAGGAGGAAGAAAAAAGATCAACAAAACAAAAAGTTGGCTTTTGAAAGCATAAACAAAATCAATAAACATTTTGCTAGTATAAATACAAATAAAAGAGAGAAGACCCAAATAAATAAAATCAGAGATGAAAAAAGAAACATTATAACTGATACTACAGAAATACAAAGGATCATTAAAACTATTATGAACAATGATATGTTAACAAATTAGAAAATCTAGAAGAAATAGATAAATTCCTGGACACACACCACCTACCAAGATAGAATCATGAATAAATAAAAAGCAGCAACAAATAATGAGATAAAAACAGTAGGAAAAATTCTCTCATCAAAGAAAATCCCAGGACCTTATCTATTCACTTCTGAATTCTACCAAACATTTAAGGAATTAATACCAATTCTACTCCAAATATTTCAAAAAATTGAAGAAGGGGGAATGCTTGTTAACTTTTTCTATAAGACCAACATTACCCTGATCCCCAAACCAAAGACAACACAATGACAAAAACAACAAGCCAATATTGCCTGATGAAATAGATATAAAAATCCTCACCAAAATGCTAGCAAACCAAATTTAACAACACATTAAAAAGATCATTTGCCATCATAATTGAGATTTATTCCAGGGATGCAAGGATGGTTCAGCATGCACAAACCAATAAATGATACATCACATCAACAGAATAAAGGGAAAAAAACCATATGATCATTTCATTAGATGCTGAAAAAGCATTCAATAAAACTCAACATCCTTCATGATAAAAAAAAAACCCTCAAAAAATTGGGTATAGAAGGAACATACTTCAACATAATTATGACCATATACAAAAGCCCACAGCTAATATGCTGAATGGGGGAAAATTGAAAGCCTTTCCACTAAGATCTGGAATAAGACAAAGATCCACTCTCACTTTTATTCAACATAGTTCTGGAAGTCCTAGGTAGAACAATTAGGCAAGAGAAAGAACTAAAAGGCATCCAAACCGGAAAGGAAAAGTCAAATTATCCTTGTTTGCAGATTACATGATCTTATATTTTGAAAAACCTAAAGACTCCACCAAAAAACTCTTAAGACTGATAAACACATTTAGTAAAGTTGCAGGATGCAAAATCAACATAGATTTAATTGAATTCCCCTCAGTTAAAGAGAGAACACTATTTAAAGAGAGTTCACTTAGGAGAACACTATTCATATGTAGAGAATATAAATTCTGGACCACGAATTCAAGCATGTGAGAAATAATCAAGACTTCTATACAGTCACTTAATTTCCATTTCAAGATGTCATCCCCATTAACCAGTAGGAAACTTGTGATCAGGCATAAGGAGTTCCCCCACTTCATACCAAAGTTCAGGAATGCTATTAGCAGCACCAAGGTGTTGGGAGCTATGGTTAACCGTACAGTTGATTCTTGAACAGCATTGGTTTCAATTGTGTGGTTCTACTTATACATAGATTTTTTTCAACCAAACACAGATCAAATATACAGTATTCATCAGATGTGAATCCACATATATGGTGGGTTCTTTGAATACACAGGTTCCACAAGGCCAACTTCAGGTCTTGGGTATGCATGGATTTTGGTATATTCAGGGGTCCTGGAACCAATCCCCATGTACACCAAAAGACAACTGCAGTACCTATTAAACAACACGAAGTGTTTAGTGGGTCTGCACACAGTTTACCACTGAGATGTCTAGTGACTCTTTCACCCTAACCTCTCCAGGTCCAGAAGCCCTCTAATGATTTCTGCCATGCATAAAACACTTTTACAAGGTTGCTTTTTAGTTTTGCCAGTCTAGATGTCCCATGAAGCCACTACTCAACGTTGCAAATGTAAGAAGCCATGTTTGCTCATTTCTGTTTGCCAACATGATTTCATAAAGCTCCTGACTCTATGACAATGTGCCACTCTCCAGAAAGAGGCTCTGAAGACAAAATAGTTCACACAGCCCCCAATGTCTCTTGCCTTAGTCACTATGTTTCTTAAAAGATAACCTTGGTTTTTGCCTTTTCCTGCCTATAAGATAATGTCTGATGGGGTTAGTGACTATGCTTCTGTAATCCATAGCCACCTGTACTCTTAGACAAAAACTTTGATCTGGTTCTGCTTTAATGTGACTTCAGAGAGAGTTTGATGCACCCATAACCCCCTACCTGTTCATAAGCAGTGGGTTCAAATACCATACCTGAGCAGTCTAATAGAACCTCTCTAAAGGGCTGCTCCTGGGACACAGGCCTTGGTCTGTAGTCCTCAGTAAGAATTCTGAATAAGACTAACTTGAATTCTTAATAAAGGCATGAATTTTTTTTTTTAGTCAATATATTTAGTCGATATACTGCCAATAATCAGGGCCAGGTCCTGTGTGCTCTTGGGGCCATATGACCCACCCTTCCATGTCTCTGAGGAAACATTAAAGATATGTCCAAGGGAATTCCTATCCATCTCATGGTTCTTTGAAATAATTACTTTATAGCCAGTAATTGCCATCTTTTAAGTCCTTAAGACTTGCAGACTATTTCTATTTTCTCTCCTGCAAAAGGCCTCCCTGAGGTTAGGCATTATACAACCACTATCTACTAGAAGGAATAGGTAATTTGATGAAGGGAGAAAATGCGGAGGAAAAACACTCACAGACTAATATCCCAGAATCAGATATCTATGCTCAAGCTCAGTTAAGAATTCCTAGTTTTAAAAGAGACCAAACAACCCATCAATGGTCTAAAATCAAGGCTTTAGTTTCTATATCTTCTTAAAAGGTGTAACCTCAAAGCAGTCTACAGTAATTTTTGCTAATCCACAGGGGATATGTTCCAAGACTGAAACCAATAGTACCAAACCATGTATATGCTATATTTTTATCCCATATATACATACCTATGATAAAGTTTGATTTATAAATTATGTACAGAAAAAGATTAACAATAATAATAAAATAGAACAATTATAACAATATACCAGCATGACTACCTTTGCACTTTGGGGCCATTATTAAGTGAAATAAGGGCTACTTGAACACAAATATTGTGATACCGTGACAGTCAATCTGATAACTGAGACAGATACTAAGTGTCTAATGGGCAATAGTGCATACAGTGTGGATGCTCTAGACAAAGGGATGATTTCGCGCACCAGCTAGGATAGAGCGGCACTGCAGGAGATTTCGTTATACTACTCAGAATGGAGTGCAATTTAAATCTTATGACTAGTTTATTTTTGGAATTTTTCATTTAATATTTCAGAGTACAGTTGACCATGGGTAACTAGAACTGCAGAAAGCAAAACAGCAGATAAGGGGGAACTACTGTACTTCAGATGTGACTTGAGCATCTAAGAGAATATTTTCAGAAAGTTTGTGGTTGATCAAAAGATAAATTTGAGAAATAAATAAGAATAGGAAGTTTGTGTTCTTTTAATAAACTGATGATATATAAAAGACTCTTATCAAAATATAGTCCTATATAATTAATTCAAATTAAATATAGAATTGCCTGTTGTTATAGGCACTGGTGGGTAGAACTAAAATTTTCTTTTCTGTTAATGATAGAAAGGGTGGTCAATATGAAAGCAGTACCTCATTCTTTACTTTTTGGCAGATTCACAAACCAATAAACATCACACCACTGTTCCTTTAGCACACACGTCCTGGCAGATTTTATTCCAAGAGACATATCTCTTTCGAATCTAATATAAAAATTGTCCAAGCAAATCAAATAGGGCAGGATGAAGCTGTTAAGATTTTTGAAGTGTGAGGTGAAGTGCAGTGTTTTAGACTTACATAAAAATAGAGAAGTACACCCTACTTTTATAAATAGCTTTATTTTGGCTAGAACAGCTTTCCAAAGAGTAGTTCCAGGGGACACACTTGCAGAGGGAGAAATGTGACTCTGCAATTCAGTTCTAGGTGTGCAGGTGAACAGCAGGGACACCTAAGATTTCCAAATGGTATTGAAGGACCACCTAGTATAAGACACCAACCACCTAGAAAATGGAGCATTTCAAAGGCTAACTTCCTGACCTGCTTCACTGAAAATATCAACAGCTGTTTTTGCCTAAACTTCATATGTGCCAGAATATAAAAGGATGAGATTAAATTCTACATAAGGAGTAGAAAAATGAAAAGTGAGAAAGAAAAAATCTCAAAACAGTGAAGAACAGGAAAAAAAAAGAATTCACAGACTTCAAGTAAGATGAAGAGTGAGCCTGAACAAAAAAGAAGAGAGCTAGTTAGCATGAGCTGTTTAAATTTCAATGAGACAATGAGTTCAGAGCTCTTTGGTATGGAGCAATGCAACCCTGGCAGCAGGATACTCAAGAAGACCAAATGGGTCTCTCAGATTACTCCATGATTCAAAAGTCCTGTGTATCTGGTGTGTGTCCACAAGGGCTAGAACACATGTGATGGGACAATCCAGCACAGCATTGCCTGGTCCCACACGTGAGTGAGGAAGAACGTGCCTGAAGATAATGAATCTCTATTTTTAAAATGTGAGATTTACTATTTGACTCCTAATTCTACTTTAGAAGTCTGCTTTTTTATTCTAGCGAGCATGTTTATTTTAATTCCAGATACGTTTTAGAAACATGACATTATTCTGAGGTAATAAATAAAGAGAGAGGGAACTGAACAATGAGATCACTTGGACTCGGGAAGGGGAACATCACACACCGGGGCCTATCATGGGGAGGGGGGAGGGGGGAGGGATTGCATTGGGAGTTATACCTGATGTAAATGATGAGTTGATGGGTGCTGACGAGTTGATGGCTGCAGCACACCAACATGGCACAAGTATGCATATGTAACAAACCTGCACGTTATGCACATGTACCCTAGAACTCAAAGTATAATAATAAAAAAAAAAAAAAAAGAGAGAGAGAGAGAGGGTGCAAAAAGACTGAGTTAGAAGAGTTTTCTGATGATTTGGTGAAGCTTCTAGAGAGGAGAATAGGGATTCCAAATATTGTCAAGATGCCTTTTGTACTGGACTACTCAATAGGGCAATTTGTCATTTTCTTAGTGTCCTGTGGATTAATTCATACTGCTCTAGGTCCCAGGAAAGTAGGATCAAGTAGGCACTGCACTCTGCCTTTTGGTGTAACTGCCCCACCCCCCCAACACACACACACATACCTATAGTGGCATTCCAACCACTCCTCCTGAATTTGATTTTATCTTCTTCCAAGCATTTCTTCACATTGCAACCATAGTACTGTTTAAAGAATGCACACCCAAACAGATCACCCATTGCTAGTTTCAGAAACTTTCTTTTCCATGACTCTAAGTATGAAATCCACTATCAGTAATATGAATCTGGCCAAAGCTTACCTCCTCAGCCACATGCTGCCCTTCTCTGCTCACAGTGCCTCAAATGTAACTTCTTTTAGTCCTATAAACTTCATCATAATTTTAAATATGTATTTATTTGAGAGTGTATTATTTTAATATTTGTTTGCCAGTAGTCTTAGGATTCATAACAATAAAGATTCTATATGTCTTATTCATTATGCTACTTGGAGGCAAAGCAAAATTTGATCCTAGGTTTTCTGCCTTCAACACCATTGCACTTCATCCTCTCTCCTCCCTCAGTTTCCAGAAATCAATTCTTTAAACTTGACTTTCAAGACATATTATCTGATGAATTCCCCTGGAATCCCAGCCCTCGGTTCTAGTTACCCCAGTCTGATCGCCTTTTCACAAAGCAGGCTTTTCCCTATTTCCTTGTTCTTGTCTATGATCTTCTCATAACTTGGAATATTATGGATTGTTCAGGACTAAGATGATAATTTAGTTCCCTTCCAAGCCTTCGCTATAAATTTTGATGAATTTTTGTAGCATATTTGCTCAGTTTGACATAGTATCATGTCATAGTTTTTCGTATTTATTATCTTCTCATTTCAATTGGAAGCTACTTAAAGGTGAAGTCCATGAAGTCTTATCTTTTGTAAACCTGATGATTCCTAGTACAATGCTGAGTAGTACATGATTGGCTGGTTTCATGAGGAACCTTCCCAGAGGCGACCAAGTTCCTATCATTTCTCAACCCAAGGAGCGAAGTTTCATAGATCTCAGGCAAATCTGCCTTCCTGAAAAATAGATGTTTATTTTTACACTGCATTATCCATGTGAACCCCCTCCCCGAGTTCAAAGGAGAACACATCCAGCATGCTGGGCGTGCAGAAGTTTCTTTTGAGAAAAAACATTTTGGATTTTTAGTTTCATAGTATGTCTTGCCTAAAGCTTGAATAATAGAAAAAGAAGAAAAAACACTGTTAAGGTATCTGACAAAATTGCACTTAGGCCAGCTGTAAAAACAGTACCTGCTGCTTTCTAAGGAGCACATATCTGAGTGCATGCCTAGGAATAATGCTGCATAATTCTACGAACATAATCTCATGACTGGTCCAAATATATCAGAGGGGTCTGTTTTATAAATGTTTGAAAATGTAAACTAAGAAGCCTCTAATTCTCATCAACAATGATAATGTAGTTTCCAAACAATTGCCTCTTGTAAGAATTATTCTAGTTGAGAAGCATCTTGAATTTCTTTTATTTCCCCAACAATAACTGGATTGTCAGTTCAAGACTTCAAGTCTCAGACTGTCATTATATGGGACTTTGGTTCTACTGTGCTAAAGAAGACTCATGCGTCTGTTGCCTATTTGAATAGCATGCATTCTATAACTAACCAAATATTGATCTTAAAACAGCTATTTATCAAGAAATTTCCTGTATAGGAACAACAAGAAGAAAAGTAACAGGAGCAGCAGTTTCTGCTTATTCAGAAATCCTCTAGATAGACATTTTAAATAAATGATTTTTTAATCCTAACAGATTAAAGTATAGATAATATTCTCATTTTACTGTTAAAAAAAAAAATGGTTTGGCCGGGCACAGTGGCTCACGCCTATAATCCCAGCACTTTGGGAGGCTGATGAGGGGATCACCTGAGGTCGGGAATCCTAGACCAGCCCGACCAACATGGAGAAATCCCATCTCTACTAAAAATACAAAATTAACTGGGCGAGGTGGTGCATGCCTGTAATCCCAGCTACTCAGCAGGCTGAGGCAGAAGAATCGCTTGAACCCAGAAGGTGGAGGTTGTGGTAAGCAGAGATTGTGCCATTGCACTCCAGCCTGGGCAACAAGAGTGAAACTCCATCTCAAAAACAAACAAACAAACAAACAAAAACAGGTTCAAGGAGGCCAAATAAAAAGGCAGGAAAAAAGCAGTCAGAATTTGAATACTCAAAACCCAGTGTTCCTTCTACCATAAAAAGCAAGCAATTGATAGCTTTTGAGAATTCAGAAAGCTTTTAAAGGCCAAGTGGGTATTCTTGGGGGTCTTGCTATCAGTGCAAAAGTCCAACATAATGTAGAACATGCCACAAAATACATATATTGAAATTACATGAAGGACACTGAACGTTGAAGTTGTTTCACTGTAAGAAAATATTTTCTCTTTTAATCACAGTAACTAACATATTTTTACATCCACTGACAGAGTATATGGAAAAGCAAATAGAATGCTTTTAGCATAGCAATCCAGTTTTTTTTTTAATTTGTTATTAATCTGTTATGGAGGCTTATACATTTCCATCCTATTGACCTTAGGAGTAACTATGTGACTTCTTACGGCAATGAAATTTGAATAGAATTGTCATTGGCTACTTTTGGCTGGAAACTTTAAGAACTAGCATGTGCTTTGTCATCCTCATTTCCTCCTTAACTACGGAACTACCAATATTCTTGACTTAAGCTGCTCCATCAGCCTGACTGCTGATGTAAATATACTGTGAAGCAAAGCCACATTTGATCCTCAACAGACATGCAGCATGGGTAAAATACAAACCTTTGTAATTATAAGCCACTGAGATGTTATGATTGTTGTCCTAGCATAACCCAGCCCATTCTGAATGATAGGTCTGTAAATCACCCTTCCTAACTAACTCCCATTGTGTTTGATTTATTTTGTAAAGTATCGCATAGTAATCAAGCCCTAAAACAGTACCTTACAACAAGCTCATTTGTCACTTATGAGTCTGAAGGTCATCTAAGGCTCTCTGCTCTTGGCTGGGATATTCTGGATGCAAGAGATTATGGCTTGAAATCAAACATCATTCTATTCTGTATGTTTTCTTCAAGACCATTACCTACCTGAGACATTTTCTTCTTGTGGTAGATGGTAGAAACACAAGAAGCCATCAAAACAAGCAAATTTAAATCTTCTTCTTGCAGCACACTACAATAAGGCATGCTCCATTACTGAGAGGTAATTACAGGCATTACTGAGAGGTAATGCAAGATAGCATGGTATGGAGATGGAGTTAAAATTGAGAATAATTATCCAATCTACCATATACCACTCCCTTGGCCACAAATATTCACCCTCTCACACAGGAAAAACTCACCCCTTCAGGACATCCCCAAAAGGCTCATCTGAAAACACCATTAGGCACAAAGTTCCAGATCTTGTGATCTACCATGGATCCAGATGTGGTTGCTCTTGATCTCAAGACCTACCAACTAAAAAGACAAGTTATCTGTCCCCAGCTCTCTTTGGTTCAGTATGCCCAACATAAATGGTGGGATAGGGAAAGGATAACTGCAGTAAGCAAGACTCTTTTAAAAACAAAAGAACAAGAGGCAAACAGCAGTCTCTGGTCTATAGCTATTCTAATCACTCTGTACAGATCCCCCTATGCTGTAATCAAAAGCATCTCTTGATTAGACCCAACTCCCATTTCCTTGCAGAAACATCCTAGTCCATAGCTCTCCTTGGCTACTGGCTCCATTATCTACCCCAGCTATATCTTAAGAGGGCATTGGAGAAGATGCCATCGGTGGTTGATGAGCAGATTCCTCTCAGCCTGCTTCCTGGCTGTAGAAAGTTGCTCTATTAAAACATCCTTTTGGGTATTGAATTACCACTGTCTTTTTAAAATATATGCTTATGGTACTTTGTAGCCCTCTCAGAAAAGTTTTGTCTTTCACGTGTCAGACGGCACTCAACTACATCTGTCAAATGCCATACAATTCTTTGTGAGACATGTCTCTCTTGCCTCCACATTGGCAGTGCCAGTGATTTCATAAAGAGTTAAGTGGTATATTCAGAGGAAAGGAAACAACTGAGGGACTCTGAGGAAGCTTATAAGACTTGAGTCAGATACATTCAATAATCTGATCTGATTTCTTAACTTAATCTGGATTCCTTGCCTTTTCATGAAAGAATTTTATCCTTTTACTTATAATAGGATTATGACTATATATTTTAATATATTTTGCTAGTCTGCTCCATCTGTTTTACTTTTTTAATAAGCCATGCCTCTGATTACTTCCCATGTCTTTTTCTTGCTTTTGTTGTATTGATCAAATTCTTTCATTTCATTCTTTTCATTTGGTACTTTGAGAGCTAGACATACATGTTTAGTCTTTCAATGTTTCTCCTTACATTTGCAACATGGATGTTTAAACATTCTGTCAATGTATAGTTCCCAAAGCAGTGCCTGGAAAATAGCACTGCTAAATAAATATGTGTCTATGTAATTAAGACTACAATTTTAATATTATGTAAGTAATTTATTAGTATTTATTATCATTTGTTATACTCACTTCTTTTCCTTGCCTTTTTTTTTCTTTAATTTTATTTAAACAATATTGTAGTAGAATGTATCTGTGGTGAGTAAATATTCTGAGCTTTTGCAAATGTGAAAAATATATAAAATTTTAAATCCCGATTCTATAAATTGTAAGCAAACGTAGGAGTATATACAATTACGAATGTGAAACTATTTCTCCCATAAACTCTAAAGATGTTTCTCAACTTTCTTCTAGTCTCCAATGTTGCCACTGAGAAGTCTAATTTTAATCTGATTTCTACTTCTCACAAGAAATATGTTTTCTGCAATTTGCCTGTCTATGTCTTTTAATCGGGGCATTTAGCCTGTTTACATTTAAGGTTAATATTGTTATGTGTGAATTTCATCCTGTCATTATGGTGCTAACTAGTTATTTTGCCCATTAGTTGATGCAGTTTCTTCATGGTGTCAATGATCTTTACAATTTGGCATGCTTTTCCAGTGGCTGGTACCGGTTTTTCCTTTCCAAGTTTAGTGCTTCCTGAGCTCTTGTAAGGCAGACCTGGCAGTGACAAAATCTCTCAGCATGTGCTTGTTTGTAAAGATTTTATTTCTCCTTCACTTATGAAGCTTAGTTTGGCTGGTTTTGAAATTCTGGGTTGAAAATTGTTTTCTTTAAGAATGCTAGGCCGGGCGCGGTGGCTCAAGCCTGTAATCCCAGCACTTTGGGAGGCCGAGACGGGTGGATCACGAGGTCAGGAGATCGAGACCATCCTGGCTAACACGGTGAAACCCCGTCTCTACTAAAAAATACAAAAAATTAGCCGGGCGCAGAGGTGGGCGCCTGTAGTCCCAGCTACTCGGGAGGCTGAGGCAGGAGAATGGCGTGAACCCGGGAGGCGGAGCTTGCAGTGAGCTGAGGTCCGGCCACTGCACTCCAGCCCGGGGGACAGAGCGAGACTCCGTCTCAAAAAAAAAAAAAAAAAAAAAAAAACGGACACAAA